>NC_141873.1:233171723-233474754 GCF_056163025.1 Triticum urartu
ACAAATACATTCACGAAATCACCCCAAACAAAAAACACTCACAAACGCACATGCCATCTGTCTAGGTTTGTATCTCTCTCACACACACCCACATAGGTGGGGGACGTGCACGAAGAGAAGATGTGCACGTACTCCTGTCTCTTTCCCAACCACACCCGCGCGGGTACACGGTGGAGCTCATTTCTGTACGAAAAGGCAGCCCATGTGGTAATTTGACACGTGTACTAGTTTTCCACTTGATGGAGGATCATCTACCACGGGTGAACAAACAAATCGCGACTCGATGCGTTATGTTAAAAAAGAGGAAAACCATGTGGGGCCTACCTTAGAGGCAATGCTCTATACACTCGAGATGCTCTATGCATATTACTTTTGATGTGTCCCGTCAACTCACAGAACGAGGAGAAGCTTGCTTATTACGTCGTCTCCCCCGCCCACGGGTATGGTGGCCCGCATGACGAGGTGAAGCTTGCTCCCTTTATCTTTCTATTTATCTATTTCTCCATCAACCTTCTTTCTCGCCCTCACTCTTGCTTCCTATCATGCACACTATATATGTTTCTCTCTACATGCAGTTATGTGCCCTCTTTTTATCTTTCTCTCTCACACACATAACTTCACCCTTTGAACCACTCGGTGGTCATCTCCAACACTCAAACTAGCCGATGTCCCTCTAGCTAGCATCTCTATCTCTCTATCTATCTGTAGTTTCTCTGTCAACATTTCTTTCTCACAGGAACTCTTGCTTCCTATCACGCACACTATATCTATCTCTCCATACATGCATCTATAGGTTGATCGCTTTTGCACAATTGTTGTGTCTCGCTCCCTCT
The DNA here is from genome assembly GCF_056163025.1 of Triticum urartu. Lineage (NCBI taxonomy): Eukaryota > Viridiplantae > Streptophyta > Magnoliopsida > Poales > Poaceae > Triticum > Triticum urartu. The sequence continues at coordinate 233,172,557 of NC_141873.1, forward strand.
GCTCGCCATAGATGCATCCTCCAGCCCACGCCACTATCTCTTAAAGACAAAAACACATGCTCAATTATCGGGCCACATGCATGCATATTGTCATATCGTTCCGTCTCTCCCATGCCATTGATCTTATGACTTATGTCTTCTTCCGTTTTATCTCGATCATGCGCGCGCATGCACACACACACACATCCCACGTATACATGTATACCTCTCGCACATGCATGTTCAAGGTCTCCTATGTCTCCATACATAGTTAATTATCCTCAGCACTAACCCCACATCGAATCGTTCTCTTCTTGTGTGCACATAACTTCCGCCTGGATGGGTAAAACACCCACTCACACTTAACAATCTCCTTCTAGCTACCCCCCTCTCACTCTTCCCCTATATCCCCGAAACCAATAAGACCATCCCTTCGTTTAATTCCCACCTACATGCACCATCGATGTCGACTCCTCTGTGTCACTCAAACAAACACGTTCTCCTCGATGTCGACTCCTCTCATGCGCACACGCCTTCTCTTCCCTCTCTACGGGCCTCTTCTCTCTCACACCCCCTCCTTGGTCGCCTCTGCCATACACATCACCTCTCTACGATGAAGCCACACACACTTAAATTACTCTCGCCACCGAAGACTCCGCTTCACACACACACACACCACCCACCCACCCACCCACACACACACATTAAGACTCCATCTCACACACACATGCTCTAGGCGGAGCATTTGTTCCTACCACCCTTCGTCCAACCTTACCCGTATGATAAACAATCACCTTAATTTACTTGTATAACATGGACAAATTCCACTTTACTTTAGTAGTTAGGAAACTTCTCATAATTATATAACGCAAATCATGGGCCGGAAGTGACATTTTTTTACACAACCACGCTAACATGGCCACGTAAATCACTAGCTAAAGTGTAATACCATTATACTTATATCCCGATGCAAAAGGTTGAGTACATGTCTGAAGAGTAGAGTCGCACACACGCACTCTGTCTCTCAGAATCTCTCACACATACCAGTTACATGACGCCCCCTTAAGCAGACATGTATGTTACAATTTGTGCACCCGCTGGTACACGTGATGGTGCGAATTTATTTAAGCCGGACGGCGAACCCAAACACTAGCTGCATTCATTCCCCTCCCGCCGCCTCTTCTCTTCTTGCACTCGCCTGATATCCATGGCCCGGCCAAAGGTAACGACATATTCCATACTCCCTCCAGAGCGGTGCTTTAATCTGGAGGTGGCGTGTAGCCCGGATCGCAGCTGCCCTGCCTCCGGAGTCCGGACTAGCCAGAGCCGGACGAGGAGGCATTGGAGGCAGCAGCATGCGGAGCCAGAGGAGGAGAACGATGACGTAGAGCCAGAACAGGAGGATGACGACGCGGGCGAACCGGAGCCGGAGGAGGAGGATTATTTCCATTATACTCATAATTAAAGGGCTTTGAGTTTCACGACACATTTATTTCATAGAGATAAGAGAAAGTAAATTTTAGTGGTCATGCATGCATCTTTTTGTGCTAGCACTCCTATATAAGGGTTAACCGGTCGCTTCCCGCGGACGTGCGCGGGCGGTGGAAGAGGAAGGAGAAGGGAAGCGGGCTGTGGAGTACGCCAGTTGCAGCATGAGCTCCAAGGAACGTTCGTGCCAAACAATGCATAGTTGTACAATATAGTCCATCGGAGTATGAATTGGCCTTTAGGTTGCGTGTGGATGACATGGCTGCAACATGCATGCTGCAGTTCGACAGCCTACCGCTGCACTTCACATGGTATGGTCATGCAAGATTTGCATGCACGCATGTCATGCACGTACTTGTTGAAGGCGTGCTCGAAAAAGTGCGACCAGGTCCGCTAGTCCGTGTTGGTCCATGTGCCCGGAAAACAACTAATCCGAGTCATTGTAAATGTCATGCACGCTTTAATTCCAGGCTAATGGATGGATGTGAACGTGCCGTACAATGAACCACCCACCAACTCCCTAATCTCTATCTCCACTCTTATAATAATAATAATCTCTCTATCTATCTCTATCTCTCTTCTACTACTCTACTACTCTTGTAAAAAACAGAGTTGGTGATGATGGTGTGCCTGCCATCTTGTAATATAGGCCGTCCGATCTATATCTGACGGATAGGAAGAAAACTATGGCAATTTTGCAAAAATATACCCACACCCCTCTCCACATTTGCAAATAAGGCCTTCCCTCGTTCATCCTTTTCTCTCACAAGATAAACTACTCATACAAATGCATCTTGATGTTATGTGCAACCCATGAGGATGTTTCCTTGGGGGTCTCTCCAGCGCGGCGTGGCCGTAGTTGCAAGTTGATGCCCCTTGAGATGCCAACGTTGAGGGGCACTCGAATTTTTTCCGATGAGCAGGTAAGTGATGAGTTTGATCACGTAGTAAATGCATTCTAAAGACTAATTTCGTGTCCATTTCCTAATTTCCCTGCTGCCCACTGTTTCATAGGTTAGGCTTGGTGCCAGTGGAGATTGGCTTGCATATGTATGGGAGGGTACCAACATCAATTTTCACAACATTTACAATGATGACATTGTTCCTGTAGAACCTTTGTCCAACATTGGGATCAGCCATGCAACAGGCCATCGCCTGAATTGGTATGATGGAACCACGGTGAGATTGAAGAAGATAGTAATCCCAGAAGCCCCGATAAGGTTGTCCGCCAACCAAAATTACACTATCATCATGGTGTTCGACATCGCGATTGCTTTCACGAACCCTGTACATGGCAGTCAAAGTTTGACCATGCTATCTGCGGCCGATTTGTTGCCGTACGAGTACAAAGACGTTGTGCTCCTTTCTAACCGCATCTTCGTGGTGACAAACCAAGGGACTTGTTTCGTATGGGACACATCCTACAATATACTCCCTCTCTTCCAGTTTATTTGTTTTGAATTTTTTTGTTTTATAAGTTTCAAATTCAAATTTAGAGCTCCCCATCACATGTTGAGATTACAATGTCCATTAAATCGTTGCGTGCATGTACAAGTTTTTTATTGGTCATTTATATTGGTCATGCATACATGCATTGCAAGTAACGTTTTTTACCACAATTTCTTAGGAAACTGAGTGCAATAATTGAGTAGTTTTGCAAACTACCGGTACTACACCTGAAATGGTTCAAAATCAATACCCCCACCACACCCGCGTCTGGCCGCCCTGGCCGACCCATCCCCCTCCCTTGTCGGTGCGCGCTTCCCGCGTGAAACGACCAGCATCGCCCCGGAGCGTCAATGCCGCATTATTGCCCGGCCAGAGTGGAGGCGACCTCTCACTGGCGCCGGCTTTGAAGCAGTGCGACGGCCGAGAGAGCGCCGCTTCCCGGTGCACGCGACTGCTCGACGCCGAGGCTGGCCATAGTTTGGATGAGTCTCCATCGTGGGGAGCCACACTAAGAAGCTGCGATGATATGGACTCCCGTTGCCCACCATTATGGATCGTTCCATCTATGAAGAACACATGGGACTGGAACTACGAGATGGACATGTACCCAGGAGTGGATGTATGAACCTGAGTAATGTAGCGCAGTAAGTGAAGTAGAAAGGCACAAATAGTGTGAACATGCGTGTCATATATGCATTTGTCTCTTACTACCACTAAATGTTGTACGTGCAATGCACGGTAATGTTATGATGTATGTGCCTAAGTACTCTACTACTATATTAATTGGAGGCACATATTAGGTTTTATATTTGTTTACGTGTATGGCCCGAGACCTTCCAACTAGACGTGTCTTTGTCTCCGGGTCACACTTTGTATCGTTCATACCACTAGTACTACTATGTGTGGTCTCTGATCCAAAAGTGGAAGAAGTGGAGACACTCTACCACGCTGTTCATGCCCCACTCCTGCTGACGTGTGGGACATCCAACACGTGCCGTGTTTGGCACTCCTTCGTCGTAAGAGTTGAAACACTAGCTTTGATCAAAAGGAAAAAATATAAATCAGCAGTGATACTATACCACACGGTTTCCTTGCTCCTCGATATCAGAAATAATACTTCTGTTCGTCGACATGTGGGACATCGACCATCCTAGTCCACCTGCCATGCACGCAAAACTCCAAGGAAGAGTCACACTGGTCGTCGCGTCGCAGTAATAATGACTAATGAGCCGTCAAATCACAGGCCCAACCTTTCCCACTGTGAAGTTGCTCGGACGAAGGAACCATCATGACTTCGTTGAATTCCGCTTCCTGAAGAAAACTACTGTACCAGCAGTATTGCTAGCTACAGTAGTACTGTACTCTAGTAGAGGCCTCCTTTGGTTCATAAGATAGGAATTTTATAGGAATATGAAAATCATAGGAAGTGAGATGACATGCATCTCAATTCTTATAGAGAAAGATATGCCATTTGATGCATAGGATAGGAATTTTTCCATTGAGTCTAGGCTAATGTACTGGTAATTTGCTGTAAAAACTACAGTAGTAACTAGTACTGGACATGCTCATAATTAATTAAACAAACGTACGGGCGACACATACACACACAATAACTACTAGTACTACTACTTCTCACATGCTGGCCAGACGCCATAGTTCTCCTTCCCGGCTCTGTCGGCGACACCCCCCTGTGCTTGGATCTCCGCCGTAGCGCCTGTGTCCTCTTCTTTTTGCGACGGTGGGCCTCTCTTTTCTTGAGTGCTTTCTGCCTTTTCTGTTCCCTCTGTGCAGCTTTGGCCGCCTCTTGCTCTACCGCCCATTCAGCCTTGGCAGCTTCAAAGTCTGCCCACTTAGGTGTGAGGTCGCGAGCGGCGATGAACTCGGCATGGCGGGATGCCATCACTTCCCTAGCATTTTGTGTATGGTCGTGGGCGGCGAGGAACTCGGCGTGACGGGATGCCATCACTTCCTTACCGGTTAGTGTGCGGCCCGGTGGCATGAACAACGCTTGGTGAGAGCTCTGGGGTGGAGTGGCCGGACAACCGTATAGTGCATTGGTTTGTCAAGAGCTCAAGCACAGAAGACGAAGGAAATTTGAATTCCCCTTGAATCTTGGTCATTTATTACCGAGTAAAATGCATTGGCGGTCATGAAGTCTTGATAGCTCACTTTGATCATTGTATACGAGATATGGTGATTATTGATGGGGAACGTAGTAATTTCAAAAAAATTCCTACGCACACGCAAGATCATGGTGATGCATAGCAACGAGGGGAGAGTGCGATCTACGTACCCTTTGTAGATCACAACGGAAGCATTTGGTTGATTTAGTCGTACGTCTTCACGGCCCGACCGATCAAGCACCGAAACTACGGCACCTCCGAGTTTTAGCACACATTTAGCTTGATGACGATCCCAGACTCCAATCCAGCAAAGTGTCAGGGAAGAGTTCCGTCAGCACGACGGCGTGGTGACGATCTTGATGTACTGCTGCTGCAGGGCTTCGCCTAAGCACCGCTACAATATTATCGAGGACTATGGTGGCTGGGGGCGCCGCACACGGCTAAGAATAAGATCACGTGGATCAACTTGTGTGTCTCTGGGGTGCCCCTGCCTCTGTATATAAAGGACCAAGAGGGGGAGGCCGGCCGGCCACATATGGCGCGCCAGGAGGAGTCCTACTCCCTCCGGGAGTAGGACTTCTCCCCCAATCCTAGTTGGAATAGGACTCGCGAGGTGGAAAAAGAGAGAGAGAGAGAAGGAAGAGGGCGCCGGCCCCCTCTCTCCTTGTCCTATTCGGACTAGGGGGAGGGGCGCGCGGCCCAGCCCTGGCTGCCTCTCCTCTTCTTCCACTAGGGCCCATTAAGGCCCATGTACCACCCGGGGGGTTCCGGTAACCTCCCGGTACTCCGGTAAAATCCCGATTTCACCCGGAACACTTCCGATATCCAAACATAGGCTTCCAATATATCAATCTTTATGTCTTGACCATTTCGAGACTCCTCGTCATGTCCGTGATCACATCCGGGACTCCGAACAAACTTCGGTACATCAAAATGCATAAACTCATAATATAACTGTCATCGTAACCTTAAGCGTGCGGACCCTACAGGTTCGAGAACAATGTAGACATGACCGAGACATGTCTCCGGTCAATAACCCATAGCGGAACCTGGATGCTCATATTGGCTCCTACATATTCTACGAAGATCTTTATCGGTCAGACCGCATAACAACATACGTTGTTCCCTTTGCCATCGGTATGTTACTTGCCCGAGATTCGATCGTCGGTATTCCAATACCTAGTTCAATCTCGTTACCGGCAAGTCTCTTTACTCGTTCTGTAATACATCATCCTGCAACTAACTCATTAGTTGCAATGCTTGCAAGGCTTAAGTGATGTGCATTACCGAGAGGGCCCAGAGATACCTCTCCGACAATCGGAGTGACAAATCCTAATCTCGAAATACGCCAACCCAACATGTACCTTTGGAGACACCTGTAGAGCTCCTTTATAATCACCCAGTTACGTTGTGACGTTTGGTAGCACACAAAGTGTTCCTCTGGTAAACGGGAGTTGCATAATCTCACAGTCATAGGAACATGTATAAGTCATGAAGAAAGCAATAGCAACATACTAAACGATCGGGTGCTAAGCTAGTGGAATGGGTCATGTCAATCAGATCATTCACTTAATGATGTGATCCCGTTAATCAAATAACAACTACTTGTTCATGGTTAGGAAACATAACCATCTTTGATTAACGAGATAGTCAAGTAGAGGCATACTAGTGACACTTTGTTTGTCTATGTATTCACACATGTATTATGTTTCCGGTTAATACAATTCTAGCATGAATAATAAACATTTATCATGATAGAAGGAAATAAATAATAACTTTATTATTGCCTCTAGGGCATATTTCCTTCAGTCTCCCACTTGCACTAGTGTCAATAATCCAGATTACACAGTAATGATTCTAACACCCATGGAGCCTTGGTGCTGATCATGTTTTGCTCGTGGGAGAGGCTTAGTCAACGGGTCTACAACATTCAGATCCGTATGTATCTTGCAAATCTCTATGTCTCCCACCTGGACTAGATCCCGGATGGAATTGAAGCATCTCTTGATGTGCTTGGTTCTCTTGTGAAATCTGGATTCCTTTGCCAAGGCAATTGCACCAGTATTGTCACAAAAGATTTTCATTGGACCCGATGCACTAGGTATGACACCTAGATCGGATATGAACTCCTTCATCCAGACTCCTTCATTTGCTGCTTCCGAAGCAGCTATGTACTCTGCTTCACATGTAGATCCAGCTACAACGCTTTGTTTAGAACTGCACCAACTAACAGCTCCACTGTTTAATGTAAACACGTATCCGGTTTGCGATTTAGAATTGTCCGGATCAGTGTCAAAGCTTGCATCAACGTAACCTTTTACGATGAGCTCTTTGTCACCTCCATATATGAGAAACATATCCTTAGTCCTTTTCAGGTATTTCAGGATGTTCTTGACCGCTGTCCAGTGATCCACTCCTGGATTACTTTGGTACCTCCCTGCTAGACTTATAGCAAGGCACACATCAGGTCTGGTACACAGCATTGCATACATGATAGATCCTATGGCTGATGCATAGGGAACATCTTTCATATTCTCTCTATCTTCTGCAGTGGTCGGGCATTGAGTCTTACTCAACTTCACACCTTGTAACACAGGCAAGAACCCTTTCTTTGCTTGATCCATTTTGAACTTCTTCAAAACTTTGTCAAGGTATGTGGTTTGTGAAAGTCCAATTAAGCGTCTTGATCTATCTCTATAGATCTTAATGCCTAATATGTAAGCAGCTTCACCGAGGTCTTTCATTGAAAAACTCTTATTCAAGTATCCCTTTATGCTATCCAGAAATTCTATATCATTTCCAGTTAGTAATATGTCATCTACATATAATATCAGAAATGCTACAGAGCTCCCACTCACTTTCTTGTAAATACAGGCTTCTCCAAAAGTCTGTATAAAACCAAGTGCTTTGATCACACTATCAAAGCGTTTATTCCAACTCCGAGAGGCTTGCACCAGTCCATAAATGGATTGCTGGAGCTTGCACACTTTGTTAGCTCCCTTTGGATCGACAAAACCTTCTGGTTGCATCATATACAACTCTTCTTCCAGAAATCCATTCAGGAATGCAGTTTTGACATCCATCTGCCAAATTTCATAATCATAAAATGCGGCAATTGCTAACATGATTCGGACAGACTTAAGCATCGCTACGGGTGAGAAGGTCTCATCGTAGTCAATCCCTTGAACTTGCCGAAAACCTTTTGCAACAAGTCGAGCTTTGTAGACAGTAATATTACCGTCAGCGTCAGTCTTCTTCTTGAAGATCCATTTATTCTCAATTGCTTGCCGATCATCGGGCAAGTCAACCAAAGTCCATACTTTGTTCTCATACATGGATCCCATCTCAGATTTCATGGCTTCAAGCCACTTTGCGGAATCTGGGCTCACCATCGCTTCTTCATAGTTCGTAGGTTCATCATGATCTAGTAGCATGACTTCCAGAACGGGATTACCGTACCACTCTGGTGCGGATCTTACTCTGGTTGATCTACGAGGTTCAGTAGTATCTTGTTCTGAAGTTTCATGATCATCATCATTAGCTTCCTCACTAACTGGTGTAGGTGTCACAGAAACAGTTTTCTGTGATGTACTACTTTCCAATAAGGGAGCAGGTACAGTTACCTCGTCAAGTTCTACTTTCCTCCCACTCACTTCTTTCGAGAGAAACTCCTTCTCCAGAAAGTTTCCGAATTTAGCAACAAAAGTCTTGCCTTCGGATCTGTGATACAAGGTGTATCCAATAGTCTCCTTTGGATATCCTATGAAGACACATTTCTCCGATTTGGGTTCGAGCTTATCAGGTTGAAGTTTTTTTACATAAGCATCGCAGCCCCAAACTTTCAGAAACGACAACTTTGGTTTCTTGCCAAACCATAGTTCATAAGGTGTCGTCTCAACGGATTTCGATGGTGCCCTATTTAACGTGAATGCGGCCGTCTCTAGAGTGTATCCCCAAAATGATAGCGGTAAATCAGTAAGAGACATCATAGATCACACCATATCTAGTAAAGTACGATTACGACGTTCGGACACACCATTACGCTGTGGTGTTCCGGGTGGCGTGAGTTGCGAAACTATTCCACAATTTTTCAAATGTACACCAAACTTGTAACTCAAATATTCTCCTCCACGATCAGATCGTAGAAACTTTATTTTCTTGTTACGATGATTTTCAACTTCACTCTGAAATTCTTTGAACTTTTCAAACGTTTCAGACTTATGTTTCATTAAGTAGATATACCCATATTTGCTTAAATCATCTGTGAAGGTGAGAAAATAACGATATCCGCCACGAGCCTCAATATTCATCGGACCACATACATCTGTATGTATGATTTCCAACAAATCTGTTGCTCTCTCCATAGTACCGGAGAATGGTGTTTTAGTCATCTTGCCCATGAGGCACGGTTCGCAAGTACCAAGTGATTCATAATCAAGTGGTTCCAAAAGTCCATCAGTATGGAGTTTCTTCATGCGCTTTACACCGATATGACCTAAACGGCAGTGCCACAAATAAGTTGCACTATCATTATCACTCTGCATCTTTTGGCTTCAACATTATGAATATGTGTGTTACTACTATCAAGATTCAACAAGAATAGACCACTCTTCAAGGGTGCATGACCATAAAAGATATTACTCATATAAATAGAACAACCATTATTCTCTGATTTAAATGAATAACCGTCTCGCATCAAACAAGATCCAGATATAATGTTCATGCTTAACGCTGGCACCAAATAACAATTACTTAGGTCTAATATTAATCCCGAAGGTAGATGTAGAGGTAGCGTGCCGACTGCGATCACATCGACTTTGGAACCGTTTCCCACGCACATCGTCACCTCGTCCTTAGCCAATCTTCGCTTAATCCGTAGTCCCTGTTTCGAGTTGCAAATATTAGCAACAGAACCAGTATCAAATACCCAGGTACTACTGTGAGCATTAGTAAGGTACACATCAATAACATGTATATCACATATACCTTTGTTCACCTTGCCATCCTTCTTATCCGCCAAATACTTGGGGCAGTTTCGCTTCCAGTGACCAGTCTGCTTGCAATAGAAGCACTCAGTTTCAGGCTTAGGTCCAGGTTTGGGTTTCTTCTCTTGAGTAGCAACTTGCTTGCCGTTCTTTTTGAAGTTCCCCTTCTTCTTCCCTTTGACCTTTTTCTTGAAACTAGTGGTCTTGTTGACCATCAACACTTGATGCTCTTTCTTGATTTCTACCTCCACAGCTTTCAGCATCGCGAAGAGCTCGGGAATAGTCTTATTCATCCCTTGCATATTATAGTTCATCACGAAGCTCTTGTAGCTTGGTGGCAGTGATTGGAGAATTCTGTCAATGACGCAATCATCTGGAAGATTAACTCCCAATTGAATCAAGTGATTATTATACCCAGACATTTTGAGTATATGCTCACTGACAAAACTGTTCTCCTACATCTTGTAGCTATAGAACTTATTGGAGACTTCATATCTCTCAATCCGGGCATTTGCTTGAAATATTAACTTCAACTCCTGGAACATCTCATATGCTCCATGACGTTCAAAACGTCGTTGAAGTCCCGATTCTAAGCCGTAAAGCATGGCACACTGAACTATTGAGTAGTCATCAGCTTTGCTCTACCAGACGTTCATAACATCCGGCGTTGCTCCAGCAGCAGGCCTGGCACCCAGCGGTGCTTCCAGGACGTAATTCTTCTATGCAGCAATGAGGATAATCCTCAAGTTACGGACCCAGTCCGTGTAATTGCTACCATCATCTTTCAACTTTGCTTTCTCAAGAAACGCATTAAAATTCAACGGAACAACAGCACGAGACATCTATCTACAATCAAACATAAACAAGCAAGATACTTATTAGGTACTAAGTTTCATGATAAATTTAAGTTCAGTTAATTTACTTAAAGAACTCCCACTTAGATAGACATCCCTCTAATCCTCTAAGTGATTACGTGATCCAAATCAACTAAACCATGTCCGATCATCACGTGAGATGGAGTAGTTTCATTGGTGAACATCTTTATGTTGATCATATCTACTCTATGATTCACGCTTGACCTTTCGGTCTCCGTGTTCCGAGGCCATATCTGTATATGCTTGGCTCGTCAAGTTTATCCTGAGTATTCCGCGTGTGCAACTGTTTTGCACCCGTTGTATTTGAATGTAGAGCCTATCACACCCGATCATCACGTGGTGTCTCAGCACGAAGAACTTTCGCAACGGTGCATACTCAGGGAGAACACTACTTGATAATTTAGTGAGAGATCATCTTATAATGCTACCGTCAATCAAAGAAAGATAAGATGCATAAAAGATAAACATCACATGCAATCAATATAAGTGATATGATATGGCCATCATCATCTTGTGCTTGTGATCTCCATCTCCGAAGCACCGTCGTGATCACCATCGTCACCGGCGCGACACCTTGATCTCCTTCGTAGCATCGTTACGTCTCGCCGAGCTTGTGCTTCCACGACTATCGCTACTATTTAGTGATAAAGTAAAGCATTACAGCGCGATTGCATTGCATACAATAAAGCGACAAACATATGGCTCCTGCCAGTTGCCGATAACTCGGTTACAAAACATGATCATCTCATACAATAAAATTTAGCATCATGTCTTGACCATATCACATCACAACATGCCCTGCAAAAACAATTTAGACGTCCTCTACTTTGTTGTTGCAAGTTTTACGTGGCTGCTATGGGCTTAAGAAAGAACCAATCTTACCTACGCATCAAAACCACAATCATAGTTTGTCAAGTTGGTGCTGTTTTAACCTTCGCAAAGCCACACTCGATTCAGCTAAAGTTGGAGAAACTGTCACCCGCAAGCCACCTATGTGCAAAGCACGTCCGGAGAACCGGTCTCGCGTAAGCGTACGCATAATGTCGGTCCGGGCCGCTTCGTCCAACAATACCACCGAACCAAAGTATGACATGCTGGTAAGCAGTATGACTTATATCGCCCACAACTCACTTGTGTTCTACTCGTGCATATAACATCAACACATAAAACCTAGGCTCGGATGCCACTGATGGGGAACGTAGTAATTTCAAAAAATTTCCTACGCACACGCAAGATCGTGGTGATGCATAGCAACGAGGGGAGAGTGCGATCTACGTACCCTTTGTAGATCGACAACGGAAGCGTTTGGTTGATGTAGTCGTACGTCTTCACGGCCCGACCGATCAAGCACCGAAACTACGACACCTTCGAGTTTTAGCACACGTTCAGCTTGATGACGATCCCCGGACTCCGATCCAGCAAAGTGTCGGGGAAGAGTTCCGTCAGCACGACGGCGTGGTGACGATCTTGATGTACTACTGCTGCAGGGCTTCGCCTAAGCACCGCTACAATATTATCGAGGACTATGGTGGCTGGGGGCGCCGCACACGGCTAAGAATAAGATCACATGGATCAACTTGTGTGTCTCTGGGGTGCCCCTGCCTCTGTATATAAAGGACCAAGAGGGGGAGGCCGGCCGGCCACATATGGCGCGCCAGGATTAGTCCTACTCCCTCCGGGAGTAGGACTTCTCCCCCAATCCTAGTTGGAATAGGACTCGCGAGGTGGAAAAAGAGAGAGAGAGAAGGAAGAGGGCGCCGGCCCCCTCTCTCCTTGTCCTATTAGGACTAGGGGGGAGGGGCGCGCGGCCCAGCCCTGGCTGCCTCTCCTCTTCTTCCACTAAGGCCCATTAAGGCCCATGTACCTCCCGGGGGGTTCCGGTAACCTCCCGGTACTCCGGTAAAATCCCGATTTCACCCGGAACACTTCCGATATCCAAGCATAGGCTTCCAATATATCAATCTTTATGTCTCGACCATTTCGAGACTCCTCGTCATGTCCGTGATCACATCCGGGACTCCGAACAAACTTCGGTACATCAAAATGCATAAACTCATAATATAACTGTCATCGTAACCTTAAGCGTGCGGACCCTACGGGTTCGAGAACAATGTAGACATGACCGAGACATGTCTCTGGTCAATAACCAATAGTGGAACCTGGATGCTCATATTGGCTCCTACATATTCTACGAAGATCTTTATCGGTCAGACCGCATAACAACATACGTTGTTCCCTTTGCCATCGGTATGTTACTTGCCCGAGATTCGATCGTCGGTATTCCAATACCTAGTTCAATCTCGTTACCGGCAAGTCTCTTTACTCGTTCTGTAATACATCATCCCACAACTAACTCATTAGTTGCAATGCTTGCAAGGCTTAAGTGATGTGCATTACCGAGAGGGCCCAGAGATACCTCTCCGACAATCAGAGTGACAAATCCTAATCTCGAAATATGCCAACCCAACATGTACCTTTGGAGACACCTGTAGAGCTCCTTTATAATCACCCAGTTATGTTGTGACGTTTGGTAGCACACAAAGTGTTCCTCTGGTAAACGGGAGTTGCATAATCTCACAGTCATAGGAACATGTATAAGTCATGAAGAAAGCCATAGCAACATACTAAACGATCGGGTGCTAAGCTAGTGGAATGGGTCATGTCAATCAGATCATTCACTTAATGATGTGATCCCGTTAATCAAATAACAACTACTTGTTCATGGTTAGGAAACATAACCATCTTTGATTAACGAGCTAGTCAAGTAGAGGCATACTAGTGACACTTTGTTTGTCTATGTATTCACACATGTATTATGTTTCCGGTTAATACAATTCTAGCATGAATAATAAACATTTATCATGATATAAGGAAATAAATAATAACTTTATTATTGCCTCTAGGGCATATTTCCTTCAATTATACGGTCACTAGCTCAACGTATAGCTTCGTATTTGTCTGGTTGACCAGTCAAACAGTCCGCATGCGCCTCATCAGCTCATGTTCTATATCTACTATCTATCTATGCGGGCCTACCTATTAGTGGCGGAAGAAATAAAAACCAAAATTATTCGTATGTGAGGAAACCACAGACTCATCACTGCAAAGCACACTCGCCAGCCAAATGAAAATGAAATACTTTGCGTTAAATGCACAAACTGGTTTTTTATAGTATACGTGATGCACAAATAGCGCACACCGTCCATAGACGCAAGTAGCATGTACGCGTGCAGACACTCACGCTCACGCTGTCAAACCATGCTAATGCATGCACGTCGCCCTCTCAATCAAAGTTCTGCTCATGGCGTAACGCAAACGTCGAGCCCGTCACCTGCGCGCCCCGGCGGTGCCTGACATTACTGTTTAGACGTTTGCTGGCGGCCTCCGTGAACACCGAGCATGTATTCACCTGGCTCAACACCAACGTCATACTTGTGCTTGGCCGTCGAGCTGCTCAACATTAGCCATGGCTCTGCACCCGACGCGACGACGTGACTCGGTGCCTTGCTCATGTATATCATCCATCACAACGACAATCTATAAAACAACGTATCTAGAGAGGGTATTATGGTACGTATGTATGTATCGTGAACGACCGATCATAGTGCCACTACACACGAGTGTGTGTTTGATTGATTCGTCCATTATTCGTAAGTTATGCATGGTTGTGTGGTGTCTAATGGTGGTTGTCGAAGGCTAGCTGGCGACAAGAGTGGTTCCATGGATGCATGGTTGTCTATAGGTGCCTCATGCACTTCAAAGGCTCGTCCTCCATGAGTTCACATTTTACCACCACGCCAGCATCTGACCTCCCTGGCCTACCGAAACCCCTTCCATCGCTAGTGCACGCTTCCCGCCTAAAATGTTCACCGTCTCTCCAAAATGTCAATGCCGCATTCATGAGACTGAGCTTCAGTGACTTAACTGCAGGTGCAGTTGGGTCACTCCCATGTGGGCCTGATGCTTGTTGGTCCCACATGTCAGTGACCCACATGCACCTACAGTTAAGTAACTGAAGCATCGTCCGTATTCACGCCCGACGTGACCTCTCACTGGCACCGGCATTGCAGCTACACGACGGCCGAGAGAGCACCACCCGCGCGACATCCTGGTGCAAGCGACTGCTCCGCATTAACGACACTACGGCCATCCGTCTGTCTGCCACCCACATTAATGACACACGGCTGTCGATGAACCTACTTCGGAGCCAGCCGTCCATCCGTGTGCCGCGGCTCATTGCCATTCGCCCGCTATATTAACTTCAGCCCCAGCTCCCAACCACAGCCGAAGACCCACAGTCATTCTCCTCCGATCCCTTCCTTCTGTCGGCACCACTCCAACCATGGCCTCCTGGCGCTCCAAAGCTCTCTTGGACATACTGTCGTAGGAGCAGATGATAGACATCGGCGGCTCCGCTGCAGGCGCACTCGAAAGCTCTCTTGGATGTAGTATCATAGGAGCAGATGAAGGAGATCGCCCCCCCCCCCCCCCGGCCGCCCTCTGCCGCCACGACCATGAAGCCGACAGTGAGGAAGAGTAGTACATGGTAGGTCGCCACCAGTCTAGTCCCAGGAAGGCCATCGCTCCTCCACTCAGTCGACGCCAAGATTGGTGGGGTAAACATCGGCTGCCGATTAACCGCTTGACAGCGACATGGAGGCGGAAATCTTTAGAACCTTTTGCTCCAGAGGAGGAGATTATCCAGGCAGAGATGGACAAAGCCGAAGTGGATGGGGAGGAGGCAAAGGCAATAGCTGGAGCATCAGTTCTCGGGGCTCATGGCCGGACATGGTGGTCGTGCGCCGACGATCATAGATTAGGTTTACAATAGGTTTTAGTACGGTTTGTGCGAAATATGTAATGAATTTCGTCCAGTTTATAGGAAAAGTTTTCAAAATGTAATGAATTTCATCCAGTTAATTTGAAATTTTCTTTGTTCGCACAAATTTCGTCCGGTTAGTTCATATAGTTGTCGAAAGGTATGCGAACAACATTGGATGGCATCATTTGGCATCAGTGTCCTCGGATAGATGCCATTGTAAATTTGTGGGTCAGCACTGGAGATGCCCTAACTATCATGCTATAATCGCTAACAGTGCTCCATTATTTCGCAGGGAACAGTTATCCCTTGATCAAAATCAGATCCGCCATGTTTGGCACTCCTCCCACGTAAGTGTAGACGCTTGCTTACATAAAAATGGAGCAAGAGGACGTCACTGTAGCACGTCATATAACTCAAACTAGCCTGCCTAACACGCGGGAAAGCCCCACCCTCATCATTTTGTTCTAGATTTCTATCGATCGATCGCACGAAAATGTTATGCTTTGCAAGTTCAAAAGGAAAAGGCGACACACTTAAAGCACGCCTGTTAAGTTCACGTCGCACCCCCGACAGTCCGGCTCGCACGCCGCTCACCAGAGAGGACACGCATTGTCTTGCATTTTCACTGACATGTGGGACTGCAATTGAATAAACCGTTGATAGCCGAAATGTAATCGCTCGCTGGGCGTCGGCTGAGAAGAGAGACACGGGGGAGGGAGAAGAGATCGCTAGCCCGCCGCGCACGGACACTAATAAATATGGTGATAATGTGAGGTGGGCCATGCAGGAGTCCATACCGCTTCCAAGCTCGCTTCTGACCGCCCTGACCCACCAGAAAACCCCTTCCCCTCAGACGCCAGCTACCCGAATTCATAGCAAGTAGTACTAGTACAATACTGGGCTATAAGCCCGCTTATGTGGAGGAGAGAGGCATTGACAAAGTCAAGGAGTGGGCTCTGCAAGAGCCCGTCTCTACACGTGCTCCTAGGTATAAAAAACTAATTCTAAAAAGAGAGGTATAAAAAACAATTATGTCTAAAAAATAAAGGTAAAAAACATTTGAGAGGAAATAGATAGAGAGAAAGTGAGAAAAAGTTGTAACCTTATAGCCAACCTTATAGTCAACACTATGGTACACGAGGAAGGAGGGAGTTGTGCACATGCCAAGTTCACTAGGCTGCCGTGTTTCACACTCCTCTGTTGTAACAGTGGAGATAATAGCTTTCGTCAAAAATAAACAATGAATACTCATTGCACATCCTCGATATCGGAAAGAATACTTTCATTCGCCGACATGTGGGACGTCGACCATCCTGGTCCACCTGCCATGCACACAATTATCCTGGTCCACCCCGGTCGTAGCACAGGCCCAACCTTTCCCATTGTAAGTTGGTCGGACAAAGGAACCATCATGACTTTGTTGAATTCTGCTTCTTCAAGAAAACTTACTATACCCACAATATTGCTACCACACGCGAAGACTGGACAACACTGTAGCACGTCATATCACTGAAACCCACTAGGCCAAACTAGCCCGCCTAGGATTTGTACTCCCTCCGTTTCAAAGTTAGTACAAAGTTGAGTCACCTATTTTGGAACGCATGGAGTATGTCTTTGTACTTCTATGATTTTGTGTTCTCAAAAAATATCCTTTGTGAATCTAACGATTAGGAGTAGAAAGAGGGCTTTCTCTCTCTCTAGATCTCTCTCCATCCCACAACCCCTCTAGCACACGTACACACTCTCTGTAGCCACTCCAAAAGTACGACCTCACTACACATTCACGCTTCCAACAAAAAATTACACATTCACGCATGTTACAAGTACGTGCCAATTTTGCTGGCTATTAATGTGAGGCCTCCTTTGGTTTAGAGGAATCTTGTAGGAATTTCATAGGATAGGATTTCTATAGGAAAATATTCTGTAGAGCCCTTTGGTTTATAGGAATGGAATCATATTCCTATGGAGGAATTCTTCCTATCTTCCACATTTCATAGGAAAATAAACATTAGCCTAGACTCAATGAAAAAAAAATCCTATGATGTGAATCAAAGGGCACCTCCTTTCCTATTCCTACTCATAGGATTTAAGATAGATGTCATCTCATTTCCTATGACTTTCCTATTGGTACAATTTTCCTACCCTATGAACCAAATGAGGCCTGAATGTATCCGTGAACCAAATCTTTGAGTTTGATGTGAATTAATGTGTAATTGTGGACTATTGTCTGATCGATTGCCAAGCCTACAATTTTAGGAGCTTGGGCTATTGGCTGATCGACGACAGATCAGACGTATAAGCATACCACAAGCTCATCAGCCACAATGTTTCTCTTTAGTGAGTCTTTTGCAAGTACTATAGCTCGCACGGTAGCTAGCCTACTAACACCAAGAATCATCAAACAAGCCCTGTTGATATGATAAACAGTTCAAACTTACATCTAAGCATGCCATATATTACATCAAAAGCTAGTGAGCATACATCTGTTTCCATAACTCGGAGAGGGTTCACATGATTCACTATCAAACAAAAGTAGCAAGTACCGCCCACAGAAGACAGTGCACTAGCCCTAAGATGGTTTGATAACACGCATAATTGTGGTAATTAAACACAATGCAAACTACCTTGAAGGATTAGCGTGACCAACTATTTCTTGTCATCGATCTCTCGGGCAATGACCACAGCACGGACAGCGGCATGGGAATCGATCTCTGGGGAGATGTCCATAGGATGGACCGCGACATCGGAATTGATCTCTGGGGCGATGTCCACAGGATGAGCGGCATCGGGATCGATCTCTGGGGCGATGTCCATAGGACGGACCGCGACAACAAAAACGATCTCTAGGGCGTTGTCCACAGGACGGACTGCAACATCGGAATCATCAAGGATGTCCATCAGCACCTGCACAACCCTAACATATTAGCAAGCACATTGCAAATAATCAAAAACCACAACTATGGTAAGCCAGTATTTTTTACCTTGTGCAGCTCACCGGGGGATCCCATCCCTCCGGGGGCCATCTTCCCGATGGGGGGCCATCGCCTTGCCAGGAAAATACTGCTTCTCAACGGCGACTATCTCCTCAAAATCGACATTGAGCCTCTCATAGGTGGCCATTATAGTTTCTGGGGTGGGCTCGGTGGGGCCCTTGCTGTTCTTCCTGCTTTCTTTGAGGAGTTCGTCCGCCAACGTCGTCAACTCTTTGGCCAGTGCTTGTTTCTTGGAGTTCTTTGTCTCCATGGGTTGGCCCGCCAACATGGCCAACTCGTTGGTCAGTGCTCGCTTCCTGGAGATCTCTGTCTTGAGTGGGTTGTCCACCAGTAACTCTTTGCTTAGTGCTCCAGGATCCATCAATAAACTAACAAACAAAAAGCAATCGAAAGGAAACCACAATCGTAATGAAAACGGGAAAAGAATAGGCTGTGAGAATCGGTCGGTGCTTTGCAAAAAGAAGATTCTTGGAATGAAAATATAGTAGCATCACTGATTCGCCCACCTTTCCTTCATTGGTATAGAAGAAAAATGGCAGAAGTGACTAGCATGGAGTGAGGTTTTTTTCAAGAAAGGGGAGAAAGGGCTTCAATGAGCGTTCTAGTGAAATGATGGTTGCTTCGTCCAGTCCAACTTCGAGGCCACTTTACCACTACTGGTAAAGGTGTGGGTTTTGTGATATGATGGGTCATGACAGCCACACCGAGGTGACCGGTGAGTCTCAACTTTAGCACCTCGCTGTGATTTGGTGGATGGCACGCGGGCCCGGATGCTTTGATGTCCCGCATGTAGATAGAGCGGCTAGTCATATACTGTACAGTAGTAGTTCGGATGATAGATGAGGAGCTCCGTCCTGGTTTATTGGTCCCTATGATAATCTGTGCCAAATGTTGACTATAAATTTAACTAACCAAATGTTCATGCATGTCATAAAAAATTACATCATTGAAAACTTTGTTCAAATACGAATCAAAGGATATACTTTTTGTTAACATGCACTAACATTTTGTCAATTAAATATTCGGTCAAAATTTAGCACAAATTACAAAGGGGCACAATAGCCATTGTACTATCACATTTTGTTTTGAAGATACTCCCACATAGAAAATATAAATAATAATGCATGTTGGGGCAGCCCACATTTCCGATAATTTTAGTCGTGGGCTTGTTCACAAATTTTATGAGGCGGTGGTTGTTCATTTATTGGAGGGTATAGTACCAGACTTGAATTATACAAAGCGCGACCTGGCACACCGTAACACCACTTGGACTAAGCGGGTAGCTATCTCAAAAAATAAGCAACAACTCAAAAAAACGACGACCTGGCACGTACACAATTTTAAACGATTGTTTTAATGGAGTGAAAAAACAAAACTACCCCACTATACATATATATAGGTCGGAGCCTCCACGCTTTCTTGCTAGGGTTGCTCTATTCACACACTATCATCCTCTCTAGATCTAAACAAGATAGCGGTGGTAACGCTATCTTTCTATCCTCATTGCTGGTTACAGATCCGGACGTATCCCCCTCCGCTAGTGAAGGGGGTGAGGGACATCATTTAGGACATCATTGACAGCGAGGGAGGAGACCCACTACTGGTCGCACCGTTATCTCTAGCCGAGCGCCGGCGCGAGAGGTCCTCCAATCCCTTCGTCATTGCCCTAGTGTGGGCGGATCCGGCCTCCCGCCACCCACCTATCCACACCCCGATGACCTTCAGGTAAATATTCATTTGAAACCGGCCTAGGTCTACTTCCCCAGCTCGCTACATTGCTGCATGTGCATCATTTTCTACCTCTCAGCCCCTCTCGATCGGATGGTCCAACATCACCTATTTTTTTCTATTGTTAGAGGTAAAGCAACTTCATGGAGTCGAATCTTGTACTTGGTTCAAACAATAAATAGAGGGGGGAAATTTAGTATGTACATCGGACTTGGTACAAACAGGAAGGAAATGGGGTGAAAGTAGTACAGACTGGTCATCCAACCAGTCTCTTGGTCGAAAAGGGAAATATAGGGGAAACACTTTACAAAGTGGTATGACCAGGACTAGATTTGCTATCCACACATGGGAGTAGGTGGCTAGAGTGAACAAAAATGGGACCAACCCAGATATGTTTCTTGGATGTTTGTTTATCGGGGCAACAAACTCTGAATCACCACTTTATGCCCCGGTTTAGGTACATGGGTGCTGGACTGCTGGTGCACCCACTGTCGCATGCCCTTATACCAAATATTTAATTGTTCTTAATCTAATGCCCCTGGTAAAAGGAAGCCATGCCACTGTTATAAGCCATGACAAGTTTAGCCAATTGTTTTTGCCAGTAATTGTTTGAGACTCTGACTGTTTCCTCTATAGCTTTTTGCCATGACTTTTGTGTTGTTTAACTAGAATATCAGAATGGAACTGTTGGTTCATTTCGGTGGAACTGCACAAAGGGAGATCTGTGTTCCAATCTTCATCATCCATATTGGCACCATAACCTTCCTTTAGGTAAGAATGATATTTAATGCATGTGTTCATCTCTATTTTGCGACTGCCATGAGAAAATAATGCTATTGTTTACTAGTACACTTGTACTCCCTCACTGAAAAAATTCTGAAATAGAAGGCCAATCATGTACTTGGTTTCACCAACTGGTGAGGAGAAAGTGAAACAGAGCATGAAGAGGAGGAAGAAGAAGAATACGAAGGAGGAAATGAAGAAGATCACGCGATGGTACTGTCCTATGTTATCCTGACATCTTGCTAGTGGTATTGTATTGCTGTGTTGCTACTAGTCTTAATTTATTTGGAAGACTAGCAAGATGCCCGTGCATTGCATGTAACATCAAGATGCATTTGTATGAGTAGTTTATCTTGTGAGAGAAAAGGATGAACGAGGGAAGGCCTTATTTGCAAATGTGAAGAGGGGTGTGGGTACCTTTTTGCATAATTGCCGTAGTTTCCTTCCTATCCGTCAGATATAAATCGGATGGCCTATATTGGAGGATGGCAGGCACACCATCATCACCAACTCTATTTTTTATAAGAGTAGAGTAGATAAGAGTAGAGTAGAGATAGATAGAGAAATGCAGCAGAGTAGTAACTGGATTGATGACACATCATACTAATTAACTGGATTTTGGATGCATGTGTGACCCAGCTCTACACGATCAACAGTGCCAAGGTGATCTTGCTGGAGCCGAGGCCATTCAAGGGCTCCGACAACGTCTACCTTACAAGGAGCCCTTCCACTTCTCTTGTCTCTCCTGCAAGGTCACTTAATTAATTAGGAGTACTTAAGTAGCACTAATTTATTGCTGCCTAATTTTCCTGTCGGAGTTAAACAAATCTTTAGTAGCACCCAATGCTGAACCATATACATGTGTATGTGTGTGTGTGGAGGTGAATCATGTGGTGGAGCAGGGAGGGAACTTGGTAGTGTCATGACATAATAGTTCTATTGTTTTGCATGTCAATTTATTGCCATTGGTTCAATGGGGAAATGTTTTGCGTATTGTCCATCATGAATTTGATGCTACTGTTAAAGTAATATGCTAATGTCTTTCAATCCTTTCTCACTAAGGTAATGAAGGTTCACCTTGTTCCTACTTGTGCAAACAGGGATCATGTTGTGCCAATCGTACATTTTAGTGGAACTGCACAAGAGAATACAATGAGCTGTATCCCAGCCAGTGCTTTAACTCTGCTGGAAGTTCTCGATAATCTTTGATATAATCTCAGCACTGGTAAACAAGAGTGATTTCAACCATACATTTGAAGTGCGCAAAAATATATACTATTGAGTGATTCCAATGAGTGCTTTATCATCTCTTCTGGGACTACATGAATAAGATTTTTTTGCTCAGGTTGGTACCGGCCTAAGGCCTTCATCCATATTAGTTTATTGTCATCTTTATTTGTATCATGCTACTGTGTTGCTACTGTCATGAGAAACTCCTTTATCTTTGCATGTTAAATTTTTGCAACCTATGATACATGGCAATGCTTTGAGTGTTGAGCTAATTGGCACATATTAAATAAACTAATACCTCTCTTTAAGCAAGATTACTATGTTGCTAACTTTACCCATTAAGATAATGAAGGTGCTTCTATTTGTTAGAGTATGTTTCATCAACTAGTCCCACTAATACAGTAATCTCACTCTCTCAATATATGTGCCAACAGGGATGCTCGATTTTGGTGGAACTGCACAAAAACTTTGGGTGCTTCATTTCCTCGACTGCTTCCTTCCTTTCCCATCAGTCGCTTATCTCGGTTTGCTTCCTTCCTTTCCTGTCAGTCACTTCGCTTATCTCGGCTTCCAGTCAAAGGAAATAGTAATTGATATGCTACCTCACACAGGTCGGTACCGGTCTTTATCCTGATTATTGTGGTTGTCATATGTATTTGTAATTTGGTATTGTGCTATTGTTTTCCGATTTCCTTAAGGAGTAACTTGGAGCCTGAACTCGCAGGCAAATCATTACATTGGGCGATTTCAGTAGAAATCCACAAAAAGATCAGATGGACAGATACTTATGCTGCCGCTATGTACTCCAAAGTTCACTCAGACAAGCATCGATGTTGACAAGAAGAAGTGCCTATATTCATTCGAGTATCAACCGACATCAACCAGCTGTCAAACTCCAAGTATTAGGAGAGTGAACGCCAAAAATATTGCTTGGCGCATAGCCTAGAAAAATGCAGTCCAGTCTTTGGTCCCAACTTGTGCCTTTTGGTTATCGGTACATATGGCAGCAAACTGTATGGCATGGAGTCTAAAGATTCCAGACAAGTTGGTTGACGCGTATATTCATCTGGCACTTAATCAGTCTGCACACCAGGGATGCTCCATTTCAGTTGAACTGCACAAAAAATTTGGGTGGTTCATTTTATCAACCGCCTCCTTTCTTGTCTGCAATGTAGAATTTTGGCGAGCTAAAGGACCAAGATGAGCCAGCAAACTAGTTGGATGAAAGTAGTGGCCAAGTTGCTCAAACCTCCCTCGGCATCGAGGCCACTATCTCGAGGATAAACCTACAAGCAAAGATCAGATTGTCTGTGCTGCCTCTTATGTACTCGAAAGTTTACTCGTACAAGCATTAATTTTAGCAAGAAGTACCTTCGACTGAACACCATTTACCAGTATGTACCCTAGGTAATTAAAGTTTGTCCATGGATGATATTGGCTGTGATCTCAATCATTTGGATGCATAAACATCCTGAACATGTGTATATCTGAATCTTTTTGTGAATTATCTATGAATATTGTCGTGTGATCTATCAATCATTTGGATGCATAGACATGTTGAACTTGTGTATATATGAATCTTTTGAGTTGTTGATTGTGAATGTTGGCTATGAATATGAATGTGTCCTGTGAACCCGAGTTTGATACGAATGTTTACCTTTTCTGTTGTACTCCCTCCATTTCTTTTTAGTTTGCACATAAGATTTGGTCAAAGTCAAACTTTGTAAAGTTTACAAAGTTTGACTAACTTTATAGAAAAAGTATTAACATCTACAATACTAGAGTTATATGTTATGAAAATTAATTTCATCATGCATCTAATAGTATTGATTTCATAGTGTGGATATTGATATCTTTTCCTATAAAGCTAGTCAAATTTTACAAAGTTTGACTTTGACCAAATCTTATATGAAACTAAAAATACGAAGGGAATACTGGTATGTGAACTTGTTAGTATGTCTACTGTGGGATTTGTGATGTGTGGGTGTCAACGGCACACCTTCTTCTTGAGAAGAATTTCACCTGCTTGTTAGGGTAGCAACGGTCCATCAGTCTTCCCCCTCCCCCACTCAACCCCTGCTGTAATGTTTTCGGCCTCAAATCAAACATAGTACTTGTGACGACCCGAGACCGACGCTCCAGACGCCTTTCATGTTTTTCGTTGTCGTCGTGTGTTTTTATTTGTTTGTTGCATTTCATCATACCATCATGCGCATTCATCTGCATGTTTTCATAAAACTTGCATCTGTTTATAGTTGCCGCGTCTCTCCCTTGTCATCATTGGCCATTCCGAGTCCAACCACACTTGCAACCTTGTTCTTCGTTTCCCCTCCTGCCTAAACCGGAGTCTCTCTGCACAGTGCATCGACCCCTCCCGTGCGTTCGAAAACTTCCTCAGACCCGACCTGGGCAGTCGTCACCAATGGGTCCGGATCATCCCCAAACATCCCTAAAATATCTTTGGTTTCTTATTGAATTTACCTAGTCTATTTTTCTCAACAGCCCGATTTTGATCGGAGGGTCCATATCTTGCCCCTAACCTAATCCACTGCTATAAATATCAGTCCAACCCTAATTTTTAGGAGAGTTGTCCCATCCAATCGCTCCTCCGGCGCCACTCCACCTGGTCTTTCCTTCCACCTCGGGATCCTCCCCAATCCAAAATCCTCCCTCATTTTCAACACCAGACCAATCCATCGCCTCCACCTCCCGATCTAGTTCATCCATCGATCCCCTCCAGGGCCATCGGAGCCTGCAGTAGCTTCTCGTGCTCCTCATCGGACCCCGCCCTTCGGCGAGCATCAGCCCAAGGCCGAGCAGCCCCGTGTGTCGGTGTCAAAACTGGCGGATCTCGGGTAGGGGGTCCCGAACTATGCGTCTAAGGCGGATGGTAACAGGAGGCAAGGGACACGATGTTTTACCCAGGTTCAGGCCCTCTTGATAGAGGTAAAACCCTACGTCCTGCTTGATTGTCCTTGATGATATGAGTATTACGAGAGTAGATCTACCACGAGATCAGAGAGGCTAAACCCTAGAAGCTAGCCTATGGTATGATTGTATGTTGTCCTACGGACTAAAACCCTCTGGTTTATATAGACACCGGAGGGGGCTAGGGTTACACAAGGTCGGTTACAAAGGAGGAGATATACATATCCGTATTGCCTAGCTTGCCTTGCACGCCAAGTAGAGTCCCATCCGGACACGGGATGAAGTCTTCAATCTTGTATCTTCATAGTCCAATAGTCCGGCCAAAGGATATAGTCTGGCTGTCCAGAGACCCCCTAATTCAGGACTCCCTCAGTAGCCCCTGAACCATGCTCCAATGATGATGAGTCCGGCGCGCAGTATTGTCTTCGGCATTGCAAGGCGGGTTCCTCCTCCGAATACACCACGGAAGAGTTTGAATGCAAGGATAGTGTCCGACCCTGTAAAATAAGTTCCACATACCACCATAGAGAGAATAATAGTTCCATAAATCCAATCTGCTGACATGTTTTGATAGTATGACATCACTTCATGGCCCGGTTATTATTCGAACCGCTTTTCTCAACCAGCTCCGCACATATCGTGAGGCAGTTTTCTCGATACGTCTTGTCAAAGCAAAGATCGTGTTCCCCTTATCACGGGATTCTCATCAATACGGATGTGGGTAACCCAACCGCGCCATCTATTACGGCGCCTGGGGAATAAGTGGTTTTGCCAGGCAAGTGGGGAGACACATCGCCTCTTCCGCCCTTATAAAGGGATAAGGATTTACCTTTTTCACCCACGCCTTCTTCTTCCTTGCTTACCCATTCCCGCACACTCGAGCTCCAGCGCCCAAGCCCGCGTTCTTCTTCTCAAACCACTCCAAGAATGTCGGGAGCAGGAGGCAAGTGGATGGTCTCCTCCGTCACGGAGGAGAACGGCAAAAAATTATGGGAAGCCGGATATCTGGCCGTGGATATCGCGCACCGGCTGCCCGATGCGGGGTAGATCGTCCCAATGCCGAACCTCATGAGAGGGTAGTTTTTCTTACCCATTTCGTCTATGGACTGGGATTTCCTCTCCACCCATTTGTCCGAGGGATCATGTTCTACTATGGTCTGGATTTCCATGATCTGGCCCCCAACTTTATCCTCAACATCTCAGCGTTTATCGTCGTGTGCGAGGCCTACGTCCGCATCGGGCCCCACTTCGGCCTATGGCTGAAAACCTGGCTCAAGGGCACCTATGTGGATACCATAAAGGGGTGGCAATCGGGGTGGTTCTACATCACCGAGCTGCGCGACTCCAACTTGGTGGCGGCCCCCAAATTTCGATCCGGAATCCCCAGGCGGCTCACCTCCTGGAAAAAGAAGGGCCTGTCCTAGGGTTCTTCAGTAGAGCTGACCGGACTCCACACCTGCATCCAGAATATGACAAGCAAGAAAATCAAGCTTGTCAACGTGGTCCAGGTTATGCTGTTCCGCCGGATCCTTCCGTGTCAACGGCGGGCATTTGTTTTGTGGGAGTTCGACTCGGCCAAACATCAGACACTGCGAGAGCTCTATGACATGACGCACGAGGATGTCTGGAGGGTGCTGTTCAAGAGCGCCGAGATCCCTCCCCCCTCAACGAGGACCGCGGACTCAGCGCAAAGAGCTACGCCAATCCGGTAAGCATTTTATATTTCTCAGGGTATTTATTTGCCCCGGTTTAGTCGTGTGCAGGATCTGAACTTCCATGTCGTTAACAAGACTAGATAGAGACGGCGGAGCAGCATGACAGCCCAGCCCCGCTGCCCGAAGATCCTGCAGACGCTCTTCTGATGAACATGCTGACTCCGGCACCTTACGAGGTGCTGGAAAAGACCAAGAAGAAGGCGGTGGGGACCCGAAAGGGTCTCCGACACAAGGTTGTATCGGAGTCATCGGATGATGACTCCGACGCGCACTCCTCCCACGGAAAGGAGGAGGAGAAAAGTTCTCCCCCCAGCTGGGGGAGACAAGAAAAGGAAGGCCGACCCATCCAGGGAGGCCGAAGGGTCCAAGAAGGGAAGGACCCTCCTTCTGGACTGTGCCACGACGGCCGCCGACAGCGGCGAATAGTGGCTGCCTAGGAACAAACCCCTGGCGAAGTCGTAAGTGTCTGGACACCATAGTACTTCATGATATGTTTTATTGTACTGCCTTTCCTCATGCCGAACATGATCATGCAGTCCGTCCCGAGCTCATGTCGACGTACCCTCGTCGAGTGGCTCTTTGGACTCGTCGCATATGAACAGCGGTTCTGTTCCGACTGCTTCCACCTCTCTCCCTACGGACAACACCGAGGTGTTATCTAAACAGACACCAAGCCAAGGGGAGGTGGTCCTGGGGGCGCCTCACGGCGACTTCCCGGACCCTGGGTTCCAAGGGAGCGAGGCTCCTACGGGCTTCGAGTTCGGGTCCTAGCCGGACACTTCGCCGGAACCCTTGATGGTTCCAGACTCCGGCAGGCGGTCCCCCGTCAAGGGGGGCCAACCATCCATGCCGGTGTCCTCTGTCTAACCAGAGGCACCGGGCAACTTGCTGGAAGGGCTTCACAGCGCTTGCATTGATGAAGAACACCGCACTATCATGAGGGTGGTGGTTAAGAAGGTTCAGTCTGGCAAGAATGGACTGACCGAAGCTTGCGCCAGCCTCCTAACAGGCTTTGAAGTAAGCATTCAAAATATAAAAATATTACCGCATAGATAGTAGCCCCTGATGCTCTGTTCGGCGTTCGCGAGGAAAAGCCGAATAGAGTATCAAATGATAACTCAGGAGTATAATCAAAGTATGTCTATGTGTATGTGCAGGCTTCCTTGCTAGCCATTGCCGCACATACTGCGAAGGTCTCTGCGCTGAAGCAGGACTTGAAGCGGTCCGAGGAAGAGCTCAGCCTGACCAAGAGGCAGCTCGAAGAGAGCAAAGGTAAGAAATATCCTTGTCTATATAGTTGAAGAGAAGTTCTGGTATAAAGTAATAGGATCATCATGGATTTGTCAGGGGCCAGAACCGAGGTGGCGACCCTAAGGAAGGCGTTGTCCGAGGCCGAAGACAAAGCGGCCAAGGAACGCATTGAACGGGAGAAACAAGAAGACCGAGTGGGCGAGGTGCAGCAAGAGCTCGAGGCTCTCACCAAAAAGCACGAGTCCTTGGAGCTGGACTCTAAAATGCGAGAGTCCGAGCTCGCGCAGGCGCTTGAAAGCATCCGGAGCGCCAAAGCCGAAGCCCACAAAGCCCTCCAAGAGATTGATGAGGCGAAGAAGATAGCAGTGGGTAAGGCATTCAATATGCAAAGCAAGCATGTGAAGGAGAATTTCCTTTTTCTTACCCGAGTTCGGAGCTCTCCAGGAGCGTTTGCAGATCTTCTCCGCAGTGTGCTGGATGCCACAGAATTTTACCGGGCTGAGGAGGGGAGCTCAACGGAGAAGTTTTTCTGGTCTCAGTAAACTGGGACCGAACACCCCGTGGCCTTGAGCGACCAGCTGAAGCAGTTGGTCGAACTTCACAAGGCGGCCGAACAGGCCATGAGGGGCCTTATAGTCCGGATGTGGCCTGGCGAGCCCCTGTCTGGCAGCTACTTTGGTCTGGTGCGATGGCTGGTGGAAGCCTGCCCACGGCTTGAGGTCATCAAGCGGTCCGGCTTCATCGAAGGTGCGCGCATGGCTTTTGCCCGGGCGTAGGTGCACTGGGCGAAGCTAGACGCCGTAAAGCTTGTGAAGGAGGGGCCGCCGGAGGGCAAGGATCATCGCCGCCCCGAGAATTATTATGAGGGTCTCCTAGAGGGATCCCGCCTAGTGGCAGATGAGTGTGCCAAGGATGTAACTTTTGAATGAACATGCTCATATGATCCTGTAATATTAAACAAGTTCATTTGCGCCATGCGACTCTTTCTTAATTTAAAATATTACCTTCTGTGCGACCATTTATAAAATCTGAGAGTTGGCCAGTCGTCGGCTTCTGCCCCCATATAGCTAGTACTGGGGTGTTCGGGGTAAATCTGAACACTCTTTATCCCAATTTTGGGTCCTTCAAGGGAGGTGCTTAGTGCGAAGAACCAGGCAATCAGACTATAATGCTTTATCACTCTCACTTAGCCATAGAAGTCTATGATTTTAAATTTTTGGCGAAGCCCCTAGTATTCGGAGAGCCGAATTTGGGGCGCTATACACGCCTAAGCTGGACAAGGCCGACTCCTTGCCCGAAGCGAAAAAAGTCTTGAAGGACTTGAAACCTCTCGAACAGCCACCAGTCTCTCGCCTTATCATGACAGTCAGTTTTTGGCTTTCTCTACTGAGGTGCTCGTCCGGAAGAACCGGGACACAATTGTAGTAGTTCTCCCATCGCTACCTTAGCCGATATAGTGGAACGTAAGGTACCAAAGCATGGGAGCCGGGCAACCCAACATTTGACCCAAGACATGATTCGGAGCTGATGCATATAATGCTATAAGTTCAGGGTGCTGCACTGTCGAAAGTGTTTGAACTTCTTGCGCTGTATTACGGGGTAAAAGAGAGCCCCTGGAATACTGACCGTACCCGAGCGTGCAGGTACGGAATGTCGTAAATGGACATATAAGAGAAAGAGAAAAACTTAAATAATGCAATGACAGATTAATAATATGCATTGTTATTTGAATAATACGTCGAAGCGCACTGGTACAAGTAGTGCAATAAGCGTAAAGTAGGACAATTAAAAATGTCCTATCCAAGGCAAGCTATGCAATAATAGTGAAAAGCGGATATATCGAGTATTACTAGAGACCACCTGGCGGTTCCTGTGTTCATCTTAGCTTCTTGTCGCCTTGGTTGTTGCTTCCGGAATGTGTCCGGCCGTCGAACTGCCGGAAAGGCCTTCCGAAGAATTAGGCCCTGAAAGAGAGAGGGAATGTCAAAGGTATACAGCCCCTAGTGTGGTTAAGCCACAATGCGGGGCGTGTCCTGATTGTGCCCCCGGCTATGTCCATGGTATTTTCAATGCGTAGTTATGTACGCGCGGCACAAATTTTGTTGCTGCACTGGGACTGGGACGGGGGCCGAATTGCTAGGCGAGCGTAGATCGCGCCAGGCGATCCTGTTGCAGATTATTTCGGATGCGCTTGAAGGTGTCCGGGGGCTGTAACGCCGAATATGTGGTCTGTCTAAACATGCTGCTTTGTGCCTCTGGTGCAAGGGCCACAGTGTGCTCTTCCGTACGGAGCGAGCGTTCTGTGTTTCCATTTACTGTTATGACCCCGCGAGGACCTGGCATCTTGGGATTGAGGTATGCATAATGCGGCACTGCATTGAATTTTGCAAATGTTGTCCGTCCGAGCAATGCATGATAGCCACTGTGAAACGGGACGATGTCGAATATTAACTCTTTGCTTTGGAAGTTATCCGGTGATCCGAAGACCACTTCCAGTGTGATTGAGCCTCTGCAATGGGCCTCTACACCTGGTATGACACCTTTAAAGGTGGTTTTGCTGGGTTTGATCCTTGAGGGATCGATACCCATTTTTCACACTGTATCCTGATAAAGCAGGTTCAGGCTGCTGCCGTCATCCATAAGGACTCGAGTGAGATGAAATCCGTCAATGATGGGGTCTAGGACCAGTGCGGCAGATCCGCCATGACGGATGCTAGTGGGGTGGTCCCTGCGATCGAAGGTGATCGGACAGGCAGACCATGGGTTGAACTTCGGGGCGACGGACTCCATCGCGTAGACGTCCCTTAGTGCACGCTTCCGCTCCCTCTTGGGAATGTGGGTTGCATATATCATGTTTAGTGTCTTTACTTGTGGGGAAACCCCTTCTGTCCCCCTAGGTTCGGCGGCCGGGGCTCCTCCTCGTCATCGCTATGCAGCCCCTTGTCCTTGTTTTCGGCATTTAACTTGCCGGCCTGCTTGAACACCCAGCATTCTCTGTTGGTGTGATTGGCTGACTTTTCAGGGGTGCCGTGGATTTGACACTAGCGATCCAGTATGCGATCCAGACTGGACGGAGCCGGAGTATTTCTTTTGAATGGCTTTTTCCGCTAACCAGATCTAGAGCCTTTGAATCCGACGTTGACTGCCGTATCTTCAGAGTTATCGCCATTATTGCGGCGCTTTGGTCTATTACGACGATGCCTACCGTTAACGTCTTTGGTATCCGAGGTATCCGGATTCCTTGATGTGTTGTTGCTGCGAGCCAGCCAGCTATCCTCGCCCGCGCAAAAGCAGGTCATGAGTGTTGTGAGGGCTGCCATAGATTTCGACTTCTCCTGGCCGAGGTGGCGGGCGAGCCACTCGTCGCGGATGTTATGTTTGAATGCTGCTAG
The DNA here is from genome assembly GCF_056163025.1 of Triticum urartu. Taxonomy (NCBI): domain Eukaryota; kingdom Viridiplantae; phylum Streptophyta; class Magnoliopsida; order Poales; family Poaceae; genus Triticum; species Triticum urartu. Next base: position 233,204,298 of record NC_141873.1, read on the forward strand.
GGCTTCCGCATCCAGACAGTCTATGATTTGATTTTTCCTGGTCAGGAACCGTGTCCAGAATTGTCTGGCCGATTCCCCTGGCTGCTGGGTTATGTGGCTCAAGTCATCATCATTCGGTGGCCGCACATAAGTGCCCTGGAAGTTGTCAAGAAATGCATCTTCCAGATCCTCCCACCTGCCGACGGAATCTGCTGGCAAGCTATTCAGCCAATGCCGAGCTGGTCCTTTGAGTTTTAATGGGAGGTACTTGATGGCATGTAGATCGTCACCGCGAGCCATGTGGATGTGAAGGAGGAAGTCCTCAATCCACACAGCGGGATCTGTTGTGCCATCGTATGATTTGATGTTTACGGGTTTGAAACCCTCCGGGAATTCATGATTCATAACTTCATCAGTGAAGCATAGGGGGTGTGCGGCGCCTCTGTGCTGGGCTATATCCCGGCATAGTTCGTATGAGTCTTGTCTGTTGTATTCGGCCCGGCCGGATTTACTCTTGGTGTATCTGACGCGACGATTATCGTCCCATGTGGGCGCACGTGTTCATGTCCCGTATATTGACCTTGCGATTTTTACCTTGCTGTCCAAGATGTCTCGCAGGTCCTCTGTGTTGCCCCAGGCCTTAGTATCTTTGACTGAGTGGCGACGGGGTGCGGGCTGAACTTTGGGCTGAAACGCCTTTCTGGCTTGGCCGCGTAGTGGCTGGTCTGCCGCATTGTACACTGGTGAATGAGGTTTGAATTCTTCCTCCTCGAGGTGAGGTAGCAACCTGCATTGTGGGTAACTCTTGGACGGGCGCTCGAGTTCATGCTCCTTGGCCACAAGGACTTCAGTCTACCTGTCTGCTAGCAAGTCTTGATCAGCTTGAAGCTGTTGTTATTTCTTCTTTAGGCTATTTGCCGTGGCCATAAGCCGGCGCTTGAAGCGCTCATGCTTGACGGGGTCCTCAGGCACGATAAATTTGTCGTCGCCGAGGCTCGCCTCGTCTTCAGAGAGAGGCATGTAATTGTCCCCCTCTGGTTCTCCATCTGCTGCCTGCTCTGGAGGGCTAGCTTGTTCGTCCTCCAGCTCTTCGCCTTGCTGGAGAGGATTCTTGTTGTCTTTGGCGCTATCCGGAATGTTATTATCTCCTGTGCCGGTATCACTGCTCTTACTGTGACGGGACTTAGAGTGGCGCCGCTGACTTCGGCGCTTGGGTTGCTTCTTGGAGGGGTCATCCTCCGCTTTTCTCCTTGCCATTGGCTTCTCTGGGGGTGTCCACCATATATATATATCATATGATGAGGTGGCGGTCCAGTGCCCCGAGGGCGGTGGATCTTGTTCGTCTCCGGCTTCGTCGTCCATACCGTCGAAGTCTTCGGAGCCGAAGTCGAGCATGTCGGTTAAGTCGTCGACAGTGGCTACTAAGTGGGTGGTGGGTGGGCAGCGAATTTCTTCGTCGTTCGCATCCCATTCTAGCCGGACATAGTTCGGCCAAGGTTCTCCTGACAGGGAGAGAGACCTTAAAGAATTTAGCACATCCCCGAAGGGTGAGTGCTGAAAAATGTTCGCGGAGGTGAACTCCATGATCGGCGCCCAGTCGGATTCGACGGGCACGGATATGAGTGGCTCGGAGTCCATGGTCGTGGATGAATCCAGTGGTTCGGTGACATGGCTCTCGTAGGGGGTGAAGTCAGTATCCGGCTCTATCGCCACTGAGAGTGCGACCTCCATGGCGGGGTCCATCCCTCCGCTCTTGGATGACGCGACTTGCTCCGGATTGATGGACGGAGTAGCTGCGGATGCAATATCTTGAATGATGCAATCTCTTGAATATTGTCCGACGACAGAGTTACGTCATGCTCGTCAAGACTGTACGGCGCGTCCGACATGGGCTCGAATCTGTCGAAGATCAAGTCTCCACGGATGTCGGCCGTGTAGTTCAAGTTTCCAAATCTGACCTGATGGCCAGGGGCGTAGCTCCCAATCTGCTCCATATGGCCAAGCGAATTGGCCTGCAGTGCAAAGCCGCCGAATATGAAGATCTGTCCTGGGAGGAAAGCCTCACCCTCGACCGCATCGCTAGCGATGATCGAAGGAGCCATCAAGCCTTATGGTGACGACACAGTGGAACTCTCAATGAAAGCACCAATGTCGGTGTCAAAACCGGCGGATCTCGGGTAGGGGGTCCTGAACTGTGCGTCTAAGGCGGATGGTAACAGGAGGCAAGGGACACGATGTTTTACCCAGGTTCGGGCCCTCTTGATAGAGGTAAAACCCTACGTCCTGCTTGATTGTTCTTGATGATATGAGTATTACAAGAGTAGATCTACCACGAGATCAGAGAGGCTAAACCCTAGAAGCTAGCCTATGGTATGGTTGTATGTTGTCCTACGGACTAAAACCCTCCGGTTTATATAGACACCGGAGGGGGCTAGGGTTACACAAGGTCGGTTACAAAGGAGGAGATATACATATCCGTATTGCCTAGCTTGCCTTCCACGCCAAGTAGACTCCCATCCGGACACGGGACGAAGTCTTCAATCTTGTATCTTCATAGTCCAACAGTCCGGCCAAAGGATATATCCGGCTGTCCGGAGACCCCCTAATCCAGGACTCCCTCACCGTGCCTGCGGCCTCTCGCTCCTGCAGCCAACGCCAAGGCCTCCTACCCCGAGCTCCATGCCTCCTCGCGCCTTCCTTCCCTGCTCCCGAAATCATCCATGAGCGAGCACCCGAGCCCCTGTGTCGAGCTCCTCCTTTGCTCGCGTAGCAGCATCTCATCTCCGTCACCAAGCGCCGACGACCCGAGGCCAGGCGCCACCAGCAGGCAGGCCCCCATCGCGCCCTCTCCTTCGTACTTTCCCTCCTTCCTGTCCCTTTAACCTCCCGTGCTCTCCCTGTCTTCTCTATTGGACGGGAGCAACTAGGGCGTCACGGAGCTCCAATCACCGCCAAGTCCAATCGCCACCTAGATCCGTCGAGTCCCGGCCATCTCCGCCGTTCTTGGTCCTCGCCGCCACCCAAGTCCCTCGCCGGCGTTGCGCCAAGTTCCCCCCACATCGCGCTACCGCTCCCCTGCTTCACCTGCTTGAGCCACAGCTGCTTTGCTTCCTGACGAGCGGAGGAGCACACTCGCCCGCTCGTTCGCCTATGTATGGCCGCCCGGATGGGCCACATTAATGCCCCCATGGGTCGCTTCCTCTCCAGATCCAGCCTAGTGGCCCATGGTGAGCGCCCCAGTGCCCACCAGATTTGGCCTGCATCATTTTTTTGAAGGAAATATACCCTCGAGGCAATAATAAAGTTGATATTTATATTTCCTTATATCATGATAAATGTTTATTATTCATGCTAGAATTGTATTAACCGGAAACTTAGTACATGTGTGAATACATAGACAAACAGAGTGTCCCTAGTATGCCTCTACTTGACTAGCTCGTTAATCAAAGATGGTTAAGTTTCCTAGCCATAAACATGTGTTATCATTGGATAAACGGGATCACATCCTTAGATAATGATGTGATGGACAAGACCCATTTGTTAGCTTAGCATAATGATCGTTTAGTTTTTCTGCTATTGCTTTCTTCATGACTTATACATCTTCCTCAGACTATGAGATTATGCAACTCCCGAATGCCGGAGGAACACCTTGTGTGCTATCAAACGTCACAACGTAACTGGGTGATTATAAAGATGCTCTATAGGTGTCTCTGATGGTGTTTGTTGAGTTGGCATAGACCGAGATTAGGATTTGTCACTCCGTGTATCGGAGAGGTATCTCTGGGCCCTCTCGGTAATGCACATCACTATGAGCCTTGCAGGCAATGTGTCTAATGAGTTAGCCATGGGATGATGCATTAAAGAACGAGTAAAGAGACTTGCCGATGACGAGATAGAACTAGGTATGATGATACTGATGATCGAATCTCGGGCAAGTAACATACCGATGACAAAGGGAACAATGTATGTTGCTATGCGGTTTGACTGATAAAGATCTTCGTAGAATATGTAGGAGCCAATATGAGGATCTAGGTTCCGCTATTGGTTATTGACCGGAGATATGTCTTGGTCATGTCTACATAGTTCTCGAACCCGCAGGGTCCGCACGCTTAACATTCAATGACGATTTGTATTATGAGTTTCGTGTTTTGATGAACCGAAGTTTGTTTGGAGTCTTGGATGAGATCACGAACATGACGAGGAGTCTCGAAATGGTCGAGACATAAAGATTCATATATTGGAAGGCTACATTCGGACACCGGAATGGTTCGGGTCGTTCCGGATAAGTTTTAGAGTACCAGGGGTACCGACCCCCCCCCCTCGGGAAGTTCATGGGCCCTAGAGGAAAGGAGAGGAGGGCCACAAGGGAGCCCCCCCCCCATGGCCAGTCCAATTGGACTAGGGAAGGGGGCGGCGCCTCCTCTTTCCTTCTCCCCTCTTCCTCCTTCCCTCCTTCTCCCTCTCTTGGATGGAAGGTGACTCCAACTAGGATTGGGAATCCTAGTTAGACTCCCCATGGCGTGCGCACCCTCTAGGCCGGCCTCCTCCTCCTCCTCCTCCCCCTTTATATACATGGGAAGGGGGCACCCCAAAGGACTCACAAGTTTCTCTTAGCCGTATGCGGTGCCCCCCTCCACAGTTAGACACCTCAGTCATATTGTCGTAGTGCTTAGGCGAAGCCCTGCGTTGGTAAACTTCATCATCACTGTCGCCACGCCATTGTGCTGACGAAACTCTCCCTCAGGCGCAACCGGATCAAGAGTTCGAGGGATGTCACCGAGCTGAACGTGTGCTGATTGCGGAGGTGTCGTACGTTGCTACCTCTTGAGCACTGCATTGGTTTTCCCTTGAAGAGGAAAGGGTGATGCAGCAGAGCAGCATAAGTATTTCCCTCAGTTTTTGATAACCAAGGTATCAATCCAGCAGGAGGCCACGCACGAGTCCCTCGCACCTACACTAACAAATAAACTCCTCACATCCAACGTGATAAAGGGGTTGTCAATCCCTTCACGGTCACCTACGAGAGTGAGATCTGATAGATATGATAAGATAATATTTTTGGTATTTTTATGATAAAGAGAAATAAAGATGCAAGTAAAATAAATGGAAAGGAAATAACTAAGTATTGGAACATTAATATGATGGAAAATAGACTGACCCAGGGCCATAGGTTTCACTAGAGGCTTCTCTTGAGAGCATAAGTATTACGGTGGGTGAACAAATTACTGTTGAGCAATTGACAGAATTGAGCATAGTTATGAGAATACCTAGGTATGATCATGTATATAGGCATCACGTCCGAGACAAGTAGACCGACTCCTGCCTGCATCTACTACTATTACTCCACACATCGACCGCTATCCAGCATGCATCTAGAGTATTAAGTTCAAGAGAACAGAGTAACGCTTTAAGCAAGATGACATGATGTAGAGGGATAAACTCATGCAATATGATATAAACCCCATCTTGTTATCCTCGATGGCAACAATACAATACGTGCCTTGCTGCCCCTACTGTCACTGGGAAAGGACACCGCAAGATTGAACCCAAAGCTAAGCACTTCTCCCATTGCAAGAAAGATCAATCTAGTAAGCTAAACCAAACTGATAATTCGAAGAGACTTGCAAAGATAACCAATCATACATAAAAGAATTCAGAGAAGATTCAAATATTGTTCGTAGATAAACTTGATCATAAACCCACAATTCATCGGTCTCAACAAACACACCGTGTCGGGCCGCCGACCATCGAGCCTGATGGCTCCTCGACCGCGTTGGTGCTACACCCGGCTCCTTCCTCAGGCATCTACAAAATCGCCCCGGTCCGGCGCCGCCCAGAGCTGCAGTTTTACGCCTCGTCAAGATGTTGTCTCGGACCTACTGGGCCGTAAACCGCCGCCAGTTTTTGCCTTGCTTTGCCCGAGTCGCCGGCCACTTGACCCGCCATCAGTGGCAATCCAATTCGCCGACTTGGACCGACCCTCCTACCTCGGCCGCCTTCGCCGGCTTCCGTTCACAGCCATGTGCCTGCGCGTCGCCTGCCACCGCTCTTCCAAGCTGTGGTTGGGCCTCGCCTTCTCCAAACTGCTGTTGCGGCCCAACTTGGCGTTGCTCTGCCTCTGCCTGCAGAGCCCTGTTGAGTCGCTGCCTCGGCCCGGTCTTCGGGTCGCTTCCAAAATACGCCGCACCTCCAAGCTGCCGCGGCCTCGTCCTCAAACCACCGTTGCTACACCTCCGCCGGTGAGCCGGCATACCACTGCAGAGCCGCTGCGTCCGCCGTAATGGGCTGTCATCGTCAAAACGCCGCACCCGTAGCCGGTTGACCCGCTGCCACATTCGGTCTTTACCTCGTGCACATGCAGTTCGTCGGATTACCCGAGTGGCTGTTCCGGCCCGCTCATTGCTTCATATCGGCGAGACCCCGCCTCCGGCTGCGCCCCTACGCATTTTTCCCTGCCAAACTGCTAACTGAAGAAAAGGGAATTGGGAGCCAGTTGGAGGGCTGAGGAGGGAAAACAGCCCACGACTCAGAAAGCGCTGCGGGCGGTTTACTACAAGAAGCTCACGCTAAAAAGAAGAGGAGGGTTAAACCGGATATATGTTTGACTTCCACGTGAAGCTGCACTGGCTCGGTTCCCCAAGGAAAAAGAAAAATGAACATGGACGAAACATGCTGTCGGTTTGCATCAACAGGCCAGATGGATCTATCACACGTCGGGTTACCCAAAAAAAGTTATCAGGTGATATCTGTCCTAGTTCTTTATGAAAACATATTTGATCCATCCGAGCATGATTACTCGCCCTGTATTATTTCTATATGTGCAGGTTGAATTACCCACTACACAGGTGAAATTATACTGCACCATGACGCCCGATGGGCGTGCGCAAGATGCCGCCCTTGTGTCCCGGTCTATATTAGCTTGCTGGGATCATGCTTGATTGTTCCCCAATGGATGTGCGCAAGACGCCGCCCCTGCGTAAGCTACTCTGACTCACCCAAGATTGATCTCAGCTTTGCCTGATGAACGGATGGTCGGTTCATGCGTCCGAACCGGTTTACAACGCGGAGGACAACTAGCTCATCCACCGGCCTATAATATCGCGGCCGACTCATCTGTCTGCTCTTACGGCGGATTCACCCATGATTGATTTCCGTTTCACCATGGTGGTCATCAACTCCACGGTGGATAACTACTGGCCTGGCATATCAGGTGAAATTCATCTAGTATATTTTTATATATTGCTTTCTTTAAAAGAGCAGTTACTCCGGTTTGCAAAGTTATCTAATGCAGGACCCTACACCGCCATATTGGTGCAAATTTAAAAGGCCAACAGAAAAATTTCCGGCTTAAAAAGAAGGACTCCGGTTTATAATCCGGCTCAAGGGAAAAGCTATCTCCCGAAAAGCTTGAAAGCTCTAAGTATCCGGTTTAACAATTTCCAGTTTAAAAAGAATAATCTCTCGCAAGTTCGAGTTTTCAGGAAAAATTAAAGGGACCAAAGAGAGTCTGCTGCACATCACATCTCAAACATAGGTACCCCTTGAGCGCAGCTCATAGTATCATTTGGGGGCTTGGTCGTATTCGAACCATAGCTACACCTCTTGATCCGGCTATCAAGCCAGTATTATCATAAGGGGCCAAAGAGAGTCTGCTGCACAACACAACTCAAACATGGGTATCCCTTGAGCACAGCTCACAATATCACTTGGGGGCTATGTTCGAACCATAGTCACACCTCTTGATAGGCTTAAAGCCACCAGGGAAATCACTTGCGAGCTCTGGTCGTATCCGAACCATAGCTTATACCCTCTTGATCAGCATAAGGGCATCGGGGAAATCACTTGGGGCTTGGTCGTATCCGAACCATAGCTACACCTCTTGATAGGCATAAGGCCACCATGGAAATCACTTGGGGGCTATGGGTTCGAACCATAGTTACACCTCTTGATCAGCATAAGGGCACCATGGAAATCACTTGGGGGCTTGGTCGTATTCGAACCATAGCTACACCTCTTGATCGACGCAATGCCATAATTATGACTACATGGGGGCTCTGGTCGTATTCGAATCATAGCTTAAACCCTCTTGATCATATAAATACATCATCATATATTACATCAAACATCATCATTACATCATCATAGCATGTATCATATGTGCATGGATATACCGGCCTATATGGCAAGAATCAGTTTTCAAACCGGGTCATATTATTCAAATATTTAATAGCCAACATGGCTGGATTTTCTTATGGTTATCAAATAACCAGTATTATCATTAAGGTTTTCAAAGTCGCACAAGCACAATGATTATCATATTATCAATGGATATGATTTATTCTACAATTGAAGGAATAGTCCCGAGTCGCTGCAGGCTTACGACCCGGCACTTAGGGGCTACATTATTCAAGTAGGGATTACATCAAATACACAAGTCTCATGTCACTGCAAGCATGCACCATGACACTTGGGGGCTAATGCAAAGTCATTGTTTTCTCACTTATTGAGGACCCGACTCATTACATCATAATGAGCCGGCCCTTGGGGGCTACCAATTGCTCCTGTCAACAATTCAAGGTACACAAATTTTCATCTATTATTGAAGGATCCACTGCTCAGTTGGCAAAGCACAAGGCTCTCAACCTTGTGGACGAGGGTTCAAGCCCCATGATAGGGGTTACATCGTATAATAGTATTCTCAATGAGGTATACATAAAGTCCCAGCTCAATATTATCTTACTAAGCCGGCCTTGGGGGCTACACGTTGCTTTTTCAAGTCTACATGTTAATATCTATAAAGTCCCTGCTCATTATTGCATGATGACCCGACCCTTGGGGGCTATACTGGTTGAAGTTTTTATAAGCATAAGGCAATTTCAAGTCCCAGGTTGCTGCAAGCATGACAACCCGACACTTGGGGGCTGCATATATGGAATACTCAGTTCTGAGTGGTGATTGAGATGAACAACCGGGATTTCTTCAAGCTTGTGACAGTCGTATTTGAAGCAAGTCTTAAGCTGTTGCTATGCTACCTTCTTAAGACTTGGGGGCTACAAGTGATGGGCATATAAGAGGTATATTTTCAAGCTGGATGTTAACTACAATTATGACCCGGTGCCATCAATATTTGTAAACCGGCAAGGACAAACTGGCAAGTTTAAGTCTTAAACTGGCAAAGTTCTACATTCTTAAACCGGCAAAGTTCTACATTCTTAAACCAGCAAGTTCTACACTGGCTGAAGATCAGATGAGTATTTCAAAGACCAATATTTTTTGAGCATTGGGAGCTGAAGTCAAAAGGAGTTATTCTTCACAATATTTCTTTGTGACAAACCAATGTCAGCAAATTGATTATGAAGCTGGCCCATTGACTCAGATTTTATAGAAGAAGGAAGTGACGAAGACTTAAGGATGATCAGGATCAGTTTAACATGGATAAATCCAAACTAAACTGGGGGCTAATGTCGGGGATATACCCCGCAGTATGACCCGGCTGGAGTTGTAAACCGGCTGGGGCTTGGTAAACTGACGGATGGTAAACCGGCGGAGAGTTAAGACAGAAACTCAAGACAGATGGCTAAGACAGACAGTAAACCGGCGAGTGTTAAACCGGCAGAGTTAAGACAGATGGTAGCACCGGCAGGTGTTAAGTCTATCATAACCCGATAGACAATGTTAAACCGGCAGACAATGTTAAACTAGCAGACAATGTTAAACTAGCAGACAATGTTAAACCGGCAGACAATGTTAAACCGACAGACGTTAAGAAGTCCAGGAAGGGAAGTCAAAATAGTTTAAGTCTTAGTCCGAGATGGACTCTACATCTAACCCGCCCCTTTAAATTATACAAGGAGGGACAGGGCTCCCCAAAGAGGGACAAGAAAACAACAATCTCTAGGGCTAGACACAATTAGAGGAGAGCCGGTTTACGGCGACTCCCTCGTGATGATAATGAGATCTAGCCTCAAACAGCATGTAGGGTTGTTACCGGATGATGTTTCTCGGGGCCCGAAGCTGTCTAAATCCTCGTCTTGTGTTGCGTTTCCCGATTCCACTCAACCCCTCTCAAGCTACCACATATATGCGTTGGCCTCACGACTAAGTCCTTCCGCTAGGACATCTGACGTGACAATTCCATGACACACCGCAAAAGAAGATTACATCAAATAGATCTCCACAAGAGACAGGGAGAACTTTGTATTAAGATCCAAAAAGAGAGAACAAGCCATCTAGCTAATAACTATGGACCCAAAGGACTGAAGTAAACTACTCACACTTCATCGAAGAGGCTATGGTGTTGATGTAGAAGCCCTCCGTGATTGATACCCCCTCCGGCGGAGCTCTGGAAAAGTCCCCAAGATGGGATCTAGTGGATACAGAAAGTTACGGCGGTGGAATTACGGTTTTGGCTCCGTATCTGGTAGTTTGGGGTACGTAGGTATATATAGGAGGAAGGAGTACGCCGGTGGAGCAACATGGGCCCCACAAGGGTGGAGGGCGCGCCTGGGGGATAGGCGCGCCCCCTACCTCGTGCCTTCCTGGTTGATTGCTTGACGTAGGGTCCAAGTCCTCTGGATCATGTTCATTCTGAAAATCACATTCCTGAAGGTTTCATTCCGCTTGAACTCCGTTTGATATTCTTTTTCTGCGAAACCTTATAATAGGCAAAAACAGAAAATTCTGGGTTGGGCCTTCGGTTAATAGGTTTGTCCCAAAAATAATATATAAGTGTATAATAAAGCCCAATAATGTCTAAAACAGGATATAATATAGCATGAAACAATAAAAAATTATGGATACGTTGGAGATGTATCAAGCATCCCCAAGCTTAATTCCTGCTCGTCCTCGAGTAGGTAAATGATAAAAACAGAATTTTTGATGTGGAATGCTACGTGGCAAAATTTCAATGTAATTTTTCTTAATTGTGGTATGAATATTCAGATCTGAAAGATCCAAGACAAAAGTTCAATATTGACATAGAAATAATAATACTTCAAGCATACTAACTAAGCAATTATGTCTCTTCAAAATAACATGGCCAAAGGAAGTTATCCCTACAAAATCATATAGTCTGGCTATGCTCCATCTTCACCACACAAAGTATTTAAATCATGCACAACCCCGATGACAAGCCAAGCAATTGTTTCATACTTTTAGTGTTCTCAAACTTTTTCGATCTTCACGCAATACATGAGTGTGAGCCATGGACATATCACTATAGGTGGAATAGAATGGTGGTTGTGGAGAAGACAAAAAAGGGGGAAGATAGTCTCACATCAACTAGGCGTATCAACGGGCTATGGACATGCCCCTTAATAGATATCAATGTGAGTGACTAGGGATTGCCATGCAACGGATGCACTAGAGCTATAAGTGTATGAAAGCTCAAAAGAAACTAAGTGGGTGTGCATCCAACTCGCTTGCTCACAAAGACCTAGGGCATTTTAAGAAAGCCCATCATTTGAATATACAAGCCAAGTTCTATAATGAAAAATTCCCACTAGTATATGAAAGTGATAACATAGGGGACTCTCTATGAAGAACTTGGTGCTACTTTGAAGCACAAGTGTGGTAAAAGGATTGTAGCATTGTCCCTTCTCTCTTTTTCTCCCATTTTTTTATTTGGGCCTTTTCTCTCTTTTTTTGGCCTCTTTTTTTATTTAGTCTGGAGTCTCATCCCGACTTGTGGGGGAATCATAGTCTCCATCATCCTTTCCTCACTTGGGACAATGCTCTAAAAATGATGATCATCACACTTTTTATTTACTTACAACTCAACAATTACAACTCAATACTTAGAACAAAATATGACTCTATGTGAATGCCTCCGGCGGTGTACCGGGATATGCAATGAATCAAGAGTGGCATGTATGAAAGAATTATGAATGGTGGCTTTGCCACGAATACAATGTCAACTACCTGATCGTGCAAAGCAATATGACAATGATGGAGTGTGTCATAGTAAACGGAACGGTGGTAAGTTGCATGGCAATATATCTCGGAATGGCTATGGAAATGCCATGATAGGTAGGTATGGTGGCTGTTTTGAGGAAGGTATATGGTGGGTGTATGATACCGGCAAAAGGTGCGCGGTATTAGAGAGGCTAGCAATGGTGGAAGGGTGAGAGTGCGTATGATCCATGGACTCAACATTTGTCATAAAGAACTCATATACTTATTGCAAAAATCTACAAGTTATCGAAGCAATGTACTACGCGCATGCTCCTAGGGGGATAGATTGGTAGGAAAAGACCATCGCTCGTACCCGACCGCCACTCATAAGGAAGACAATCAATAAATAAATCATGCTCCAACTTCATTACATAACGGTTCACCATACGTGCATGCTACGGGAATCACAAACTTCAACACAAGCATTTCTCAAATTCACAACTAATCAACTAACATGACTCTAATATCACCATCTCCATATCTCAGAAAAATTATCAAGTGTGAAACTTCTCATAGTATTCAACGCACTCATAAGAAAATTTTATTATTAATCTTGAATGCCCAACATAATTAAAGCAATTTACCATGCTGTTTTGTAGGACTCTCAAAATAATCTAAGTGAAGCATGAGAGAACAATGGTTTCTATAAAACAAATCCACCAACGTGCTCTAAAAGATATAAGTGAAGCACTAGAGCAAAAACTATATAACTCAAAAGATATAAGTGAAGCACATAGATTATTCTAGCAATTTCCAAATCATGTGTGTCTCTCTCAAAAGGTGTGTACAGCAAGGATGATTGTCGAAAAATGACAAATAAAGACTCAAATAATACAAGACGCTCCAAGCAAAACACATATCACGTGGTAAATAAAAATACAGCTCCAAGTAAAGTTATCGATGGAAGTAGACGAAAGAGGGGATGCCTTCTAGCGCATCCCCAAGCTTTGGCTTTTAGGTGTCCTTATATTATCTTGGGGGTGCCATGACTTGCCGCTCCTTGTTCCATAATCCATCAAATCTTTACCCAAAACTTGAAAACTTCACAACACAAAACTTAAAGTGGAAAATCTCGTGAGCTCCGTTAGCGAAAGAAAACAAAACACCACTTCAAGGTACTGTAATGAACTCATTATTTATTTATATTGGTGTTAAACGTACTGTATTCCAACTTCTCCATGGTTTATAAACTATTTTACTAGCCATAGATTCATTAAAATAAGAAAACAACACACGAAAAACAGAATCTGTCAAAAATGGAACAGTCTGTAATAATCTATAGCTAACGCAAGTTATGGAACCCCAAAAATTCTAAAATAAATTGCTGGACGTGAGGAATTTATCTACTAATCATCTGAAAAAATAATTAACTAAATAGCACTTTCCAAGTAAAAATGACAGCAATTCTCGTGAGCGCTAAAGTTTCTGTTTTTTACAGCAAGATTAAAAAGACTTTCCCCAAGTCTTCCAAACGGTTCTACTTGGCACAAACACTAATTAAACACAAAAAACACAACCAAAACAGAGGCTAGATAAATTATTTATTACTAAACAGGAGCAAAAAGCAAGGAATAAAAATAAAATTGGGTTGCCTCCCAACAAGCGCTATCGTTTAACGCCCTTAGATAGGCATAAAAGCAAGGATAGATCTAGGTATTGCCATCTTTGGAAGGCAATCCATACGTGGCTCTCATAATAGATTCATAAGGTAATTTAATTTTCTTTCTAGGGAAGTCTTCCATGCCTTTCCTTAACGGAAATTGGAATCTAATATTCCCTTCCTTCATATCAATAATTGCACCAATCGTTCTAAGGAAAGGTCTACCAAGAATAATAGGACATGAAGGATTGCAATATATGTCAAGAACAATAAAATCCACGGGCACATAATTCCTATTTGCAACAATAAGAACATCATTAATTCGTCCCATAGGTTTCTTAATAGTGGAATCCGCAAGGTGCAAGTTTAAAGAGCAATCATCAAAATCGCGGAAACCTAGCAAATCACACAAAGTCTTTGGAATCATGGAAACACTAGCACCCAAATCACACAAAGCGTAGCATTCATGATCTTTAATCCTAATTTTAATAGTAGGTTCCCACTCATCATAAAGTTTTCTAGGGATAGAAACTTCCAACTCAAGTTTTTCTTCATAAGATTGCATCAAAGCATCAACGATATGTTTGGTAAAGGCTTTATTTTGACTATAAGCATGAGGAGAATTTAGCACGGATTGCAACAAGGAAATACAATCTATCAAAGAGCAATTATCATAATTAAATTCCTTGAAATCCAAAATAGTGGTTTCATTAATATTTAAAGTTTTGACATCTTCAATCCCACTTTTAACAATTTTAGCATCAAGATCTAAAGACTCTGAATTTTTGGAACGTCTTCTAGGTAAAGGTGGATCATATTCAGTCCCATCATTTTCAAGATTCATATTACAAAACAAAGATTTAATAGGGGACACATCAATAACTTTTAGATCTTCATCTTTATTATCATGGAATCTAGAAGAACATACTTTTATAAAGCAATCTTTCTTAGCACGCATCCTAGCGGTTCTTTCTTTGAACTCATCAATAGAAATTCTCATGGCTTTGAGAGACTCATCGATATCATGCTTAGGTGGAATAGATCTAAGTTTCAAAGAATAAACATCAAGAGAAATTCTATCAGCGTTCCTAGCCAACTCATCAATCTTACGCAATTTTTCTTCAATCAAAGCATTGAATTCTTTTGCGAAGTAATAAATTCTTTAATATTAGATTCAAAATCAGAGGGCATCTATTAAAATTTCCATAAGAATTGTTGTAGTAATTACCATAATTATTAGAGGAATTACTAGGATATGGCCTAGGATTAAAGTTTCCTCTATACGCGTTGTTACCAAAATTATTCCTACCAACAAAATTCACATCCAAAGATTCATTATTATTCTCAATCAAAGTAGACAAAGGCATATCATTAGGATCAGAAGAAACACTTTTATTAGCAAATAATTTCATAAGTTCATCCATCTTACCACTCAAAACATTAATTTCTTCTATCGCATGCACTTTCTTATTAGTAGATCTTTCAGTGTGCCATTGAGAATAATTAACCATAATATTATCTAGGAGTTTAGTAGCTTCTCCTAAAGTGATTTCCATAAAAGTGCCTCCCGCGGCCGAATCTTAAAGATTTCTAGAAGCAAAATTCAATCCAGCATAATTTTTTTGTATAATCATCCACAAATTCAAACCATGTGTAGGGAAATTACGTATCATTAATTTCATCCTCTCCCAAGCTTGTGCAACATGCTCATGATCAAGTTTCTTAAAATTCATAATATCGTTTCTAAGAGAGATGATCTTAGCGGGAGGAAAATACTTAGAGATAAAAGCATCTTTGCACTTATTCCATGAATCAATACTATTTTTAGGCAAAGATGAAAACCAAGCTTTAGCATGATTTCTAAGCGAAAAAGGAAATAGCTTCAATTTAAAAATATCATTGTCCACATATTTCTTCTTTTGCATATCTGTAGCGACCCGACCTCAAACGGTCAAGCCTCTGTGTATCCGTGCCATCCCTGGATCGATATGCTGGCACACACAGTACATCAATGTATATATCAAAGTGCAATCACATGTATAAATAACATAAAACTGATATATATACCTCATAAGTCTCAGCGGAAAGAAACATAAGGGTGTGGAGTCCCATCAACACCAACGGCAAGTTGAGTACATTGAATGTACTGGCAAGTCACATCATAAGAATAATGAACCTATTTGTACATGCAATTTGGCTGGTGGAAAGCTCTTAGTTTAGTTTTTTTGCATAAAGCTAGTTTTCCCTAGAATAAAAGATATTATTCTACCACTACTTTATAGCATAGGATGAGTTGGTAAACCCAACTCAATCCATTCCCAAAGTTTCATTTAAAACACAACTGCTTAATTAATAGTGATGAGATCTCCTAGTATTTCCACTACTAGATGCTCAAGTTGTCCGTAACCGGGGACACGACTAATCTATTAGGTTTTAACACTCTGCAGAGGTTTGCGCACTTTTCCCCACAAGACTCGATCACCTCCCTTGAAATTCTCGCACTGCCTGGTGTTTGAGAACAGGATGACCAAGACATAGTCTTTCAAAAATGTTCCCCTTTAACCCACGGATAGGCCGGTACACCTACATCATTCTACATCTGCTAGCCCATCCCGGAAGGGTTCACACTAACTACTCCACTAAGCCAGAGCCCATATTGGCTTGTGGCTGCACACGTAAGCTTCTAGACATGAGAATACGATTGATCTCTTTGAGCCTGAGCGGACGGTCCACTAGTGGTGCACCACCATGGATTTTCTCATGCGTGCCCCACTGTACTTCGCCACCGTTCCCACAAGTTTCCGCCCAGGTAGTTCATTAATTAACTTAGGTCCTATTTACTACATTGTCACTCAAACTTTACAATGATCACTCCCCAATCCACATCTACTTAGCATAGCAACATAATGTAAAACGATGGTGACAAAATTATATGGTTTGGACCTACCTCAATGAACTACTGGGTGAAAAGCAAAGTCATGCAGCACCAGTTTCCTACCACGCAGTCCTACCGCAAAGAACTAAGTGCATAATAAAAACATAGGTAATGGAACATGATCAAGATGCAACTTGCCTCGTAATAGTTGATGAAGATTATATCGCTCTCATAAATTTACTTAATAGAGCTATTTGTCACTCTCCGATGAAAATCTATAAGGTCAAACATTGCATTCACATAAGCAATCATTTAGGAGAACCAAATAACATGCAACATCAAAAGACTCGGAAAATCCAAATGAACACACAACACACTTAACTATCAAAAGAAAATACTAAGTGCAAAACAACATAGGGCATGGGTGCCAAAAAAAATCGTGATGTGGACCACAGTGCATACTAGGCATACGAGTAAAACTACTATGGACAGATCCTAATGTGTGAAAAATATCATGAGATAGGTCCAAGTGATAGGGTTTGGCAACGGTGACACGGTGCAAAAAGAATCACATCAATCGGAGCTACGGTTTAGGAGATATGGCCATTTGAAGTTTGAATTCAAATCTAAATAATTTCAAATTTGAATCCAACAAAAGTTTACAAAGATGACACTACTGGATAGATCTAATCAATACGAATAATTTTCCACTGGTTTCATCGAGTTTGGACCTACGGTTAAAAAGTTGTGGCTAATCTAAGTTTAGGGGCTAAACTGAAATTTACAGGGACCTAACAGTGAAAAGTATAGCGATCAAGTCCCTGGCCACGTGGCGCACTGTGAGAGGCCAGAGAGTGTTCGCTGCGGCAGCTATACGGTGAACGGCCACTAAATAATAAAAACAACTACCGCGGCTAAATAAAAAGAAACCGGAGACCGGTTTTTCACTAAAACCGCACGATTTAATAAAACCATGGTTAAACGATCTAATACAACAACAACAAAACGAGCGAGGGTGAGTGGCTCACAGCGAGCGATGACGACGTACAGGAGATGGCGGCGCTGGCTTTGGGCGGTGGCGGGGCGGCGACTACGGTGGTCCTTGGCGGCAGGGAAGGAGATGGGGAGACCGGGCGCGGCATGGGCGGCGCACTGGTGGGGTCAGCGGGCGGTGGGGTGGCCAATGACGAGCTGAGGGAGGCGGCGGAGCTCCGGTGCTCCGGCGAGGACACAGGTCGTCGGGGTGGCGGTTCCAGCGAGACCTAGGCGGCGAAAACATGTCAACCGGATGCACACGTACTCGGGTAGTATCTTGGTGAAGAATAACGTGGTCGAGGCGGCCTTACGGACGGCAAACTCCGGCGTTGGAGCTTCGGCCGGCGAGATCCACATGGCGATGGCAAGTGCTGCGAGGGGCGAGGGGCTGTGCGAGTTGACTGAATGGAGAGAGGAGGTCTTGCGGATTTTATAGGCACGGTCAGGAGCTCGGGGAGCGAGGGATAAGGCTTATCTCCGAGGGCGATGGCGCCGGTGGTTGCAGGAGCATGAGCGCGTGTTCTATCCCGAGCGGAGCGAGCGGGAGGTTGGGGACGATGCGGGCGGGGCCCATCTGGCAGCAAGCGCACGCGCGAGCGAGGGAGAGAGGCGCGGGCGTGCGAAGGGCGCTGGCCCTGGGCCGAATTGGCCAGCGGCTGGCTGGGCCGCGGGGTGCTCCTGGGCCGAGCTGGCCACGGTCCAGGTGGTGTGTGTGTGTGTGTTTGTTTGTTAAAAAAACACAAAGGAAACTGTAGCAGAATAAAATAAAAAAAATAAAAATAATAACATAGGCATATTATATACCGAAATGTTCAGAAAATTACCAAGAATAAGATGAACTATTTCTTAAGTTCAACTAAATTCCAAAAAATTCATAAAAGTCAAACGGTGCTACTGTTGCTTTTAAAATCAATAAAATCATTTTTTAAATAGCAAAATGATTTCAAATTTATTTTCTCCTAATTTTCCATTGAAGGGAATCATTTTACCCTTATTTCCATTCATTTATTTTTAGGAGAAAAATAATTTGAATTAAAACTAGTTAACTTCCAAGAGGATTTTGAATTTGAAATTTCAAACAACTTCAAAAGGAAAATGAGTTCGAAATAACTTCAAAGTGACTTCCAAATTATTTATTTGAAACTCCCAACTCTCTTTCTTCAATTTTGAAGAAGTCATTTTATCTTCCCTCATGAACTCATTGAGTTGCTTAAAGTTTCTAAGTTTGAAATATTTCAAATGGAATTCAAATCATTTTCAAACCCCTTTTCATTTCTTTAAATGGAAGAAGTCATATTATCTTCACCCTAGGATCTTGTGATGAAATGAATTTGAATTCTTTGAGATCAAAATGCAAGATGAAAGTTTTGGGAAAGTCCTTTTATTCCCTATCATTCAACTTTCAAAAAGTTTCAATTTCCACTCAGTTTCACACAATCAATCACACAAAAAGAAAACAAACAATCATAATTACTTCTTTAATATAAAATTCCAAAATTTAGAATTTTGGGATGTTAAAATATCACACAAATCAACAAAGTTGTTTAGATGGGTAGCGGCATCTTCACTAGGAAGGCCCGAAAACGGATCTTTTATGACAAGATTCAGGAAAGCAACATTTATTTCACAAGATTCAGCATCGGTAAGAGGAGCAATCGGAGTGCTAATAAAATCATTGTTGTTGGTATTGGTAAAGTCACACAATTTGGTATTATCTTGAGCCATCGTGACAAACAAGAAATCTGACACAGAAGCAAACAAGAAACGGGAAAAAAGAGGCGAATAGAGAAAGAGAAGGAGGACAGAGAGAGAGGGCGAATAAAACGGCAAGGGCGAAGTGGGTGGAGAGGAAAACGAGAGGTAAATGGCAAATAGTGTAATGCGGGAGATAAGGGTTTGTGATGGGTACTTGGTATGTTGACTTTTGCATAGACTCCCCGACAACGGCGCCAGAAATCCTTCTTGCTACCTCTTGAGCACTGCGTTGGTTTTCCCTTGAAGAGGAAAGGGTGATGCAGCAGAGCAGTGCAAGTATTTCCCTCAATTTTTGAGAACCAAGGTATCAATCCAGTAGGAGGTCACGCACGAGTCCCTCGCACCTGCACAAACAAATAAACTCCTCACAACCAACGCGATAAAAGGGCTTGGCAATCCCTTCATGGTCACCTACGAGAGTGAGATCTGATAGATATGATAAGGTAATATTTTTGGTATTTTTATGATAAAGAGAAATAAAGATGCAAGTAAAATAAATGGCAAAGGAAATAGCTAAGTATTGGAAGATTAATATGATGGAAAATAGACCCGGGGGCCATAGGTTTCACTAGAGGCTTCTCTCGAGAGCATAAGTATTACGGTGGGTGAACAAATTACTGTTGAGCAATTGACAGAATTGAGCATAGTTATGAGAATATCTAGGTATGATCATGTATATAGGCATCACGTCTGAGACAAGTAGACCGACTCTTGCCTGCATCTACTACTATTACTCCACACATCGACCGCTATCCAGCATGCATCTAGAGTATTAAGTTCAAGAGAACAGAGTAACGCTTTAAGCAAGATGACATGGTGTAGAGGGATAAACTCACGCAATATGATATAAACCCCATCTTGTTATCCTCGATGGCAACAATACAATACGTGCCTTGCTGCCCCTACTGTCACTGGGAAAGGACACCACAAGATTGAACCCAAAGCTAGGCACTTCTCCCATTGCAAGAAAGATCAATCTAGTAGGCCAAACCAAACTGATAATTCGAAGAGACTTGCAAAGATAACCAATGATACATAAAAGAATTCAGAGAAGATTCAAATATTGTTCATAGATAAACTTGATCATAAACCCACAATTCATCGGTCTCAACAAACACACCGCAAAATAAGATTACATCAAATAGATCTCCACAAGAGAGGGGGAGAACTTTGTATTGAGATCCAAAAAGAGAGAAGAAGCCATCTAGCTAATAACTATGGACCCGAAGGTCTGAAGTAAACTACTCACACTTCATCGGAGAGGCTATGGTGTTGATGTAGAAGCCCTCTGTGATCGATACCCCCTCCGGTGAAGCTCCGGAAAAGGCCCCAAGATGGGATCTCGTGGATACAAAAAGTTACGGCGGTGGAATTAGGGTTTTGGCTCTGTATCTGGTAGTTTGGGGGTACATAGGTATATATAGGAGGAAGGAGTACGTCGGTGGAGCAACATGGGCCCCACGAGGATGGAGGGCACGCCTGGGGGGGGGGGGGCGTAGGCGCCCCCCCTACCTCGTGCCTTCCTGGTTGATTGCTTGACGTAGGGTCCAAGTCCTCTGGATCATGTTCGTTCTGAAAATCACGTTCCCGAAGGTTTCATTCCGTTTGGACTCCGTTTGATATTATTTTTCTGTGAAACCCTAAAATAGGCAAAAACAGCAATTCTAGGCTGGGCCTCCGGTTAATAGGTTAATTCCAAAAATAATTTAAAAGTGTATAATAAAGCCCAATAATGTCTAAAACAGGATATAATATAGCATGGAACAATCAAAAATTATAGATACATTGGAGACATATCATACGTTCGGTACTTGGATCGGTTGGATCGGGAAGATGTTCGACAAAATCAACCGCGTTACTAAACGCTTCCTATTTCGGTCTACGAGGGTACATACAGACACTCTCCCCACTTGTTGCTATGCATCTCCTAGATAGATCTTGCGTGATCGTAGGTAAAATTTTGAAATAATGCGTTCCCCAACAGTGGCATCCGAGCCAGGTCTATGTGTAGATGTTATATGCACGAGTAGAACACAAAGAGTTGTGGGCGATAATAGTCATACTGCTTACCAGCAATGTCTGACTTTGATCCAGCGGTATTGTTGGATGAAGCGGACCAGACCGACATTACATGACCGCGTTCATGAGACTGGTTCTACCGACGTGCTTCACACACAGGTGGGGATGTAGGGTGGAAGTCTAGATGGCCGATCTTTCACGAAAGGAGCGGATCCCAACAAGGAACATGAAGAACACAAGGGGAAACACAAGGGAAAACACGAGAGAAACACTCAAATCAACGAGACTAGGTCACACATATGCCAGATCCTCGAAACACAAAAGGAGATACAAGATCCATGATCAACAAAGGACGATACAAAGGTAACCGGTTCTTCTCCGAGGAGGTCTTGAGGGGTATTCCCATGAAGGAGTCTTGAATCCAAGGCGGATCTTCTCCGAGGAGGTAATGGTCCCTCGCAAAGGAGTAGATCCGGATGGATGAGCGAAGCTCTATATCACATATGAGCTAACACAACGCTAACCCTAACTAGGAGGAGGGGGTCTATATATAGTGCTAGCCCATGAAGGGATAAGTGCTAGGGGGATACATGGGCCCTTGGCCCAATCTCTGTGCACAGGCAGGTGCCAGATGTCCGAGATGGGGGGGCGGATGTCCGGCGGCTCACGAAGAGCCAGATGTCTGGGCCTCTAGTCGGATGTCTGGGCTGAACTTGGCTGGCTTCAATTGCATTCTGTGATGAGGGGACGGATTTCCGGGCGAAGGGGCCGGATGTCCGGGCCTTCGGAGGAGCTGGATGTCTGGGCATGGGGCCGGATTTCTGGGGGTCGAGCCGGATGTCCGGGTTGGATCGGATGTCCAGGCTGGGGTCGGATGTCCGGCCGCTATAGCGGACGGCTCTTCTTCCTTCTCCTTCCTTCGCTCCCGCACACACTTGGCCTTGGTCCTCGGGCTCTCCATGGTCTACTCGTGTGTACCTAAGTATGCACAAGGTCCGCGCTTGAAGTAGCATCCATGTCTTACATGCGGAAAGGGAAGATTCGGAAAAGGAGCGAGTTCACCTTAGGTCCAATGGCGTATGCTCGAGTGTACATGGGGATGATCATAGGATGCTCTGCATCATCTCCCCTCCCTTGGGAAAGATCCGACCTCAGATCAAAAACCTCATCACCATGGAAACGGTTGTTGTGGACGGACTTGTAGTTGGACGAAGTGGAAGGCATGGCGCAATCCAAGTAATCCAAGGTTTCTCCGGAGTGGTACACATGCAAAAAGAGCAAACACAAACGACACTTGAAAATACAATGGTTAGCGCACACAAATTGTCCATCATATAAGTATGAGTCCGTGCGGCAAAATTGTTTGTGACAAAGCGCATGAAGCTTATCAAGATGATATATAATGATATGCAAAGAGTTCATGGGAGCAAAATCATTCATTGTGCACACAAATGTGTTGTGAATATGGTCAATGCAACCATGGTGCAAAATGATGTCATAGTGAGATGGTTTATCAATAGCATGAATATGGAAATGGATTCTCAATGTGACTATGTGATCATGCAATTGATGGTGGGAAATATGATCATGATGTATGAATATGCCATCAAGAAAGATCACAACAAATTTGCTAAGGAAGTGCACAAGCTAATATATCATGGAAGACAAGGTAATACAAGATGCAACAAGACAATCATAATGTGAGTCAATCCATGCATAAGATGCAAATTTGCTATGGGTGGTGTTGTACCGTAGCTCGATGTCATGGTAGAAGTGTTGGTCCGGTGGTGCATCCACTATGTCCGGGCACTCCTCAACTTGAAAGGTCCATAGGGTCGATTTCCAATGTCGGTCCTCCATCCAATAGATGTATCATGTAGACAAGAAGAAGGAGACAACAATGAAAGAATGACCCGTCCAATATGCATATTTGAGGATGGCTCAAATGGAAGGAGTTCACCTTTATGAGGATGTCGAAAATGTTGGTGTTGCGCATCATGTATGCCTTCACATGACCAAGGTGTTTCATGACGGTGTCACCTTGTGGATCCTTCAAAATGAAAGAACATGACAAAAACTCGGAAAAACAAATGAGGTTAGCGAAAATGCAAAACCAAACATTCGTGTGGTGAGATACCCAACAAGTGTTCCCATCATTCTTATCATAAGAAACTACAAGGTGTGGTATGGTATGAAAGCATATGATGCAACAACAACTAAAGACAATAGGCTCAAGTAAACAAGCATGCTTCACAAGTAATATGTCCAAGTCTACACGATCAATAAGCATAGCAAGTTGGCACTCAATACAAGGTGATATGAGAGATGCAACTAATGGATACAAGAGACAATGATCAAGACAAATCAAGTGA
This sequence comes from Triticum urartu, assembly GCF_056163025.1. NCBI lineage: Eukaryota > Viridiplantae > Streptophyta > Magnoliopsida > Poales > Poaceae > Triticum > Triticum urartu. The sequence continues at coordinate 233,227,885 of NC_141873.1, forward strand.
GAGGCATGAACATATATGTCATCAACCCAAGAAAGCGAGTTAGAATGGAACATGGGTGATGCGACAAAGCAAGAAATCATAGTGATCAAGTCAAGCAAGCTAGTATTGCGAAGATGCAACGTACTAGAAGGAATCATGGCAAGCATGTCATGTGTGAAAATAGTGGTCATGAATAATGCACATGACATATCACAAGCATGAAACCAAGATATGCGCAAAATATCATCATTGTATTGGCGAGAGGTTCTATTTAAATAGCAATGGAACATCATGACTCTCCCAACACAACAAGCATCAATAGCATGTGGCACAAGGAAAACATGGTAATAGTAACAAGGATCTCCACCAAACATGCAAATACACATAGAAGTAGTATAATGGTGAATCATATGTAAGTGCAAGAAAGGGTCACAATTGCATGGCAAAATCATGTAAAGATGCGTAACATGCAAAGTGAACAAGATACAATGGGCATAAAGTAACAAGTGACATATAGCCCTAAGCCGTGTGAGAGCCAAGTAGAAGAGATGCGTGTAGTCCTTGCGCAAAGGCAATGGTGGTAAGGATAGTCCACGGGATCCCAAGTCGTCATTGCTCTCAAGAGCTCATTTCGTCAACTCTTGGGATTGAGAGGTTGACGAGTATACGTGAGTACCTACATAAAACAAAGACAAAGGGAAAATTATGTGTGCGTGGTATATGTACACATCATCCATCATGATGCATACATGCATGTGTTGGTTAGCACAAAATATCCAATGGTCAAATAAACGAGATGCATGATATAGAAACATGTCATCCATCATGAGAGGTTTGTTGTTATGTATAGCATAATGGAGACTCAAATTGTGTAATGCATCATGAGAAATATGTAGAGCATTGTTATTCATGGAATGCGTATGGTGCAAGCAATTATGGGAATCATGAAAAGTATGGAATCCATAAAAATCTCCTAATATGTATTAGGAAACTATGGGGGTCTCCTCATGATCATTAGTGTGAACATCACATGGAGAATATTGACAACATCCAAAACAATGCATATCCGAAGCAATGCGTTCATGGCATGGCATAGTAGATGAATTGCGCAAATCATGTAAAGAAAACAATATCATCACATGAAAAACAAAAGCCAATGACCATCATCTCATCATCTATGCCATAAGTGCAAATGGGATTTATTTTAATGGAGCATGCATATTTACTATGTTGAGATTGAAACGATGCAATATGGGAGATCTCACTCATAGCATATGACAAGTTTAAAGGATTATCAAACATGATGTGACCAATAGAATTTTCACATGATATCCTATGGAGCATAGCATCACAACTAGGCAAATCAACATGCTCATCATCATATTCATAAAAAATAGGTGCATATATAAGCATGTAGAAGACATAGTATGTGGTGAATCCATAAGGTGATCATCATCAAGCAAGCAATCATTTGTAAGATAGTCCACTAGTGGGACAAGAGAAGCACCATCACCTATTTTACCTTTGGAGATCGACTCATGTGATGTAGGTGAGGTTGCCAAAATTGACACTTGGTCAATAGCTTCATCAACTTGATGGTACCATGTGGGGGGTGCACTATCGTCCATCATGGCCATCGGTTTGCCCATTGGAGGTATGGACTCGTCGAGGATTGGCGCTTTGTCTTGTTGGAGATATAGCACAAAAAAGGAAAACACACTTGAGGGAGTCCTCGATTAGGGGGTCTCCGGACAGTCGGACTATATCCTTTGGCCGGACTGTTGGACTATGAAGTTACAAGTTTGAAGACATTGTCCTGTGTCCAGATAGGACTCTACTTGGCGTGGAAGGCAAGCTAGGAAATACAGATATGTATATCTCCACCTTTGTAACCGACCTTGTGTAACCCTAGCGCCCTCCGGTGTCTATATAAACCGGAGCGTTTTAGTCCGTAGGACAACAGACAATCATACCATAGGCTAGCTTCTAGGGTTTAGCCTCTTCGATCTCGTGGTAGATCAACTCTTGTAATACTCATATCATCAAGAACAATCAAGTAGGATGTAGGGTATTACCTCCATCAAGAGGGCCCGAACCTGGGTAAACATCGTGTCCCCTGCCTCCTGTTACCATCCGCCTTAGGTGCACAGTTCGGGACCCCCTACCCGCGATCCGCCGGTTTTGACACCGACATTGGTGCTTTCATTGAGAGTTCCACTGTGTCGTCACCGCAAGGCTTGATGGCTCCTTCGATCATCGCTAGCGATGCGGTCCAGGGTGAGGCTTTCCTCCCCAGACAGATCTTCTTATTCGGCGGCTTCACTCTGCGGGCCAATTCGCTTGGCCATCTGGAGTAGATCGAAAGCTACGCCCCTGGCCATCAGGCTAGATTTGGAAACCTGAACTACACGACCGACATCCGTGGAGACTTGATCTTCGACGGATTCGAGCCCATGTCGGACACGCCGCATAGTCGCGACAAGCATGACGTAACTCTACCGTTGAACGATGTCCGGGAGATTGCATTCGCAACCACTCCGGCTTTCAATCTGGAGCAAGTCGCGCCATCCAAGAGCGGAGGGATGGACCCCGCCATGGAGGCCGCACTCACAGTGGCGATAGAGCCGGATACTGACTTCACCCCTTACGAGAGCCGTGTCGCCGAACCACTGGATTCATCTCCGGCCACAGACTCCGAGCCGCTCACATCTGTGCCCGTCGAGTCCGACTGGGCGCCGATCATGGAGTTCACCTCCGCAGATATCTTTCAGCACTCACCTTTCTGAGATGTGCTAAATTCATTAAGGTCCCTCTCCCAATCAGGAGAACCTTGGCCTAACTATGTACGGCTAGAATGGGATGCAGACGACGAAGAAATTCGCTGCCCACCCACCACCCACTTAGTAACCATTGTCGACGACTTAACTGACATGCTCGACTTCGACTCTGAAGACATTGACGGTATGGACGACGACGCCGGAGACAAACAGGAACCACCGCCCACAGGGCGCCAGAGCACCACTTCATCACATGACGTATACATGGTGGATACACCCAGAGAGGGCAATGGCGAAGAGACAGCGGGGGATGCACCCTCCAAGCAACCCAAGCGCCGACGTCAGCGGCGCTACCCTAAGCCCCGCCATAGCAAAAATAGCGATAACAACGCAAGAGGGAATAATAGTCCACTCGACTCTGGAAGAAACGACAACTGCACCACCCCAGTGGCAGAAAACGATCAAGATGCAAACTGCAAACATAGTACGGATCCGACGTCCGAACACGATGACGCCAAGGATAAGCCTCATCAAACCCCGTCTGGGGAAGAAAGCAGTCCGGACGAAGATGCACGCATCATCCCGGAAACACACTTGGAGCAAGAGAACCTCCGCAGAAGGCTTATTGCCACAGCGAGGAGCCTGAAGAAATAGAAGCAAAGGCTCAAGGTTGCAGAAGATACGCTCAACAGCAAGTGGAACAAAGTAACAAAGTATGGTGGAAGTTACCATAAAAATAGCTATCCAAAGCGCAAGCTATTGCCAGAATTCGACGATGAGGCCTTAGAGCCCATATAGCTGAAAAGTGATACGGCCAACCGGTCGGATCCACCACCCTACGAACGCGATAGAGCGGCTAACAAAGTCGCGCATAAGTCAACACACGATCTACATGAGAACTTGCATAAAAAATCCGGCGCGACCAGATCTATCTATGGATCTAGGAACCGCGCTACGGTACACAACCAACATCGAATACTACAACCGTCCGAACATCGTGGCGCATCCCATTACAGGGGCGCCGCACACCCCTTATGTTTCACTGATGAGGTGTTGGATCACAAATTCCCAGAGGGATTCAAACCGGTGAACATAGAGGCGTATGACGGAAGCACAGACCCTGGAGTCTGGATAGAGGACTTCATCCTCCATATTCATATGGCTCGTGGAGACGATCTCCATGCCATTAAATACTTGCCCCTCAAGCTTAAAGGGCCAGCTCAGCACTGGCTGAAAAGCCTCCCCGAAAACTCAATTGGAAGTTGGGAGGAGCTCGAGGATGCTTTTCGGGCCAATTTTCAAGGGACTTATGTGTGACCTCCGGATGTAGACGATTTAAGTCATATAATCCAACAGTCCGGAGAGTCCGCCCGAAAACTTTGGAACAGGTTCCTCACCAAGAAGAACCAAATTGTCGACTGTTCGGACGCCGAAGCCTTAGCAGCTTTTAAACACAGTGTCCGAGACGAATGGCTCGCCAGACACCTCGGTCAAGAAAAACCGAGAACAATGGCAGCCCTAACAAGCCTCATGACCCGCTTTTGTGCGGGCAAGGACAGCTGGTTGGCCCGTAGCAGCACCAGCGACCCAAGCACATCCGAAGTCATGGATGGCAATGGTAAACCACGACGCAACAAAAACAAGCGTCAAAATAAAGAAGGTAGCCCAGATAACACGGCGATAAACGCCGGATTCTGGGGCTCCCGACTAAGTCAGCGGAAAAAGCCTTTCAAAGGCAGCAGAGAAGGACAATCTGGCCTAAACAAAATTCTTGACAAACTTTGTCAGATTCATGGCACCCCAGACAAACCTGCAAATCATACCCACAGAGAATGTTGGGTCTTCAAGCAGGCCGGTAAGCTAAACACCGAACACAAAGGGGAAGAGACACCAAGCGAAGACGAAGATGAACCTCGCCACCAAAACGCCGGAGGACAGAAAAAGTTCCTGCTAGAGGTTAAAACAGTAATCGTGATCCATGTGACAAAGAGGAGAAGCAATCACGCATTCTGATGCACACGCGCTATAGAGCCCGTCACTCCTAGGTTCAACCCCTGGTTGGCCTGCCGATCACTTTTGATCATGGGGATCACGATACAAATATCCGCCGCGAAGGACTGACGGCCTTGGTGTTAGACCCAATAATAAATGGGTACCATTTCACAAGGGTCCTCATGGACAGCGGCAGTGATCTAAATCTGATATATCAGGACACAATTCGCAAAATGGGGATAGACCCAACACAAATAAGCCACAGTAATACTACCTTCCACGGAGTAATACCAGGCCAAGAGGCCCGCTGGACGGGCTCTCTACTATTAGAGGTGGTATTCGGTTCTCCCAATAACTTCCGAAGTGAAACGTTAACTTTTCACATCGCTCCATTCCGAAGTGATTATCAAGCACTACTCGAAAGGGCGGCTTTCGCTCGTTTTAACGCAATACCGCATTATGCTTTTCTCAAGCTCAAGATGCCCGGTCCACGTGGCATCATCACAGTTAGCGGAAATACCGAACGTCTTTTACGTATGGAAGAGGATGCGGCGGCTCTAACAGCCGCGAACTAGACGGCCTCACCAACCAGAAAAAATGGAAGGTCGTCAAGACCACGGACACGGTTAGACGAATCCGACGTTCCATCATATTTACATGAGATTGGTTTTCGAACCCTCATAAAACGATACCAGGGGCTTCCCGCGTGTAATCAGGGCCAGCCCGGCTCAACTTGGTTTCTCTTGAATTTTTATAGTTCATTGATAATAACCAACCCTTTTTTTGGCACGGCAACTTTCACCTAAGCTCTTTCCTTTTGCAGATGACAATCATGATACACCCGTCCAGGACACGGCACAACAGAGACACAAGCGCAGACATGCAGCAGGGACCCGCCCAAAGGTTTCTCTTTAGATCAAGACCCTGCGTAAACCTTTTTTACTGTCTCTTGTTGCTCTAATCCTCCGGATACTCCACCCAACCGAGAAGGATGCCAGCGTTATTGGCATGCGGCCACGCCAGGATTTTGCACGTACCTAGACACATGGGGTTTCTTATTAAGGGCATTGTTTAGCCCGGTATATGTTATAAAGACCGAACACCTTAGGGAGTGTTCGGCGTCGCGAGTTTGGCCCTATATGCATCAGCTCCGAATCATGTCTTTGGTCAAATGTTGGGTTTGCCCGGCTCCCATGTTTTGGTACCTTACGTTCTGTTATATCAGCTAAGGTAGCACTGGGAGAACTACTGCGATTGTGCCCTGGTTCATCCGGATGAGCACCTTAGTAGAGAAAGCCGAAAAATGACTGTCATGATATAGCGAGAGACTGGTCAACCACTCGATGACTCATCGGAATCTTCGGGATTCCTCCACATTAACGAAGGACCGTTTCCCGGTCATGTACGTACGCGCCCCGTATTCGGATGAGCGCAGAAGTACCAGGGGCTATATAGTAGCCCCACTGTCAAACTCCTATGGCTAAGTGAAAGTGTTAAAGCAATATAGTCCAATTGCCTCGTTCGCTACGCTATCACCTCCTTAACGGACCAAGACGTTGGATCAAGTGTGGATATGCATCTTTTGCGAACACCCCCGCATTATATGCTGGGGGCGGAAGCCGACGACTACAAACTTTTAGGTTATACACATATATACATAAACAGCCGCACATGAGGCACCATAGTAGTTTTGGGCAAAAGTATAAATACAGCTTTGATAATTCAATAAAACATTGTTTTTACAATGGGAATACATGTCACTTGAACATAACATTCTTCGAGCACTGAGCCTCTATCGAACGAGCGCCTTCAAGAACTTCTTCAAAGTAGTGCTCGGTAGCCACTCGGCCTACGGCCGAACCCTGTGTCGCAACAGTGGTGGCCTCCATCTCCGCCCAGTATGTCTTGACACGGGCAAAGGCCATCCGCGCACCCTCTATGCACGCCGATCTCTTTACAGCATCGATGTGTGGCACATCACCAAGGAATTGTTGCACTAAGCTAAAGTAGTTATTTGGCCTCGGCCCTCCTGGCCACACGTGATCCACAACGGACCTCATGGCAAGTCCGGACAACCTATGGAGCTCGGCCCACTCGGCCAATCGCTCATTCAACAGCAGCGGACGGACCGGAGCGTGGAACTGTGACCAGAACAACTTTTCCACTTCGGGAACTTTTTGATCCTTGAAGTACTCAGTCGCATCAGCAGCACTTGCAGCCAAATCCATGTACATGTCCGCAGAAGTCCATAGCCGGTCCAAAGGAGCATACTTCGGATCTCCAAACTTAGTACGCAACAAGAAGGGCTTCCTAGACACGATATCTGCAGCTTGATTCAGCTCCTCCTTCGTCGCTGTAATTTTGGAGCGGGCTTCCTTGGCAGCCACCCGGGCCTTCTCCAGGTCCGTCGCCTTCGCCCGGTACTCTTCTTCAAGAAGCTGGTAACGGTCAGCGGCATCTTTTAACTCTACATCCATCTTGGCTATTTTTTCCTTGCTCTCGCAATGTGCGGCTTGTTCGGCCCTTAATTCTTCGACCGCCTTTAAAGCGGCCGCATTGCTACTCCTTGCTTGCTCCTTGGCTCGGGCAAGCTCCGCCCGAAGGGTCTCCACGGTGGCAGCTCCATCTGCAGTCACAACACATTAAAGATACTGGCATCATGCTACTCTTATTATGTGACGATCACCAGAAAAGGCACTCACCCTGTGCCTCGTCAAGCCGCTTGTTGACAAGCACGATGTCGGCGTCTGCCGCATCAAGTTGCCGCTTTAGCTCGGCAAAACCATTAGTCCGGCTAGCCACCGGAGCTTCAGCCACCTACACATAAAGGCGGTCTGGTTATTACCTGGGACTATGATCCTCTGTTTGCCACCGTTTTCGACGACAACCAGAGTCTCAGGGGCTACTATCTACATAGGGCATATCTAATGTATGCGGTACTGTTAAAAACATACATTATTTCACGTACCTCGAAGCCTTTCAGCAGACTCATGAAGGCTTCATGCAAACCGCTTTCAGCGGATGAAATCCTTTGAATTACCGTACCCATTAGCGTATGATGCGCTTCCGAGACGGCCGCTTGCCCCAAAAGATCCCTCAGCGCGTTCGACCGCACACTGTCCGGACCCTTGCTGTCGCTCTCCTTAGGAGCCGGATACTGGGGATTCCGGGCAGCCAAAGGGTTATCCTCTGGCCCTAGTGGATCCGGAGATACCCTTCGTGATGACACTTCAAGGTCGCCCGCTTCTTGAGACGGGGTGTCCGGGGGAGGCGTTTCGCTCTCCACCATCTCTGGAAGAAGATCCCCTGAAGATGAACTCTGTCAAGAAGGGCTACGATCCGGACTACAATTTATAAGCATCGGTTATTGTCTTTGGAAGTAAGGTAGGATGTTTACACTGTTAAGCACTTTTCGATTACTTACAACTCGGTAGAGGGCTGATCCCCGCGCGGATATTGTGCGGCAAGAATACCCTCCGAGGCAGGATGAAGATTTCTTCCCCCGTTTTAAAACCTTAGTTTCCGGATCTTCAGAGGTAGTCCTCTTCCTTCCCCGGGGAGGGAGAATGTTAGGTTCTTCCCTTTGATTGTCCTCCCTTGCAGAGGTGCTCATTCCCTCGGCTGGAACAAGTAGCGAGAGAGGCCTGCTTTCGCCCTCTTTATTCCCCACATCATCTTCCTTTGAGGACACTGGATAAGGCGCCGGCTCGAGCATCTTGTCCAATACCAGATTGTCCAAGCCCTCAGGAAGGGGGGCCGGACACCTGATCATCATCGCCTTTGTTATCCAGTCCTGGTCAAAGAGTGGCGCTCTAGAATGATGCCATGATAAATGAAAGGACAACAGGTTCGGCATGGGATTACTTACTTGGGCAGCAGGGCGGTTGCAGCTCAGGCCCACATCCTCGGTGATGTCTGGACACTCTATTTGGGGTCCGAAGAACGATTTTGTACATCTCTTCATGCGTCATGTCGAGGAAATGCGAAATAACTCGCGGTCCTTCCGGATTGAATTCCCACATACGGAGGGGCCGACGTTTGCAAGGTTGGACTTGACGAACCAGCATAACTTGCATTACCATAACCAGACTGAAGTCTCCCTCGAAGAGATCTCAGATACGGCTCTGCAGTATTGGCACGTCCTTGGCAGGACCCCAGCTCAGCCCCTTGCTGATCCATGACATCAGTTGTGGTGGGGGGCCCAAGCGGAAGGCGGGGGCAGCTACCCACTTGGCACTTCGGGGAGCTGTGATGTAAAACCACTCCCGCTGCCACAATCCAGACACCTCTGGTAAGGAACCCTCTGGCCATGGAGCGTCGGCGATCTTGCTTATTAAAGCACCTCCGCACGCTGCGTGCTGCCCCTTGATCATCTTCAGCTTCACATCGAAGGTCTTGACCCACAGGCTGAAGTGAGGGGTGATGTGGAGGAAGGCCTCACATACGACAATAAATGACGAGATGTGAAGAAGGGAATCCGGGGCCAGATCGTGAAAATCCAGCCCGTAATAGAACATAAGACCCCTAATAAAGGGATCCAGAGCGAGGCCTAGCCCTCGGAGGAAGTGGGAGACGAACACAACACTCTCGTTGGGTTCGGGAGTAGGGACGACCTGCCCTCGGGTGGGCAGCCTATGCGGAATTTTGGCTGTCAGATATCTGGCCTCCCTCAACTTCTTGATGTCCTCCTCTGTGACGGAGGAAGGCATCCACCGACCTTGAAGGTTGGATCCGGACATAGTTGAAGGTCTGAAGCACCTGACCTGAGCTTTGGGTGTTAGAACTCGAGGCGGGGGAAGGATTCGATTGAGCACGGGAGGGAAAAAAGAAAAAGCCTCCTCCCCTTTATAAAGAGGGTGAATATCAAGCGTCCTCCTCGTGGCCGTTTGGGACTTACCTAAGATCTAGGAGTCATACCAACATGCACGGTTGGGTTACCCACGTTTGTATTGATGAGAATCCCGTGATAAGGGGGACGCGATCTCTGCTTTGACAAGACGTGTCAAGAAAACCACCTCGTGTTATGTGTGGAGCTGGTTGAGGGAAACGGTTTGAATAATGACCGGGTCATGGCGTGATGTCACACTGTCAAAACATGTCAGCAGATTAGATTTGTGGAAATATTATTCTGTCTACAGTGGTATGTGGAACTTATTTTGCAGGGTCGGACACTGTCCTTGTATTGAGACTCTTCCGTGGTGTGTTCGGAGGATGAACCCGCCTTGCAATGCCGAAGACAACACTGCGCGCCGGACTCATCGTCATTGAAGCCTGGTTCAGGGGCTACTGTGGGAGTCCTAGATTAGGGGGTCTTCGGACAGCCGGACTATATCCTTTGGCCGGACTATTGGACTATGAAGATACAAGTTTGAAGACTTCGTCCCGTGTCCGGATAGGACTCTACTTGGCGTGGAAGGCAAGCTAGGCAATACAGATATGTATATCTCCACCTTTGTAACCGACCTTGTGTAACCCTAGCCCCCTCCGGTGTCTATATAAACCGGAGGGTTTTAGTCTGTAGGACAATAGACAATCATACCATAGGCTAGCTTCTAGGGTTTAGCCTCTTCGATCTCGTGGTAGATCAACTCTTATAATACTCATATCATCAAGAACAATCAAGCAGGATGTAGGGTATTACCTCCATCAAGAGGGCTCGAACCTGGGTAAACATCGTGTCCCCTGCCTCCTGTTACCATCCGCCTTAGGTGCACAGTTCGGGACCCCTTACCCGAGATCCACTGGTTTTGACACCGACAACACTCGGAGTAGAGGGTAAGTCGTTAGAAATCATAGTGGCCTCACATGCCGTGTCAACGACGTCACTCACTCCCTCTTGGATGCTCTCACTCATATGATTGGTGGAGTCACACAAATGGCTCTCAACCTCACATAGGATGTGTGGCATGCTCTCATGTGTGGGGCTAGTGGTGGTCACACTCATCCTCTCATAGGAAATGCACTCAATGTCACATATGGTGGAGTCACTCATGTCACTCATATGGTCATGGCTCTCCTCACATGAGAATTGGGGCATCTCTTCATATGTGGGTGTTTGAGAGATGTTGGTGCAAATGTCTCCATGCTTAACTCCTATCACCGCCTTGGTTGAAGGGACAGTCCCATGCTCAACCTCCTCATCCATAACGCCTCCAAAGATGAATGTTGTAGGATGTGGCAAAACATCACTCTCCTCCGAAACCAAAGATAAAGTCTCATGTGCGGTATCGTAACTTGACTCAGAGTATGAGTCCAATATGGGCGCCGTCTTGATGTTGTTGAAGAGGTTCATATTTGCTGCCGTGGTTGAAGGGGATGGTCCTTGCTCGACCGTCTTGTCACCGTCTTGTAAGAGGCCCATAGGATGTGGCACCTCGTAGCTCGTCTCCATGACCGAAGGGAAATTCCCATGCTCGGCCATCTTCCTCAAGGGGCTTCCGAAGATGGAAGTGTCGCCCTCGCTTGTAGGTGGTTGCCTTGCTGTTGAAGATGTCGATGTAGGCGAACTCATGTGAAGTAGGAGAAGATGTCGTACGTCCAAAGGCGAAGATGCCTTGAAAGAACTTGGCGAAGATGCCAAAGTGGTGGTGGTAGTAGTCGTAGCGTCCTCTTGGTGGTGCTTGTCTCACGATTTTCTCTTCTGCTCATGAACTTTGGTCATAGCTTGATGTAGGGCTTGTTAGGACTTGTAGGTAGGCGCATATCGAGCATCTTCATGTTGATGGTGTCGTTGTCGTACTTGATCTTCATGGCATTTGTCGTCGCGCACATGTTGCTTGGAGGTGACTTGCTCTTCATGACGATGTGGATCACGAACGTGATGATGGTCGTCATGTAGATGTGGACGATGATGAATTGCGCTTGCATCGCTTGGGTGCTCCGAAGACGATCGACTTGCTCGCCGTCGCCTTGAGCATGATGAAGGGGAAGAACGGTTGATCAACAAGGTTCGAATCTCCTCCATCCTTGCATCTTCCTCTTCCTTTTGTGCAGAAAGCTTGTTGTCAAGGTAGTCTCTTGTACGTAGCTCGGAGTGTCGCATGTCGATGGTGAGGTTGTCGATGCGCTCTCGCAATCTTGATTGTGCGCCTTGCATTTGTCGTTGTAGATCGAAGATTGATGATTTGGTGATGTAGTTGTTCGCGCCATCGTTGTTGTGGAAGACCGGAGATGAAATGTCTTGCCTATCCATCACAATACCCGAGCAAATAAGAGTGGAAGAAAGGAGAGAACTATACCAAATTTACCTTGACCAATGTTGAAAATGGATCAATGATCACTCAATGATGTAACAAGGAAATAGCACAATTGGTACCGATCTCGTCGATTTCTCAGACCTACACAAGTAAGGCTCATTGTGGAGCTCGATGAGGATAGTGGCACAAAAATTTGATGCAAAATGTTAGCAAGAGTCAATAATGTTGAAAGAGATTCACAAATTCGCAAATGTAACAAGTAGACCAATAGCAATGAGTGGCACACGGAAACGCACACACGGATAGATAAATGGGGTCGTGCAACCAAGGAATGAGCTCAAAATGTGGAATCCACAGAAAAAGCTCTTGTTGCAGAACTCTAGAGAGACGCTAGCACGATTCCTCAATAGGCGGATACGACACTTGTGCACAACCTATAGGAGACAAAAATGAAATGACTTCTATCCCAATTATGCTATGTATATATGGTTCCCAATGTTCCTCTCAAGATGTTCCAAGATGATCGGACATGACATTCTTATATGCAATGTGGTATGATGCTATGGCTCTTGCTTACAAGCTCTTTGCTCTTTTTTCGTTGCTTAAAAGCTTATTCTTTTATTTTGATATGGCCACAATGCGAAATGCACAAACCAAGATAGCAATTGTGTATATACGGGAGCAATCTTGTGACACAAGGGATGATATGATACCAATATGATACGGTGTGTATGCAATGGAAGGGCGGATCACTAATGTGCACAAGTAACATTGCCGTCAATACTCAAAGGCTAGTCTCGATAGGGAAGTGACGCAAAATGGGCTAGGGGTTATCAACGCAATGGGAAGGAGAATATACAATGGATGTCGTCGAGGTTACCGTCCTTGGTGATAATGAGTGACAGTGTTCTTAATGTAGAACCGTTCCTAATTAGCCGAAACACCTTAGGAAACGAAAAAACGGCGAACTCAAAATCCCAAATGTCAAATGTCAAATGGTGGTAGCGGGAAAGCGGTGGTGGTTGCGGAAGCTCAATGGGATTGCGAAATGCAATGATGGGTTTTGAGACGCAATGCGGAAGTGGAGGGTAAGGTGGTGTACTATACACAGTGTCCTAGTTGGAAGCACGGTCCCTAAGTAGCCGAAATACCTTAGGAGACACAACTCACATCACAAACAAAATTGGGTTAAGTTGCGGTGGCGGAAGTGTATGGTGGTCAAGCATATGCGGAAGTTATGGTGGTGGTTGATGAAGAAGCAACCATCCCTAAGTAGCTTAAACACCTTAAGAGACTCAAATCACAACTCAAACAACCACTAATGCTAAGGTGGACAAAATTGCTTAGGTTGCGGAAGGCTATGGTGGTTTTGCGAAAGATATGGTGGAAGCCCTAGGCAAAGATGCCAAAGTTCCAAAAATTTGATGGAGTCAAATGGTGCTGGAAGTATTTTTGTGGGATGGGGGATGTCAATAACTTCAAAACGAGCTAAAGAACGTTAAAAATGGACTCCGGATGAATTAGTTATGGTAAAAACGGTGAAACACCGAAGGCTGAAATGCCAGGAGCCGGACATCCGGGGTCGGGGCCGGAAATCCGGGACCTGATGTCCAGAACCGCGCACGAATTGTGCTCCAGGAGCCGGATGTCCGGGCCTACGGCCGGATGTCTGGGGCTACGGGCTGGATGTCCGGGATCCAAATCCGAGGATGAACTCGTGAACTTGATTTTGGGGGCGGAAATTGATGATTTGGGGGGCAAAATTGCGGAGATTTCACGGATGGAAAGTGGAGAAAATTGGGCGAAATCTAATCTACTCAAGACACAACGAATCCATGGATCAAAATCAACAAAACATCATCAAAACCAACAAATCACAAAAAAATTTGGGGGCAATTTTTGGTGGGGATTTTCGAATTTAGGACAAAATCAACAAAATTAGGCTAGAAAACAAGGGGGTAGGGGCTCTAAATTCGTGATCAACCTTTCTATGATCAAAGATGATGTAGGGTGGAACCCTAGATGGCCGATCTTTCACGAAAGGAGCGGATCCCAATGAGGAACATGAAAAACACGAGGGGGAACACGAGGGAAAACACGAGAGAAACACTCAAACCAACGAGAGTAGGTCACGCATATGCTAGATCCTCGAAACACAAAAGGAGATACAAGATCCACGATCAACAAAGGACGATACAAAGGTAACCAGTTCTTCTCCATGAGGAGGTCTTGAGGGGTCTTCCCATGAAGGGGTCTTGAATCCAAGGTGGATCTTCTCCGAAGAGGTAATGGTCCCTCACAAAGGAGTAGATCCAGATGGATGAGCGAAGCTCTATCTCACATATGAGCTAACACAACGCTAACCATAACTAGGAGGAGGAGGGAGTCTATATATAGTGCTAGTCCACAAAGGGGTAAGTGAGAGGGGGGATACATGGGCCCTTGGACCGATCTCTGCGCACAGGCAGGTGCCGGATGTCCAGACTGGGGGCTGGATGTCTGGCGGATCACGACGAGCCGGATGTCCAGGCCTGTGGCCGGATATCTAGGCTGAACTTGGATGGCTTCGGTTGCATTCTGTGATGAGGGGACGGATTTCCAGGTGAAGGGGCCGGATGTCCGGGCCTTCGGGAGGAGCCAGATGTCCGGGGCATGGGGTCGGATTTCCGTGGGCCGGGCCGGATGTCCGGGCTGGGGCCGGAGGCCCGGCCACTGTAGCAGCTGGCTCTTCTTCCTTCTCCTTCCTTCGCTCCTGCACACACTTGGCCTTGGTCCTTGGGCTCTCCATGGTCTACTCGTGTGTACCTGAGTATGCACAAGGTCCGTGCTTGAAGTAGCATCCATGTCTTACATGCGGAAAGGGAAGATTCGGAAAGGAGCGAGTTCACCTTAGGTCCAATGGCATATGCTCGAGTGTACATGGGGATGTTCGTAGGATGCTCCGCATCAGGTGGCTAGTTGGTGTCTGTTTCTCCTGCTCTAGTTGAATCGAGTTTGACTATTCCCGATCTTGTTGAAGGTTAAAATAGCACACTTGACGAAAAATCGTTGTGGTTTTGATGCGTAGATAAGAACGGTTCTTGCTAGAAGCCCGTAGTAGCCACGTAAAACTTGCAACAACAAAGCAGAGGACGTCTAACATGTTTTTGCAGGGCATGTTGTGATGTGATATGGTCAACATGTGATGATATATAAATTGTTGTATGAGATGATCATGTTTTGTAAAAGTTATCGGCAACTGGCAGGAGCCATATGGTTGTCGCTTTATTTTATGAAATGCAATCGCCATGTAATTGCTTTACTTTATCACTAAGCGGTAGCGATAGTCGTAGAAGCAATAGTTGGTGAGACAAAAATGATGCTACGATAGAGATCAAGGTGTCAAGCCAGTGATGACGGTGATCATAACGGTGCTTTGGAGATGGAGATCAAAGGCACAAGATGATGATGGCCATATCATATCATTTATTTTGATTACATGTGATGTTTATCCTTTATGCATCTTATTTTGCTTAGTACAGCGGTAGCATTATAAGATGATCTCTCACTAAATTTCAAGGTATAAGTGTTCTCCCTGAGTATGCACCGTTGCTACAGTTCATCGTGCTGAGACACCACGTGATGATCGGGTGTGATAGGCTCTACGTTCACATACAATGGGTGCAAGCCAGTTTTGCACACGTAGAATACTCGGGTTAAACTTGACAAGCCTAGCATATGCAGATATGGCCTCGGAACACTTAGACCGAAAGGTCGAGCGTGAATCATATAGTACATATGATCAACATAGTGATGTTCACCATTGAAAACTACTCCATCTCACGTGATGATCGGACATGGTTTAGTTGATATGGATCACATGATCACTTAGATGATTAGAGGGATGTCTATCTAAGTTGGAGTTCTTAAGTAATATGATTAATTGAACTTTAATTTATCATGAACTTAGTACTTGATAGTATTTTCATGTCTATATTGTTGTAGATAAATTGCCCGTGCTACTGTTCCTTTGAATTTTAATGCGTTCCTAGAGAAAGCTAAGTTGAAAGATGATGGTGGCAACTACACGGACTGGGTCCGTAACTTGAGGATTATCCTCATTGCTGCACAGAAGAATTACGTCCTAGAAGTAATGCTAGGTGCAAAGCCCGCAGCAGGAGCAACACCAGATGTTATGAACGTCTCGTAGAGCAAACCTGATGACTACTCGATAGTTCGATGTGCCATGCTTTACGGCTTAGAATCAGGACTTCAACGGTGTTTTGAATGTCATGGAGCATATGAGATGTTCCAGGAGTTGAAGTTAATATTTCAAGCAAATGCCCGAATTGAGAGATATGAAGTCTCCAATAAGTTCTATAGCTGCTAGATGGAGGAGAATAGTTCTGTCAGTGAACATATACTCAGAATGTCTGGGTACCACAACCACTTGACTCAACTGGGAGTTAATCTTCCTGATGATAGTGTCATTGACAAGGTTCTTGAATCACTGTCACCAAGCTACAAAAGCTTCGTGATGAACTATAATATGCAAGGGATGGATAAGACAATTCTCGAGCTCTTCACAATGCTAAAGGCTGTGGAGGTAGAAATCAGGAAGGAGCATCAAGTGTTGATGGTCAATAAGACCACTAGTTTCAAGAATAAGGTCAAAGGTAAGAAGGGGAACTTCAATAAGAATGGCAAGCAAGTTTCTGATCAAGTGAACAAGCCCAAGTCTGGACCTAAGCCTGAGACTGAGTGCTTCTACTACAAAGGGATTAGTCACTAGAAGCGGAACTGCCCCAAGTATTTGGCGGATAAGAAGGATGGCAAAGTGAAAGGTATATTTGATATACATGTTGTTGATGTGTACCTTACTAATGCTCGTAGTAGCGCCTGGGTATTTGATACTGGTTTTGTTTCTCATATTTGCAACACGAAACAAGGGCTACGGATTAAACGAAGATTGGCTAAGGACGAGGTGACGATGCGCGTGGGAAATGGTTCCAAAGTCGATGTGATTGAGGGAGTCCTGGATTACGGGGTCCTCGGGCATCCGGGCTATGCAACATGGGCCAGACTAATGGGATGTGAAGATACAAGATAGAAGACTTTCCCCCGTGTCCGGATGGGAATCTCCTTTGCGTGGAAAGCAAGCTTGGCGTGCGGATATGAATATTCCTTTCTCTATAAACCGACTCTGTACAACGCTAGCCCCCTCCGGTGTCTATATAAACCGGAGGGTCTAGTCCGTAGAGGCAATCAAAATCATACATGCTAGATGATGACCCACAAGTATAGGGGATCTATCGTAGTCCTTTCGATAAGTAAGAGTGTCGAACCCAACGAGGAGCAGAAGGAAATGATAAGCAGTTTCCAGCAAGGTATTCTCTGCAAGTACTGAAATAAGTGGTAACAGATAGTTTTGTGATAGGATAAATTGTAACGAGCAACAAGTAACAAAAGTAAATAAAGTGCAGTAAGGTGGCCCAATCCTTTTTGTAGCAAAGGAAAAGCCTGGACAAACTCTTATATAGAGAAAAGCGCTCCCGAGGACACATGGGAATATCGTCAAGCTAGTTTTCATCACGCTCATATGATTCGTGTTCGGTACTTTGATAATTTGGTATGTGGGTGGACCAGTGCTTGGGTACTGCCCTTACTTGGACAAGCATCCCACTTATGATTAACCTCTATTGCAAGAATCTGCAACTACAACAAAACTATTAAGGTAAACCTAACCATAGCATGAAACGTATGGATCCAAATTAGCCCCTTACGAAGCAACGCATAAACTAGGGTTTAAGCTTCTGTCACTCTAGCAACCCATCATCTACTTATTACTCCCCAATGCCTTCCTCTAGGCCCAAACAATGGTGAAGTGTCATGTAGTCGACGTTCACATAACACCACTAGAGGAGAGACAACATACATCTCATCAAAATATCGAACGAATAGCAAATTCACATGACTACTAATAGCAAGACTTCTCCCATGTCCTCAGGAACGAAAGTAACTACTCACAAAGCATAAACATGTTCATAATCAGGGGGGTATTAATATGCATATAGGATCTGAACATATGATATTTCACCAAATAAACCAACTAGCATCAACTGCAAGGAGTAATTAACACTACTAGCAACCTACTAGCACCAATCCCGGACTTGGAGACAAGAATTGGATACAAGACATGAACTAGGGTTTTGAGAGGAGATGGTGCTGATGAAGATGGTGATGGAGATTGCCCTCTCCCGATGAGAGGAGCGTTGGTGATGATGATGGCGATGATTTCCCCCTCCGGGAGGGAAGTTTCCCCGGCAGAAAAGCTCCGCCAGAGCCCTTGATTGGTTCCGGCAAGGTTCCGCCTCATGGCGACGGAGTTTCGTCCAAGAAGATGGATTCTTATTTTTTTTCATCGAAAGACTTCATATAGCAGAACATGGCCACCGGAGGGCCACCAGGGGGCCCACGAGGTAGGGGGGCACGCCCAGGGGGTAGGGCGCGCCCCACCCTCGTGGGCAGGGTGTGGCCGCCCTAGTGAAGTTCTTGCTCTCAGTATTTTTTATATATTTGGAAAACGTCTTCCATGGAGTTTGAGGAGTTTTGGAGCTGTGCATAATAGGTCTCTAATATTTGCTCCTTTTTCAGCCCAGAATCCCAGCTGTCGGCATTCTCCCTCTTTATGTAAACCTTGTAAAATAAGAGAGAATAGGCATAAGTATACATAATGTGTAATAACAGCCCATAATGAAATAAATATCGATATAAAAGATTGATGCAAAATGGACGTATCAACTCCCCCAAGCTTAGACTTCGCCTGTCCTCAAGCGAAAAGCCGAAATCGAAAAATATGTCCACATGTTTAGAGATAGAGCTGTCGATAAAAATAAAATACGGACATGAGGACATCATGATCATTCTTAGAACAGCAACTTATATAATTCTTGTCATATGATTTCTTATGCTAGAGTAATAATTCAATCACAATATCAAGTATGAATCGCAAACTTCATTGGAAACTAACAAACTATATTCTCAGTCATTGGAGCAATTGCAATTTATCATAACATAGGAAAGAGTCAACATATAAGAGCTTTTCAGCAAGTCCACATACTCAACTATCATATAGTCTTTCACAATTGCTGAAACTCACGCAATACTTATGGGTATGGAGTTTTAATCGAACACAGAGAAAGATAGGGGATTATAGTTTTGCCTCCCAACGTCTTACCTCGAGGGTAATGTCAACAATAATAGTTCATGAAAATTGTAGCGACCCGACCTCAGACGGTCAAGCCTCTGTGTATCTGTGCCATCCCTGGATCGGTATGCTGGCACACACAGTACATCTATGTATATATCAAAGTGCAATCACATGTATAAATAACGTAAAACTGATATATACCACATAAGTCTCAGCCGAAACAAACAATCGGGTGTGGAGTCCCATCAATGCCATCGGCAAGTTGAGTGTAGACCGTAACCCTATACCGTACTCTTACTCGTCGGAAGTAAAAATATCTGCAACAAGAGATGTTGCAGCCGTGTAGGTCAGTACATTGAATGTACCGGCAAGATCACAACATGAGAAAGAAGATGAGAATACTATTCTATATGCAATATGGTTTTGTGGCTCTGTGTCTGATGTTTTTGCGTAAAAGCTGGTTTTATTTTCCCTACAACAAAGGAATATCAGGAGTCTGTACTACAGAGTTTTCTATCATGACATGGTTCCGCCAACCGATGTCTCATACCCAAATCATCATAAGTTGCCCACAATTAAGTTATCAGTCCGGTGTTGAGAGTTCCGAGATAGATCCAAGTCCAGAGGCTCAAATTGTCCGTAACCGGGGACACGGCTAATTGATTAGGTTTTAACCCTCTGCAGAGGTTTGTACACTTTACGCGCAAGATTCGATTCCTGTTTTTATGTTCCTGCACTTTAGGGTGTTTGAGAACAAGATGACCGAAACATGGTCTTCCGAAGAGTTCCTCTGACCATTGTCCGGTGCTCATCCAATCCTACTATAGTTCTACATCTGCTAGCACCATCCCAGCCAGAGTCACAACTAAGGTCAACCAAGCCAGAGCCCATAGTGACTTGCGGTTGCACAGGTAATCTTCCGGGCGTGAAGTATTCTTCCGTCTCTTTGAGTCTGGGTGCAGCTTTCCGCAAGATGTCATGGCGCTTCTCCATGCATCCCGGCCAACCACTGGTTTCTCCAGGGTGCCCGTCAACCGTCCTTCACCCAGTTGTGTGTATTAAATTCTTGTCTCGAGTCTCGTAATATTGAGGTCATGAAGATGCAGTCCTTGCCGATGCCATCATGAAGTTGTCGTCATTGACGTAGAGTCCTCCATCCTCACACCACTCCCAAGCACTCATACCAACCCCGTCTACTATAGTGTAGCATTAAAATAAATAATGTCCCGGGCTTGGTAATAGGGAGATGGGTTCCTACCTCATGCATTCTACTCAACTACAAGATTCAATAACACTACTGGAGGGATTGTTGAAAGGGTGCTACTACATGCAAATAAACATAGGTATGGAAAACATGGTCAAAGTGAACTTGCCTGGTAAGTTGATGAAGACAACAATGCTCTCAGAATAATGACTTAGTAGAACTATTCGTCGCTCCGTTGGAAATCTATATAGTCAAACATAGCATTCATATAAGCAAACATGCTAGCAAGCAATTCTAACACTCATAATAAACCAACAAATAAATTGCAAAACAACAAGGGACACCAAATAAGAACAAAGGAAAACTACACAACAAAACTACTAAAGAAAACTCTAAGACATATCACAAAACAGTTTTGTCCTAAGTAAAAACTTAACAACAATTAAAACACTAAACTAGTAAATTAACAGAAAATACAAAGTAAAACAATTAAGTTAACAGAAAGTATTTTTCATAAACTTTTATTAGCAAAAAGAAACACCTAAAAACTATTTTTTAAAACTCTAGTTATGATTAAAACAAAACAAGAAAAAGAAATTAACATTATTTTTTCTGTAAATAAAAGTTCACCCTCTATAACTACAGAAACAAATCTGAAATAAAATATAACAGAGGTTAAAATAAATTTTAAAAATAATTAAAACAATAGAAAACAACAGCAAGTTAAAAATAACTAGCATAGTGTTGTTTTCGTGAAAAAAAATTAAAAAAATCTATAAATACCCAAATTAATCCTACTGCTAGGCAAGGTCAAAACAAAGCAGTGACAAAAAGAATCACTAAAATAAAATAATCCTAACTCAATTTATAGCTGAAATACTAATCTGACTAAAACTAATATAAAACAATTTTTAAGAACTAAAACATGGCCGAATCTATTTTCTACAGGAACTACAAGAAATTTGTAAACCAACAAAAAAAGAATCAACTAAAAATATTAAACAACCTAAAAGATATAGACTTTACAAGAACAGAACTATTCCGTTTTAAAAACAAAAACAAAAAATAACTAAAAAAACAGGCGCTACTGGGACTATGTAACGCTCAGGCGAACACTAACTAAAACACGCCCGCGGCTAAACAGAAATAAAGCGCGCATCCGGTCTAACAAAACCGCAACTTAAAATAACCAACCTAACCGAAAAAAATGAAACTAAACCAATTTACTAAAAAAATCAAACTCTTCGTGTGATCTAATCTAGGCCATGGATAGCAGATCGGACGGCGGAGAGCGGCTCCGCAGACTCACCACGGTTGCGATGACGGTGACAGGCGATGGCGGCTTGGGCGTAGACGGCGCGGCGGCTCCGGGGGTCGGGGAGGTCGGCGAAGATGTCGGGGTGAGGCGGCAGAGTGTTGCGGAGGCGGTGGTGATGTCGAGGTGGCTCGGGAACGACGGAAACGACCGGGGCGTTGACGGCGGGGTCCTGGTGAGCTGCAGCTCCGGCGAAGAGCGGCGGTGCTCGGGCGGCTTCCTGTAGGCGTCGAGGAAGATCAAAAAGATGTCACGGGGTTGTGGGAGGATGTGGCGGTTCGCGTGGTGGACCTTGGAGTCAAGGGGGATACTCACCGGTGGCAGAAGCTGTGGCGAACTGAGGCAGAGGCGGCGAGATGCGTTTGGCGACGGCGGTGGCTGTGGTGGGCTTTGGGAGTAGGGTTTTAGGGGGATTGAGAGAGGAGGCCGAGGGGTTTATATAGGGAAAGGTCTTGGAGAAGGGGGCAACGCGGGATAGGTCTTATATTTTTCCATAGGCACAATCCAAACTAAAAGAAAACATTTTTTAAAATTCCAAATAAACTCCAATTTGAATTCAAAAACTTTTGGCATTAATTTCTCCTGACATTTTGGAGTGTCATGTTAGCTCCTCTCATACTCTTAAACAAGTATTTGTCAGGGGTTTATGAAATAAATTTCGAATGCCAAGTTGAATCCAAAATAAAATTCAAATGAAATTCAAATACCTCTGAAATTTCCAAATGCCACTCAATTTCTCACAATCAGTCACACAAGAATCAAACAAACATTCATAAATATTTATTTAATATAACATTCCAAAATTTAGAATTTTGGGATGTTACAAACCTACCACACTTAAAATGAATCTCGTCCTCGAGATTCGAAGAGGCTAGCAAGAAAAGGTTAGGGTTTGGGGTCTTCTAGAAATGCCATTGATTGGAATGGTCTAGTGTGCTACCACACTTCAATGCAGGGTTATGGTCCCGTCCAAAACTCATGTGCTCATTCTTTTGGGTTGACGGTGTCGGTCTTCTCATATTCCCTAGAATAACTCTTTCACTGGTGCTCCCCTAGTGGGGGCATGACCTTTTTCTCAAAATCTTGTGTCCTCTCAATCCTGGCCGTGAGGTTCTTCCGAAGAGTGGGTCTTCGTATATGACATGTCTGTCATCAATACTAAGAAACTATCGGAGCCTCCTGGCGGTCAACAATTTATGGCTTCTCCTGCAGGAAAAATGGCCGGGGTTGAATCTCACTGTATATCCTACGATTGGCAACGGTTGCTTGTAAAGGGTTCCATCATCCTATCATTCTATGGTTTTATGGCTTGACATGTCGACACTCTTCTAAGGTTTTCAAGGCTCTCTGATTTTCCAACAACATATGATAGTTCATGATAGAAGTCTCTAGTATGGGGGCCAATCCATCCCGTACTTGAACCATTACTACCTATGCAGACATCGAATCACGTATTCTAACACTTGGGCATACTCACAAGCATTGCAGAATTTCTCTTGTCGACGAACTGAGTTCGAATAAATCCATTATTTCTGCAAGCTGAACAAAAAATCTAACGTTTCTTCACAACTCTCGGGTTTTCATATCCTCCTAAAAATATCGGCTGATTAACTTAGAGTTTTCTTCCAAAATATCTTCCCTCAGCAAGAGTGTGCTTGCTTCTTATTAACTCCTGGGCTTGTGGGTTATGGCCCAGTTCAACTGTTGTACAAATTTAACTCATCCTTTCGAGGATTATCATCTCCCTTAAATCCAATAGTACTTCTTCCTTCATACCCTTGTGGTGACGATCATACAAAACTCCAACTTATTTGGTCCAGCTCCCTTCTATGGACCATCATGAATAACACATTTCTTTCTTCATTGATCGTATGGCTTTACGGAGTACTACCACACCTAAAATGAAATGCACTAGTTTATCCATAAATCATATTATTTTCATATCAGATCTTTTATTACATCCTTAACCATTTTTCGTAAATCCAAATTCCAAAAAGTACTTTATTACAAATGTTGCCACCCACATGGTTTGGTATGGTCAGGAATTACTTCCAACTTTGTTAATTTTTCCTCCTTGAGGATTCTTCAGTCCCACTGGAATTGTGCGACATGCGCCTTGAAATCTTCAATCTTCTATTTCATCGTGGTGGCCTTGAGCTTCATCTCCATCATCTCTGCATGCACTTCTCTTAGGTATTCCTGAGTATAACGGAGTCTTGCTTCAAGTATTTCTCCGATCTAGCCTATCGCTTCCATGACTGCTTCATGAACAGTGTCGAAGAACGTTGCTTGTGGTACACGTGAGATGAGAAAGTACTGTCCCATCATCTTTGGGCAAACTCCTTCCATACGGTGGAGGTGTACCTCCACATACCAAAGTTCCACTCCCTTTTGCATGAAGGGGTAGCCTTTGTAGACTGCATCTCCTTCAAGGTGAATATGCTTCATCATGTCCTTCAGGATTTTTGGGTAATCATGATCACTTGTCAGGGTCATGATCGTTTTCGATCCCTTGAGGAAAGACTCATAAAGGGTCGTCATCTGCAGTTGTAAAACAAAAATGGTGCTCAGAATAAGGTACATATCTCCTTGGGTACACATTCATATCATCCAAACAAAACTTCAAACTCAATTTCCAACATCCAGTTTATGCATCACAACTCATTTTCTTCCATGTTCACCCAGAATATTAATTTCCAAGATAAAACATAATAACTCCTTAAAGCCTTTCAGCATATGACATATCAACTTTATTGAGTCATGAATTATTACAATCTTTGAGTAATCTATTACATAACTCAACCCCGCATTCTCATGAAAAGTGTTTTCCATACTACCCTTATTACTGATATCAACATCTCCACTACTCAGCTCCAGATTTCTCATGATTTGAACAATCCCTAGCAAAATGTCCTCCTTCCTTGCAATGAAACCAAATAACTTCCGGCACGTCTCGAGGCTTCTTGGTGATGGTGCCTACTCCTTGAGTTCCTTGCTTCCTTTAATGCCCGACGTCCTTACATTCAAAACAAGTAATATGACTCTTGTCCCTATTTGCAGAAATTGGGTTGTTCTGAGGGTGTCTTTGTTTTCTCCTCCTGGTTTTCTTTGTTCTGATCAAACGTTCTATTCCATGTGGATCAAACTCCACTGCTTCTGTCGGGAAGTATCCCAGATACTCTTTTCTTTCCTTGGTGCAATACTGTGAAAAATGTCCTTCTTCTCCACATGAATAACAGGCATTGGAGTAAAATCTGTTGAGGCTTTCTCCATCAGGGTCTTCAATACTTTCCTTAATCACATGTTCTTTCATAAATTCTCAGAGAGCTTCTTTCATTCCTTCTTCCTGCTTCTGAATGGGTTGTTGCACCGTGGGGTAAATGTGACACTGAGCTGGGTAGTGGGTGGTTCCTTCACACAAGAAACAAGTCACCTGACTAGTTGGGCATTCCTCAGCTGGGTGTTTCTCCTCACAATGAGGGCATCCATCCTTGTGTTCCTCCTGGGTGTGTCCTATTTCTCCGCAAATCTTGCAGGCACAAGGTTTATTTCTTGGGGTATCATGGTGCTTCCGGATAAGACGAGATCTTGTCAGAGTCTTCTTGAATTCTTCCCAAGTCCTTGCTCCATTCCATCCCTGTATAGCTTGATGCATCTGCCACCATGTTGCAGCACTTCCTTCAAAGTACTGAAGAGCGTACGATACTTCATTCTTCCTTGAAACCAATTTGCTCCCGAAGTGATTCTCCATGTTCTAAATCCATAGCTCTGCCTCCGGCTGGGTTTTCGGTCCAGAGAATACCAGTCCAACTTCATTCATCATCTACCGGGTCCAAGGGTTTTAGGGTGAGATAAGAGAGAGGTGGGAAGGGATACCAACAATACAAATAATAGTTTTGAAGAAACGAGTTTTATTTTTGTGGCTGTCGGAAAAACATCAAACAAATAATAGCTCACAATCGTCGCATCTAACGTAAGTGTATAACAGGGGTTTGGTCCTCTAACGGTTGAATAATTCTTCTAATTCTTCAAGTCGTCGGAGTCTTCAACTGGTGTAGCTTCAACTCTTCTAATGCATGGTCAAATCCTGTTTACTCTGAAATGGTCATCGGTTGTCCGATATCTTGTCCTTCTTGGAGCGACTTCGGTTGATCCTCCGTGTGGTCAAAAGGGAAAGAGGTATATTCTAACTATTTGAGGTAAGAGAGGATATTTGATAAAATCAGAAAAGATGAGAAGTAATGGATTCTTTTGAAAATAAAGTTTTAGAGATTTCCTGTCCTAGGGGCTTTCCGATTTATAGGGTCACGTCCTACAGTCAACATGTGCTCTGATACCATATCTGTAACGACCCGACCTCAGACGGTCAAGCCTCTGTGTATCTGTGCCATCCCTGGATTGGTATGCTGGCACACACAGTACAACTATGTACATATCAAAGTGCAATCACATGTATAAATAACGTAAAACTGATATATACCTCATAAGTCTCAGCGGAAACAAACAATCGGGTGTGGAGTCCCATAAATGCCATCGGCAAGTTGAGTGTAGACCGTAACCCTGTACCGTACTCTTACTCGTCAGAAGTAAAAATATCTGCAACAAGAGACGCTGTAACCGTGTAGGTCAGTACATTGAATGTACCGGCAAGATCACAACATGAGAAAGAAGATGATAATACTATTCTATATGCAATATGGTTTTGTGGCTCTGTGTCTGATGTTTTTGCGTAAAAGCTGGTTTTATTTTCCCTACAACAAAGGAATATCAGGAGTCTGTACTACAGAGTTTTCTATCATGACATGGTTCCGCCAACCGATGTCTCATACCCAAATCATCATACGTTGCCCACAATTAAGTTATCAGGCCAGTGTTGAGAGTTCCGAGATAGATCCAAGTCCAGAGGCTCAAATTGTCGGTAACCGGGGACACGGCTAATCGATTAGGTTTTAACCCTCTGCAGAGGTTTGTACACTTTACCCGCAAGATTCGATCCCTCTTTTTATGTTCCCGCACTTCAGGGTGTTTGAGAACAAGATGACCGAAACATGGTCTTCCGAAGAGTTCCTCTGACCATTGTCCGGTGCTCATCCAATCCTACGGTAGTTCTACATCTGCCAGCACTGTCCCAGCCAGAGTCACAACTAAGGTCAACCAAGCCAGAGCCCATAGTGACTTGCGGTTGCACAGGTAATCTTCCGGGCGTGAAGTATTCTTCCTTCTCTTTGAGTCTGGGTGAAGCTTTCAGCAAGATGTCATGGTGCTTCTCCATGCATCTCGGCCAACCACTGGTTTCTCTTGGGTTCCCGTGAACCGTCCCTCACCCAATAGTGTGTATTAAATTCTTCTCTCGAGTCTCGTAATATTGAGGTCATGAAGATGTAGTCCTTGCCGATGCCATCATGAAGTTATCGTCATTGACGTAGAGTCCTCCATCCTCACACCACTCCCAAGCACTCATACCAACCCCGTCTACTATAGTGTAGCATTAAAATAAATAATGTCCCGGGCTTGGTAACAGGGAGATGGGTTCCTACCTCATGCATTCTACTCAACTACAAGATTCAATAACACTACTGGAGGGATTGTTGAAAGGGTGCTACTACATGCAAATAAACATAGGTATGGAAAACATGGTCAAAGTGAACTTGCCTGGTAAGTTGATGAAGATAACAACACTCTCAGAATAATGACTTAGTAGAACTATTCGTCGCTCCGTTGGAAATGTATATAGTCAAACATAGCATTCATATAAGCAAACATACTACCAAGCAATTCTAACACTCATAATAAACCAACAAATAAATTGCAAAACAATAAGGGACACCAAATAAGAACAAAGGAAAACTACACAGCAAACTACTCAAGAAAACTCTAAGACATATCACAAAACAGTTTTGTCCTAAGTAAAAACTTAACAACAACTAAAACACTAAACTAATAAATTAACAGAAAATACAAAGTAAAACAATTAAGTAAACAGAAAGTATTTTTCATAAACTTTTATTAGCAAAAAGAAACACCTAAAAACTATTTTTTCAAACTCTAGTTATGATTAAAACAAAACAAGAAAAAGAAATAAACATTATATTTTCTGTAAATAAAATTTCACCCTCTATAACTACAGAAACAAATTTGAAATAAAATGTAACAAAGGTTAAAATAAATTTTAAAAATAATTAAAACAACAGAAAACAGCAGCAAGTTAAAAATAACTAGCACAATGTTGTTTTCGTGAAAAACAAAAATTAAAAAAATCTATAAATACCAAAATTAGTCCTACTGCTAGGCATGGTCAAAACAAAGCAGTGACAAAAAGAATCACTAAAATAAAATTATCCTAACTCAATTTATAGCAGAAATACTAATCTGACTAAAACTAATATAAAACAATTTTTAAAAACTAAAACATGGCCGAATCTATTTTATACAGGAACTACAAGAAATTTGTAAACTAACAAAAAAAGAATCAACTACAAATATTAAACAACCTAAAAGATATAGACTTTACAAGAACAGAACTATTATGTTTTAAAAACAGAAACAAAAAATAACTAAAAAAAACAGGCGCTACTGGGCCTATCTAACGCTCACGCGAACACTAACTAAAACGCGCCCACGGCTAAATAAAAATAAACCGCACAGCCGGTCTAACAAAACTGCAACTTAAAATAACCAACCTAACCGAAAAAACCGAAACTAAACCAATTTACTAAAAAAACAAACTCTTCCTGTGATCTACTCTAGGCCATGGATAGCAGATCGGACGGCGGGGAGCGGCTCCGGCGACTCACCACGGTTGCGACCACGGCGACAGGCGACGGCGGCCCGGCGTGGACGGCGCGGCAGCTTCGGGGGTCGGGGAGGTCAGCGAAGATATCAGGGTGAGGCGGCGGAGTGTTGCGGAGGCGGTGGTGATGTCGAGGTGGCTCGGGGACGACGGAAACGGCCAGGGCGTCGACGGCGGGGTCCTGGTGAGCTGGAGCTCCGATGAAGAGCAGCGATGCTCGGGCGGCTTCCTGTAGGCATCGAGGAAGATCAAAAAGATGTCAGGGGGTTGTGGGAGGATGAGGCGGTTCGCGTGGTGGAGCTTGGAGTAAAGGGGGATGCTCACTGGTGGCAGAAGCGGTGGCGAACCGAGGTGGAGGCAGCGAGATGCGTTTGGCGACGGTGGTGGCTGTGGTGGGCTTTGGGAGTAGGGTTTTAGGGGGACTGAGAGAGGAGGCCGAGGGGTTTATATAGGGCAAGGTCTTGGAGAAGGGGGCGACGTGGGATCGCGATCCCGAGAAGATCGTAGTGTCGGGCGGTGGTGGTCGCTCTCTGGTGTGGGATGGCGTGGGCGAGGGGGAAAGAGATGAGGGCGGGCCCCTGCGGACAGTGAGAGAGAGAGAGAGAGGGGTGAAGGCACTTGTGATATGGACCTTTATTATGGAGTCTGTCGCTTTTATTTCTTCCATATCACACGGTCGTATAAATCTTATTTTCTCCCACACTAATAAGTCATACATATTTAGAGAGCAATTTTTATTGCTTGCACCGATGACAACTTACTTGGAGGATCTTACTCAATCCATAGGTAGGTATGGTGGACTCCCATGGCAAGACTGGTTTAAGGGTATTTGGAAGCACAAGTAGTATCTCTACTTGGTGCGATGAATTTGGCTAGCATGAGGGGGAAAGGCAAGCTCAACATGTTGGAGGATCTAAGACAATATAATTTATCTCAGATGTAAGAAAACATAACCCATTATGTTGTCTTCCTTGTCCAATGTCAACTCTTTAGCATGTCATATTTTAATGAGTGCTCATAATCATAAAAGATGTCCAAGAGTATATCTATATGTGAAGACCTCTCTTTCTTTATTACTTCCTATTAATTGCAACAATGACCAAAACTATGTTTGTCAACTCTCAACAACTTTTATTCATCATACTTTTTTTCTATGTGAGCTCATTAATCTCCATAAGATCCATATGATCTCTTTGTTTCTTTTTATTTCTTTCTCTTTTCTTTTATTCACTTAGGATCATGGCAAAATAATCAATCCCTTGACTCAACACTAATCTTTATTATATATAGCTCACGGACTCGATTACATAGAAGGATAATAAAGCAAAACTCACAACTAGATCATACTAAGAACTTTTATTCTACTAGATCAAGATATTACGAAAAGGATCGAACTAAGAAAAACGGTAAAGATAAAAGTGATGGTGATACGATACCGGGGCACTCCCCCAAGCTTGGCAGTTGCCAAGTGGAGTGCCCATACCAGATACTCAATTCTTCTTTGTTGGTGGAGACGGTGGTGACTTTGTTGATGGCGTAGGCTTGTCGTCCTTCTTCCAAGGCATAGGCTCACCATCATAGAAGGATGACCGAGTCTCCGAGATCCTCAAATCTGCAGCCAAACTCATCCTTTTGAATCTATATTCATAGTCACAGTTTTGGTTTTGTAGGTCATAGATTTGAGCTTGAAGGTGCTCGATTTTCTCGTGAAGCTTGAAGATGGTCTCCCCGATGTTGTCGGCATCCAGCTTGTGTTTGTTAGTGAACTCTGCGATCATCATGTGGTTGGAGTTGAGTCCACACTCCACCATCCCCTGACACTTGAAAACTTGTTGCTCCATTGCTTCGAGCCTCGTCTCCACGCTTCCGGTCCCCTTCAGTCCCTCAGCATCACGGATGTGCAGCAACCCATCATGCATCTCAATGGTTTGAAGGTGTCGCTGCACCTCCGCAAGGTAAGGGTTGACGACCTTCTCGAAGAACTTGTCCTTGGGAGCACTTGGAGACATCATGATAATCTAGATCTGTCAGAAAAACAGCTCGAAACAAGGGCAGGAGATTTTTGCGTGATACAGGATTCAAAACCCCCGGGAGATTATATAATGAATTTTTACCGACCAAAATACGTGTCGTGTACGAAAACGGAGCCCGGGGAGCACACGAGGTGCCCACGAGGTAGGGGGACGCGCCCAGGGGGGGTAGGGCGTGCCCTCCACCCTTGTGGGGCCCTCGTGTCCTTCCCGGACTGCTTCTTATTTTTCTATTTTTCTAAACATTCCAAAACAGAGAAATATTGCCTTAAAAACTGTTTTGGAGTCGGTTTACTTACCGTACCACATACCTATTCCTTTTTGGAGTCTGGAACGTTCCGGAAAGTGTCCCTTATGTATTCCTCTGGGGTTACGGTTTCAATAACATTGGTTTTAACATTTATGGGATTACCTGAGATAGTGTTTGATTTTTTGACCGTTCACCACCTTCGGATTTGTTCCTTCGAAGTTGTTGATTCTTATGGCACCGAAACGATAGACCTCCTCGATAACGTAAGGACCTTCCCATTTAGAGAGAAGTTTTCCTACAAAAAATCTTAAACGAGAGTTGTATAGCAATACATAATCACCTACATTAAACTCACGCTTTTGTATTCTTTTGTCATGCCATCTTTTAACTTTTTCTTTAAACACCTTGGCATTTTCATAGGCTTGGGTTCTCCATTCATCAAGTGAGCTAATATGAAATAGCCTCTTCTCACCGGCAAGTTCGAAATCATAATTGAGTTCTTTAATAGCCCAATATGCCTTGTGCTCTAGTTCGAGAGGTAAGTGACATGCTTTTCCATAAACCATTTTATACGGAGACATGCCCATAGGATTTTTATATGCAGTTCTGTAGGCCCATAATGCATCATCAAGTTTTTTGGACCAATTCTTTCTAGATCTATTAACAGTCTTTTGCAAAATTAATTTAAGCTCTCTATTACTCAATTCTACTTGACCACTAGACTGTGGGTGATAAGGAGATGCAATTCTACGATTAACATCGTACTTAGCAAGCATTTTACAGAAAGCACCATGAATAAAATGTGAACCACCATCAGTCATTAAATATCTAGGGACTCCAAATCTTGGAAAAATAACTTCTTTAAGCATTTTAATAGAAGTGTTATGATCAGCACTACTAGTTGGAATAGCTTCTACCCACTTAGTAACGTAATCAACAGCAACTAAAATATGTGTATATCCATTAGAGGAAGGAAAGGGCCCCATATAGTCAAAGCCCCAAACATCAAATGGTTCAATAACAAGTGAATAATTCATGGGCATTTCTTGATGTCTACTAATATTACCAATTCTTTGACATTCATCACAAGATAAGACAAACTTACGGGAATCCTTGAAGAGAGTAGGCCAGTAAAAACCAGATTGCAATACCTTATGTGCAGTTCTATCTCCAGCATGGTGTCCTCCATAAGCTTCGGAGTGACACTTGCGTAGGATCTATTCCTGTTCATGCTCAGGTACACAACATCTAATAACACCATCTACTCCTTCTTTATAAAGATGTGGGTCATCCCAAAAGTAATGCCTCAAATCATAAAATAACTTTTTCTTTTACTGGTATGTGAAACTAGGTGGTATAAACTTAGCAACAATGTAGTTAGCATAATCAGCATACCATGGAGCAGTATGAGAAGCATTTATGACATTTAATTACTCATCCGGAAAGCTATCATCAATAGGTAGTGGGTCATCAAGAACATTCTCTAACCTAGACAAGTTGTGTGCAACGGGGTTCTCAGCTCCCTTTCTATCAACAATATGTAAGTCAAATTCTTGTAGCAATAGAACCCATCTAATAAGTCTAGGTTTAGCATCTTTCTTTTCCATGAGATATTTAATAGCAGCGTGATCTGTGTGAATAGTTACTTTAGAATCAACAATATAAGGTCTGAACTTATCACAAGCAAATACAACTATTAAGAATTCTTTTTCAGTGGTAGTATAATTTCTTTGAGCATTGTCTAGGGTTTTAGTAGCATATTGAATAACATTTAATTTCTTATCAACTCTTTGCCCTAGAACAGCACCTACAGCATAATCACTGGCATCACACATAATTTCAAAGGGTAAATTCCAATCAGGTGGCTAAACAATAGGTGCAGAAATCAATGCTTTCTTAAGTATTTCAAATGCTTCTACACAATCATCATCAAAAACAAATGGTATATCTTTTTGTAATAAATTAGTTAGAGGCTGAGAAATTTTTGAGAAGTCCTTAATGAACCTCCTATAAAATCCGGCATGACCAAGGAAACTTCTTATACCTTTGATGTCCTTGGGACATGGCATCTCTTCAATAGCATCAACCTTGGCTTTATCCACTTCAATACCTCTTTCAAAAACTTTATGCCCCAAGACAATACCTTCATTAACCATAAAGTGGCACTTTTCCCAATTCAAGACAAGATTAGTTTCTTCGCATTTCTGCAAAACTAGATCAAGGTTGCTTAAGCAATCATCAAAAGAAGATCCATAGACAGAAAAGTCATCCATGAAAACCTCACAAATCTTTTCACAAAAGTCAGAGAATATAGCCATCATGCATCTTTGAAAGGTAGAAGGTGCATTACATAAACCAAAAGGCATACGCCTATAAGCAAAAGTACCAAAAGGGCATGTAGAAGTAGTCTTTGATTGATCTTTGGCTGACACAGGTATTTGAGAGAAACCAGAATAACCATCTAGAAAGCAAAAATGTGTATGTTTGGATAATCTTTCTAGCATTTGATCGATAAAAGGTAAGTGGTAATGATCCTTTTTAGTTGCCTTATTTAATTTGCGGAAATCAACTGCCATCCTATAACCTGTAATAATTCTTTGAGGAATCAATTCATCTTTATCATTTGGAACGACAGTAATACCTCCCTTCTTAGGGACACAATGGACATGACTTACCCACTGTCTATCAGCAACGGGATAGATTATACCTGCCTCAAGGAGCTTTAGTATTTCCTTTCTTACCACTTCTTTCATTTTAGGATTCAGCCGGCGTTGATGATCACGAACTAGTTTAGCATCTTCTTCCAAATTAATTTTATGTTGACATAGAGTGGGACTAATGCCCTTAAGATCATCAAGAGTATACCCAATAGCAGCACGGTGCTTCTTCAGAGTTTTCAATAATCTCTCTTCCTCATGCTCTGAAAGGTTAGCACTAATAATAACAGGATATATCTTTTTTTTCATCAAGATAAGCATATTTAAGAGTATCAAGTAACGGTTTAAGCTCAAACATGGGATCACCCTTGGTTGGAGGAGAATCCCCTAGGATTTCAACAGGTAATTTTTTTTTCAGAATAGGTTCCTGTTTAAAGAATACTTCATCTATTTCCCTTCTTTCATTCATAAACATATCATTTTCATGGTCTAGCAAATAATGTTCTAAGGGATCACTAGGAGGTACGGCAATAGAAGCAAGACCAATAATTTCATCCTTACTAGGTAATTCTTCTTCACGGTGTTGTCTACTAAATTTAGAGAAATTAAATTCATGAGTCATATCATCTAAACCGACAGTAACAACATCCCTTTTGCAATCTATGGTAGCATTAACAGTGTTCAAGAACGGTCTACCAAATATAATGGGACAAAAGCTATCTTGTGGGGAACCAAGAACAAGAAAACCAGCAGGATATTTAGTTTTCCCACACAAGACTTCAACATCTCTAACAATTCCCATTGGTGAAATAGTATCTCTACTGGCAAGTTTAATTGTGACATCAATATCTTCCATCTCAGTAGGTGCAATATCATGCATAACTTCTTTGTATAAGGAATAAGGTATTGCACTAGCACTAGCACCCATATCGCATAAGCCATGATAACAATGATCTCCTACTTTAACAGAAACAACAGGCATGCCTACCACATGTCTAGGTTTATCTTTAGCACAGGGTTTAGCAATTCTAGCAGTTTCATCACAGAAATAAATAACATGCCCATCAATATTATCAGACAAGAGATCTTTAACAATAGCAATATTAGGTTCAAATTTAACTTGCTCAGGGGGTGTATATGTTTTAATATTGCTTTTAAAAACTATAGTTGAAGCTTTAGCATGATCCTTTATCCTAACAGGGAAAGGTGGTTTCTCAACATAAGAAGTAGGAACAATAGGGTCATTATAAGTGACAATCTTTTCTTCAACTTTAATAGGTGCAGCTACTTTTACTTCTATGGGAGGATGATATTTAAACCACTTCTCCTTGGGGAGATCAACATAAGTAGCAAAAGATTCACAAAAAGAAGCTACTATCTCAGAGTCAAGTCCATATTTAGTGCTAAATTACGGAAAATATTGGTATCCATAAAAGATTTGACACAATCAAAACTAGGTGTTATACCTAACTCCTTACCTTTGTCGAGGTCCCAATCTTCAGAGTTGCATTTAATTCTTTCCAATAAATCCCATTTGAATTCAATAGTCTTCATCATAAAAGAGCCAGCACAAGAAGTATCAAGCATGGTGCGATTGTTATCAGAAAGCTGAGCATAGAAATTTTGAATAATCATTTTTCTCGAGAGCTCATGATTGGGGCATGAATATAACATTGATTTAAGCCTTCCCCAAGCTTGAGTGATGCTTTCTCCTTCGCGAGGCCAAAAATTATATATGTAATTGCGATCACTATGAACAAGATGCATAGGATAAAACTTCTGATGAAATTCCAATTTCAATCGTTTGTAATTCCAAGACCCCATATCATCACATAGCCTATACCATGTCGATGCGTCTCCCTTCAAAGATAAAAGGAAGACCTTCTTCTTAACAACATCTCCGGGTACACCTGCAAGCTTAAATAGTCCACAAACTTCATCCACATATATTAGATGCTCATCAGGATGTTTTGTTCCATCTCCTAAAAAGGGATTAGCTAGCAGTTTTTCTATCATACCCGAAGGAATTTCAAAGCAGTCATTTTCATTTTCAGTAGGTTCAGTAGGTTGAGGAGCAACTCTTTGCTCTACTGGTCGGGGTGAAGATACCCCGAACAAGCCCCTCAGAGGATTACTTTCCATAGTAACAAGTGACAGTAAATTTCAGCACACTATATAAATTTTTCCTTACCAAATTCCACCTACCAAAGGCGCTTCACTCCCCGGCAACAGCGCCAGAAAAGAGTCTTGATGACCCACAAGTATAGGGGATCTATCGTAGTCCTTTGATAAGTAAGAGTGTCGAACCCAACGAGGAAAAGAAGGAAATGATAAGCAGTTTCTAGCAAGGTATTCTCTGCAAGTACTGAAATAAGTGGTAAGAGATAGTTTTGTGATAGGATAAATTGTAACAAGCAACAAGTAACAAAAGTAAATAAAGTGCAGCAAGGTGGCCCAATCCTTTTTGTAGCAAAGGACAAGCCTGGACAAACTCTTATATAGAGAAAAGCGCTCCCGAGGACACATGGGAATATCGTCAAGCTACTTTTCATCACGCTCATATGATTCGCGTTTGGTACTTTGATAATTTGGTATGTGGGTGGACCGGTGCTTGGGTACTGCCCTTACATGGACAAGCATCCCACTTATGATTAACCTCTATTGCAAGCATCCGCAACTACAACAAAAGTATTAAGGTAAACCTAACCATAGCATGAAACATATGGATCCAAATCAGCCACTTACGAAGCAACACATAAACTAGGGTTTAAGCTTCTGTCACTCTAGCAACCCATCATCTACTTATTACTCCCCAATGCCTTCCTCTAGGCCCAAACAATGGTGAAGTGTCATGTAGTCGACGTTCACATAACACCACTAGAGGACAGATAACATACATCTCATCAAAATATCGAACGAATACCAAATTCACATGACTACTAATAGCAAGACTTCTCCCATGTCCTCAGGAACGAAAGTAACTACTCACAAAGCATAAACATGTTCATAATCAGATGGGTATTAATATGCATATAGGATCTGAACATATGATCTTCCACCAAATAAACCAACTAGCATCAACTACAAGGAGTAATTAACACTACTAGCACCAATCTCGGAATTGGAGACAAGAATTGGATACAAGAGATGAACTAGGGTTTTGAGAGGAGATGGTGCTGATGAAGATGTTGATGGAGATTGCCCTCTCCCGATGAGAACAGCTCCACCTCCGGGAGATTGCCCCCTCCCGATGGAGATTGACGACGGCGATGATTTCCCCCTCCGGGAGGGAAGTTTCCCCGGCAGAACAGCTCCGCCAGAGCCCTAGATTGGTTCCGCCAAGGTTCCGCCTCGTGGCGGCGGAGTTTCATCCAAGAAGATGGCTTCTTATTTTTTTCCATCGAAAGACTTCATATAGCAGAAGATGGCCACGGGAGGGCCACCAGGGGGCCTACGAGGTAGGGGGCACGTGGGCAGGGTGTCGCCCCCCTAGTGAAGTTCTTGCTCTCAGTATTTTTTATATATTTGGAAAACGTCTTCCGTGGAGTTTCAGGACTTTTGGAGCTATGTAGAATAGGTCTCTAATATTCGCTTCTTTTCCAGCCCAGAATCCTAGCTGCCGGCACTCTCCCTCTTTATGTAAACCTTGTAAAATAAGAGAGAATAGGCATAAGTATTGTGACATAATGTGTAATAACAGCCCATAATCCAATAAATATCAATATAAAAGCATGATGCAAAATGGACGTACCACTACACATCTATCGTTTAGCCATTCTCGTGGTAGATCAACTCTAGTAACCCCTATATTCATCAAAGTCAATCAAGCAGGACATAGGGTATTACCTCCATCAAGAGGGCCCGAACCTGGGTAAACATCGTGTCCCTTGTCTCCTGTTACCTTCGATCCTTAGACGCACAGTTCGGGACCCCCTACCCGAGATCTGCCGGTTTTGACACCGACATTGGTGCTTTCATTGGAAGTTCCATTGTGCCATCGTCGAAAGGCTCGATGGCTCCATCAATCATCTACAACAACACTGCCGCGGAGGAGATCTTCCTCCCCGGCCAGATCTTTCTTTTCGGCGGCTTCGCACTGCGTGCTAACTCGGTTGGTCATCTAGAGCAGATCGACAGGTACGCCCCTGGTCACCAGATCAATTTTGGAAATCTGAACTATGTCGTTGATATCCGAGGAGACTTGATCTTCTGAAGTTGGGATCGCGGCCTCAACTACCGCCCCAGCCTTAGATCCGGAGCGCGTCATCAGGTCTGAAGATGGGAGTCTAGAGCCTGCCGGACTCTCTACGGCCTTAGAGCTCAACACCGAGAGAATAGCATCTCTGACAATCATTGGAAGGACGGATTCTTCTCCGAATACTACTTCCGAACCCTGGAGGCCTGCGTCATGCGAGCTTGATCCAGAAACTTCCGACCCTGTCCAAACCCCGCTCTTAAACGAGGCTTTGGACCTAATGTGATCCCTCGTCATCACAGAGGAACCGCTTCTAAATCACGTCCAGCCCGGACTAGGGGCTGGAAATAGGGAATTTTACTTCCCACACACCACCCACTTTATAGGCACTATCAAGGACTTAACCGACATGCTTGATTAAGCCTCTGAAGACATCGATGGTATGGACGATGATGCCAGAGATTAGTAGGCCCAAAGCCCGTCGGTCACTGGACGTTGGACGGCCACCCCCTCGTACGACGTATATATGGTGGATACACCGAAAGATGGCGACGACAATAATGAGAAAAACACAGTCGAGGACGAACCTCCTGAGATACCGCCGAAACATCAACGTCAGTGACGCCACTCTAAATCGCGTCGCAGTAAAAACAGCAATACCGGCATCGAAGACAATGATACTCCGGAGAACGCCGAAGACCAAGAAGACCCCATCAAACCAACATCCGAACAGGATGATTGGGAGGACGGGAAAATTGATCCCGACGAGCAAGCAGGGAACAAAGACTCGGAGGACATCAACTATCTGCCACTCTCCAAGGACGACGTGAGCCTCGGCGATGAAGATTTTATCTTGCCAGAGGAACCCCTCGAACAAGAGCGCTTTAAGCGCCGGCTAATAGCTACGGCTATAAGCCTAAAAAAGAAACAGCAACAGCTTCATGCTGACCAAGATCTGCTCAATGACAGATGGAATAATATCCTAGCGGCCGAAGAGTACGGACTCGAACGCCCAACAAAGAGTTACTCGAAGTGTACGCTGCTACCCTAATTCGATGACAAGGCGCCAGAGCCCATACCGCCCACACACAATGCGGCTAACGGACCCAACCGACCACCACGTGGCCAGGGCAGAATGTCAACTCAAGCCGAACATCAGCCCGCTCCACCTCGCCGTAAAAGCAGAAAAAGAACAGCTCGGGGATACACATACGACCTACGACAGGACCTGAAAAATAGGGCAGATCGGACCAGTTCAATCTATGGATCGCGGGGGCGTGCTTCGGCGCGAGAGGGGGGCTATCAAGCCTGGTGCGATAAACATAACCAACCCTGGGCTGAAAACCGCATATGGACTCCATCCGAACTGTGTCATGACATGGCTCGATACAGAGGCGCCGCACACCCCCTATGCTTCACGGATGAATTAATGGAGCACGAGTTCCTCGAAGGGTTCAAACCCATGAACATTGAATCATACAACGGCACAACAGATCCCGTAGTATGGATTGAAGACTTTCTTCTCCACATTCACATGGCTCGCGGTGACGATCTACACGCCATCAAATACCTTCCCTTCAAACTTAAGGGACCCGCACGGCACTGGCTGAACAGTCTACTAGAAAATTCTATTGGTAGCTAGGAGGACCTGGAGGATGCATTCATAGACAACTACCAAGGTACCTATGTTCGGCCCCCAGATGCCGATGACCTTAGCCACATAATCCAGGAACCCGGGGAATCGGCTCGACAGCTTTGGACAAGGTTCCTAATAAAAAGAACCAGATTGTGGATTGTCCGGATGCAAAGGCCCTCTGAAAGTGTGTTATATCGACTAGAGGGGGGGTGAATAGGTGATTTTTATGAAAGTCTTCAATACATGGAAGTTTCAAAGACAAATGATAGAAATGAACCTATTACCATGCAGCGGAAGGTATACTACACTAGGCAGACCATAGTCAAGTGTTCAATGAAGTGAAACTACAATGACTAATAGCAGCTAGGCAGTAAGGATCAGGTACACAGTGAAGACAAATAGATAATGCAAATAGGCACTGACTTCACAAGAGCCAACTGTAAATAAAGAAATGGGAAGGATAGAACCAGTGTGCGTGATGAAGACAAAGGTTTGGTAGACCAGTTCCAACTGCGGTGACAGTTGTACGTCTGGTTAGGGCGGATAGGTATTTAAACCTGAGGACACTTAGTCCTGAACACGCAGCTCAGGACACTTAGTCTTCACTGCATTCCCCTTGAGCTAAGGTCACACAGACCTCGCCCAATCACTCTGGTAAGTCTTCAAGGTAGACTTCCAAACCTTCACAGACTTCGTTCACCGGCAATCCACAATGACTCTTGGATGCTTAGAACGTGACGCCTAACCGGCTGGAGGATTCACAGTCCTCAAGTGTAATAAGTCTTCAGATCACACAGACAGGAAGACTTAAGTGATGCCTAACACTCTTTGGCTCTGGGTGTTTAGGGCTTTATCCTCTCAAGGAATTCTCTCTGAAAGGCTTCGAGGTGGGTTGCTCTCAAACGACAAAAGCCGTGCTTTAACTTTGAGCAGCCAACCGTTTATGGTTGTAGGGGCTGGGCTATTTATAGCCACTAGGCAACCCGACCTGATTTGTCCGAAATGACCCTGGGTCACTAAGGAACTGACACGTGTTCCAACAGTCAGATTTCAAACACACACGGCAACTTTACTTGGGCTACAAGCAAAGCTGACTTATCCAACTCTGGACAAGATTTGCTCTCATAGTCTTCACTCGAAGACATAGGATTTTTGGTTAAGCATCACTTCAGTCATTCTGACTGGTTCTCTTGGACCCCACTTAACAGTATGGTGGTTCGTATGACTCAACAAAGAAAAACACAGAACAACGAAACTGCTAAGTCTTCGCGCTCCATAGTCTTCACACGATGTCTTCTCTTGTCATAGTCTTCAATGTGAATGTCTTCACATACCACCTTTGACTTCAATGTCTTCAACATTTTTAGGGGTCATCTCTGGTAGGAAAACCAAATCAATGAGGGACTTCTACCTGTGTTATCCTGCAATTCTCACAAACACATTAGTCCCTCAACTAGGTTTGTCGTCAATACTCCAAAACCAACTAGGGGTGGCACTAGATGCACTTACAATCTCCCCCTTTTTGGTGATTGATGACAAACTAGTTGAAGTTTTCAACGGGGAATATAATATGTGAAATTGTAAAGGATAGGGAATTGTCTTCATAAGTTGCAAGGGCTCCCCCTGAAGATGTGCATATAAGTAATTTGCTTTTGGAATGCAAATGCACATGGCAGGTTGTACTTGTGGAGATCCTCTTCAACTTATGATGGCAATTCATCATGCATGAAAACTATGTGAAGATAATGACATGCATAATGAAAAATGGACGTCTGCAAAATGATCTAAGTGCGGAATTTATCGTCGCACATGCGGAATTTATCATCGCATCACAGAATAGCAAATAAGTAGCAGATGACCATCGAGTTTAAGTGTTACAACTCAAAGAACCAAATGTATCAAAACGAGAGTTGTAAACACTAGGCAAAACATAAAGTAACCGCCCATATGGACCCGCTTGAAGACTATCAAACTCATATGCTTCTCCCCCTTTTGTCAGTAAGGACCAAAAAGGTTTGAAGACATAGAGCATCTACTCGTTACCATGAGGAGTAGGTGAAGCAGCAAGGTCGTCGGTGTTGTTCGGCGGTGCAGACGAACTCGGGGCAGTGTTGATGCATGCAGAAGTAGGGGGCGGTGAAGTGGCATCGTCTTCGTCCTCGATCACTCTGGCATTCATAGTTGCCGCAGAGGAAGAGAACTCAAAGTCTTCAAGAGACGGAGTTCGTCGTAGCACAGTTCTTCTTGGAGGTGTGGAGTCAAACTTGAAACGTTTAGAGAAACCATCCTCTTGAAGATCATCTTCGGAACACATAAGCATCAGCCCTTTCCATCTACGTCGACAGGTTTCATGGGCAACAAAGGCATTCTTGGGGGCAAGATTGCGAATGCGGTTGACATCCACCAAGAGGCTTTGCATTTGGCGCTTCAGCCAGTCATGATGCCTATCCTATTTCTGATGAAGGGCAACCAGAAGCTCTCGGTCATTGAGAACACGAGATCGCTTCTTGGGTCGTTGGGCAATAGTGCTTTCAGTGGCTTCAGTGAGGGCATGATGAGGTGCACGTGTAGTACCAGCCAGAGGATAAACACGAGTGACTGCTTCAACTCCTTCAATGTTTTGCGAGAAACTTTGATCCTCAGCATTCTGAAGACTAAGAGGCTCCTTGGCAGCCTCTGGATAGATGGCTTCAACGGACATATCAACGTCAGGCAGAAAGATCCGATGATTGCGAGCAGAGGGCTGATATGAGACAGCTGAGTGTAGTTTGATCAGCCGCATTATCCATGGAGCGTAAAACTTCAAGCCAAAAAGATCAGATCCTGATGCAGCAAGTTGGCGGATGAAGAAGTCTTGTGCATTGAAGCATTTTCCATGAAGAATATAAAAGACCAAAGTCTTCATTGCACCTTCCAGCTTTGCATGTGGAGAATGTCCTTTGATGGGCCAGAGAGTTCGCCTGATAATGTGATAGATAGTGCGTGGCAGATACTCAAGGTCTTCAACAAAGAACTCCTTAGGATATGCAGCATATGGAGGCAAAGGCTTCATCATGCTAAGCATCTGACTCATGTTCGGTTCAGGCTTCCGAAAGATGCTCTCCATAGCTACACTGTGAAGCTGACAACCAGGTTCATAAAGATCTCCAGGAGTGGGCAGACCAGTGAGCTCAATGATATCAAAGGCTTTGGCTTCGTGATGAACATTGCCGGTCATCCACTCAAGGACCCAAGTCTTCGGATCTCTGTTGTAGCCACGAATGTGAAGAGTGGCATAGAATTGGAGCAACAACTCTTCGTTCCAGTGCTCTTGGTCGGTGACGAAAGGCAACAATCCAGACTCTTTGAAGCTATCCAGAGCTTCTTCCAAGCAAGGCAGACCAGTTATGGCTTTAGTGTCAAGACGCACATGAGGGAAAATGCGACCTTGATTGTACAGAATGCATGAGTAATAACTTCGCTGCGGATAGCTCCAGAACCGATCAGAAGATATTCTTTCCCTTGAGTAGGGGTTCTTGGCGCTATTGAAGAAGGTGTTGTCTGCTTTCAAGCCATTGACATTAAAGGATCCAGGTGCTGATGCAGGACCTGGAAACCTCGGTAACCTTGGCATTGGCTTCTGTACCTGAGGCCTGTGCTCAACGTGATAGTCAAACTGAGGACCAGCAGCAGGCGCAGTAACAGGAGCAGT
This sequence comes from Triticum urartu, assembly GCF_056163025.1. NCBI lineage: Eukaryota > Viridiplantae > Streptophyta > Magnoliopsida > Poales > Poaceae > Triticum > Triticum urartu. The sequence continues at coordinate 233,270,786 of NC_141873.1, forward strand.
AGCATCATTGGCTTCACTGACTTCTGGCACATTTGTTGGTGCAGGCTCCACATTTGCTTCAGCCATGACAATGTCATTGGCTTCATTTGTGGTGGTGGTGGCAGCCTCAAGATTCTCAACCTCCACTTGATGAGCTGGAGGGTCGGGCACAGACACATTCTCCTCGAGAACAGCTTCTTCAGTAATGGGGGGAGTAGGGACACGTTCTTCTTCTTGTGTGTCATCGGCTGATGCAGTCGGAATGTCTTCAGCAGCTTTAGCCTCAGACTCTGAGACATTCACAGTAGGAGTGGCATCTGGAAACACTTGACGTGCAACAGATTGGTGGGGTACTTCTCCTTCTGGAACGCTCGAAAGAGGGACTTGAGACCTTGGTCCTTTGCGAAGCCTGCGTAACGCTGGCGACGCCTCTGGAGACGGAGTTGGCTGGGCCTCAAAGTCATCTTCTTCTTCTTGCCGGGGTGGTGTGACTTGTTGTTGTGGGTGATCAGCCCATGATGCATACTAAGCAATTGGCGTCAGAGGACGACCAATGCTGATGAGTTCGCTGTGTGTAAGCACAGGATATGATACCAAGTTGTGCTCGATCTGAGGAAGAACTACATCATCTTCAACATTGTCATGGTGACCAATGTCTTCAGCAGCGGTGGGATCAGCTACTGGAATGTCTTCAGCTTCATGAGCCTCTGTGGAAGCAGGCTCATGGACAGTCAGTTGGCGCTCTTGATGTTCAGCTGCAGGGCGAACCATGGAGATAGGTTCAACAACTAAGGGCTCTGTGGGAGCAGCCCGATCCTTCTTGGTCTTGCGCTTCTTCTTGGAGGGAGCAGCAGTAGAGGCTTCAGGATGTTTCCTCTTTCTCGCTTCAGCCTCAGCAGTCCTCGTCTTCTTCAGTTCTGAAGCGGTCGACCTGACTGTCGGTGTTCTGGGAATGGGGGTCCCCAGACTTGCCTGCCTACAGCCTGCGGCATGGCTCAAAGGGGAGCCCAGCACGGCCCGTCTTCACCAACACAAACCCAAGACCCTCGCGAGGGGCCAAGCCTCACGGGGCGGACGACGCGGAGCTTCCTCAGGCACGGCCTCGTCAGGCTGGCTCACGAGGAGGCGGAGAGATCAAGGTAGGGTACCTCAGGAGGTGCCCGTGACGCAAGCCATGACGACTCAGGGCGCCAGGCGGGTGCCAGCCCGCGCAACGTCCTCCTTCCCTCTTTGGTGCAAAGGGGGCAAGCGCAGCCGCGGAGTACCGAGGCATTAGGCAAAGGTTGCCATTTCGGTGCAACGAGACCAAGACCAGGAGGACTACGAGACGGAGGTCACCGTGGAGCCCAAGACGGCGTCATCACCAGAACTTTGCACAGGCGAAGACTGCTTTTGTTAGGATAGCTGATACTTGCTGTCCCCCTTCAAATTAGCCCGCCATTGTTGGCTCCCTTCCCACTCAATATTTGGGGAGAGGACCAGGGCCTCTATAAATAGGACTAGCCACCCCTAGGGTAGGGAGGATCGAGAATCAGCCAACCCAGAAACAAGCTGGGGTCGAAATCAGGGTCGGTCAGTTGGAGGAAAGCAGAGAGAGAGAGAGAAAGGTGACTGAACTCCATCGAGCAGTTCATCGCCCCAGCCAAGAACAGACCCTCACGAGGCTGTTCTCCCTTGTATTGTTCATCATCATCAGCCCAAGAGGCAATCCACCACACCACACACTGGAGTAGGGTATTACACCACAACGGTGGCCCGATCCAGTATAAACCCTGTGTCTCTTGTGTTGTTCTTTCTTTAGTTTAGATCCTAGCATGGCGGAGGGGTGCAGGTAGGTAGGGGGTGAAATCTCCGCGCGCACCCCAGTGTTCGAACCTCAAGGGTCTGCCGGAACCCGAAATCCGACATTTGGCGCGCCAGGTAGGGGTGCGCCGGAATTCGTCTTCCACCGCCCCGTTCTCCTCCGACCATCACGCCCATGTCTGACGCTCATCGGGCCCGTGCCGAGCGCCGGGCCGCACTCGCTTCCCGCGTCGCCCAGACGGCCCCTGTCGGCGGGCATCCACGCCGTTCCCCGTCACCTGCCATCAACGCCGCCACCGGCCCGGCGGGGGATGGGCAGCAAGCATCGTCCCAGCATCCGTCTGTGTGGCAAGATGGCCGCACCGCAACTCCCTCGCTCACCCCAGCTGGTTCTTCGTCCCGCGCGCTCCGCGCGCCCATGGAGGCTCGATCTACACTCATCGCGGCAAACGAGCTCCTGCACTACCGTCCCGTCGACGACGTCTACGAAGAATGGCTCGACCTCGTCGCCGAGCTCGTCCGCACCGCAGGGGGCTCTCCTGCGCCGTCCATTCCACTGCACCGCACCCCGCCCCGTGCGGGCGACGAGGCTCCGGCGGCGCCCCGACCGCCTCCTCCTCAAGAAGACGCCATGGCCCCAAGACGCGTGGCCCCTGGGCGGATCCCGCTCCGTCAGGCGCCAGCGCGGCAAGAGCAGAGCTGCCAGGAAGTCCCTTGCCCGCAAGAAGCTGCCCGGGCGCTCCCTGCTCCAGCACGTCGCGACCATGCTCCTGCTCCCGCGCGTCAAGACTCCGCGCTGCTCCCAGCTGCAGCGCGTGGGGACATGAAAGACCAGGCTCTCCGTCACCCAAGGCCTCCCGTGGCCACAGCAGGCTGCCTCGCCTTCGCCACAGAACTACGCAGCGTAGCGTGGCCCGGCAAGTTCAAGCCAGACCTGCCTCCTCGCTACAACGGCATGGCTGACCCTGCAGAGTTCCTCCAGCTCTACGAGCTAGGCATCGAAGCTGCCAACGGAGACGAGAAGGTCATGGCGAACTGGTTCCCCATGGCACTCAAGGACGGGGCCCGCACCTAGCTCCAGAACCTGGCTCCAGGCACAATCTCCTCCTGGGAGGAGATGCGCACCCGCTTCATCGCCAACTTCCAAGGCACTCGCGACCAGCCACCCACTGTGAGCGACATGCGCCGCATCAAGCAACAGCCCAGGGAAACCCTGCAGAAGTACATCCAGCGCTTCAACAACACACGCCTCAAGATTCCCAAGGTGACTGAGGAGGCCATCATCTCGGCCTTCTCCGATGGCGTGCACGACGTCAGGATGAAGGAGGAGCTGGTGATGCATGAAGACCTGTGCACTTCCTTGGAGCTGTTAAACTTGGCAAACAAGTGCGCCAGGGCTGAGGAAGACGTCTCTCCCTCCTCGAGCTGCCTGCCGCGGACCCAGAAGAGAAGAAGGCCAAGGACGTGAAGCGCAAGGGGGCTGTCGTGCTCGCGGCAGAACCAGACACCAAGCGGGGCAGAGATCAGCCCGAACCCTCCAAGGGCAGCCGGTACTGTGTGTACCACGATCTCCACACTCACAACACCAACGAATGTCAAGAACACCGAGCCGTGCGAGAAGGAAGCATCGGCCGTCGCCCCGACCGCAGTGACCAGGGCTACGACCGAGGAGGAGGAAGAAACGCAGGATGCTGGGAAGACCGTGGGCTGCGCGAAGGGTGGCGCGACCAACCTCGCGAGGATTGCTGGCAAGACCCGCCTCGCGAGAGAGGATGGAGGGATCAGCCTCGCGAGGGAGACTGGAGGGATCAGCCTCACGAGGATCGCCCGCAAGGCAATGCAGGCCTCCCACCGCTGCCGCCGCTGCCTGGGAGAAACGAGGACCGCCACCAGGACGAGGAGGCTGGGGGCTTCCAGGAGCCGCGCGCGATCGCCTGCATCTTGGTCGGAGCACAAGCCCCAGCCTCTCAGCGCATCTTCAAGCAGTTCGTCCGCGAGGTGAATGCAGTCCTCCCCAGGCTCGAAGCCACGCGCCCCCTCAGGTGGTCGGCGTGCGCCATCACGTTCAGCTCAGCAGATCAGCTCATGTGTGCGGCTACAGCCGGAATCCTCCCGATGCTTTGTTCCCCAATCATCAGCAATGTGGTGGTCACCAAGACCCTCATTGATGGAGGGGCAGGGCTCAACGTCCTGTCCATGGAGACGTTCAACAACCTCCAAGTGCCCTACAGCCAGCTTTAGCCAACCAAGCCCTTCTCCGGTATCACTGACGGCTTCACGATCCCGATTGGGCAGGCCCGCCTCCCTGTCACCTTCGGGGCACGAGACAACTACCGCACCGAGCTCATCGACTTCGACGTCGCTCACATTTGCCTGCCATACAATGCCATCCTTGGGTACCCAGCGCTGGCCAAGTTCATGGCCTTAACTCACCACGGCTACAACGTCCTCAAGATGCCAGGAAGCGGCGGAGTCATCACGGTGCCCTGTGAAGAGAAGGACGCGGTGTGTTCCCTGGAACGAGCCTTTCAGGCCGCGTCACTAGAAGACCCGGATCATGGAAGCAGGAGGCCTCTCGAGACCACCCCCAAGAAGAAGAAGACATCGTCCGGCCCGACCACTCAGGAGGCAGGCCCCTCTGGGCCCGCGCCTGCCCAGGGGGAGCCTCCCTCCATCGCACAGGAAAGCGCGCCCAGCGCCCTCCTCAGGCAGGGCTCAGGGGCTCTCCCTTGGAGGGCCATCGACCTGGCTAGGGTCACGAGGGAGGCGCTTGGGCACCACATGGAGGCGTGTTTTGAAGCACGTTTCCCTCGAGAAGGAGCAAGGCAAGGAGATCCAGATCCTCAGGAGTTCGTCAGCAAGGCCATTCAGGAGCTACAGGAGGCAAGAGTCATGAAAGGCGGCCGCCGCTTGCCAGCAGTGGCCCCCCATCCAGGCGAGGATGGTGGGTTGCGCGTCTGCATCGACATACCAGGGCTCAACCGGGTCGCCTCTCTGGAGCACCTCTAGCCCTCGTGAGTGGGGCGCTGTGGAGGTCCACCCCACAGCTACGTTCGCATGCCTTACAGCTTGCCGAACGCGGCTGACGCGTACCAGCGCCTCATGAGGGGCATCATGGAGGCACGAGAGGCCAGGCGTCCCGCAGCCCTGGCATAGATGGAGATGGCCCGCGAGGAGCCGCCAGCGCCTCCGGAGCCTCCCGAGGCCCTTGGGCCTAGGGGCTCGTGAGGATCGGCTCCCGCAGCCCACCGAGCCTGCTACACCAACACCCCTTCGTCCTCAACATCATCAGGTGACATCTTTCGAGTTTTACTTCCAGCTGGGAACGCCCCCAGGGCTGCATTATGCCCAGGCCGCGTGGGTCCGTCCCTGCGGCGTGTATCCCTTTATTCCACGTTGTTAGCTTACCTTGTTGGGGGCGCCCCTCGGGCTGCATGACCCCCCCAAGTCGCTCGGGCCTGACCCAGTGATGTCCGCGTTCCCAACATATCTTTGAACGAATCCACTCCTTCGCGACTAATGTGTTTTACCCAGTTGCCTGCTCAGCTGACGCCAACTAATGAAGCTGCTCCCAAACGGCACGACGCTTGCGCATGGGTCCATCCCTGCAACACCGACAAACCTGGATGGCTGAGCTCTGGCCGCGGCAGCCCTGAATAGCGTCACCTCGTCAAGCCTTCAGCGCCTCACTACCCCTCGGAGGCAACCCATGGCTGACCGTCAATTGTCATGGAAACCCTTTGCTTCTTCTATGATGGACCTGCAGGACCTTCCGAAGGAGCTGCGGCAGGCGAGGCCCTTGCGGTGTCTCCTTCGCTCTCGTCCACGCGAACCGCTTGCACGTTAAAGGGGGGGTGCCTGAGCATCGCGACTCAGGGCTCCTACTGGCTCTCCAGCCCTCACCCTCTGGCCTTGACCACGGCATCGCGACCTGGCATACTAGTGACGGTTGAGACTCGCTCGAGGGCCGGGACCCGAGGACGTAGAGCATAAAGGGGAGCAAAAGCGAGAGGGGATAGATACACGAGGACCTCGCCAAGAAACCTCGCGCCTGCCGATGCACGGACCCGGCGACACACCAGGGAGCGGCCCCTGATCCTCGAGATAAGTCATCGCCCGGAAGCGCCAGCTACCATGGTGCCATCCCCGCACCTAATGCTATCCCATGTTAGCGATGCCGCTCTCCTTTCTCACCGAACGACGGCTGCTTGGGCGCCAAAGGGGACCTTCTGAGCATCGCGATTCAGGGGCTCTTACCAGACTCCGGGTCGCTCACCTCCTAGCCTTGACCACGGCATCGCGACCTGGCATACCAGCGACGGCTGAAGCTGCCTTGGGACTGGGACCTGTCGGCACAGAGCACCAAGCCCTCGTGATGTTCGAAAGGGAGGACTGAGCTAAGATGGAATGAGCAACTCGCGCAATTCTACGACAAGGGTTATATATGCAAGACAGGATCACAGGCACCTTACAAACCACTACGGGACGCATTTTTGATTCCTCGCAGGGAACGGATCCTAAAGGGACACAAACTACGCGCGTCCCTGCAAAAGACGCCATCATCAACAGTGGGCCGTCAAGCGCCGACGCCAACCCCATCCATATCAGAGTCGGCGGCGGCCTGACGAGCCCGCCCTGCTCCAGGAGCGGCGCCAGCTCGGGGGCTCGTAGCTGTCGTCGCTCGTCTCCAGAGTCGCGAAGAGCTCGCCGGAGTCGCTGGAACCTCCGACGCCTCCACCGCCTGAGGAGCCTCCAAGGGAGTGGGTGGCGTGCCCAGTCCTCGTCACAGTAGGGCCCTAGCCACCTTCCCCGGGGCAGCACTCTAGCCGGCGCCCGCTCGCATCGAAGACCTTGAAGAGCATCACTGAAGCACCATCGTAGTCCAAGTGGATCGCGAAGACTCCCCTTGTCCTGCAAACCCGGGCGATCTCCCTCCAGCCCCGGGTCATGTAGACCTCGCCCGGGGTGACGACCGCGACCTCTGCCTCGGTCGCGCGGGTGCTGCAGCCGGCGTGCTGCAGCCAGAGCTCCAGGGGCTCCCCCAGCGGGATGATGGAGGTGAAGAAGGGAGGAAGGCGGATCCAAGACTGAAGAGGAATGGCGACGTGGAGCACGAACTCTTGGAAGGAGCCCTCGGTGTGGACCCCAGGGGGAACGACCCACACCTTAGTGACCCAACGGCGCCGACGGCGGCGCCGCCCGTGGCGGTCAGCATCAACTCCTTCGGGGCCCTTGATGTGGGCATACAATGGAAGCGGGAACCCCGGCGGCGCCCGCTCGCCCCAAGGCCTCGGCACCACCTGAAGGGCCCCTTCGTCCGGGCCACAGGGGATGAGCCGTTTCTTTGGCGGGAGAGGGTCTGGCCCCTCTCGGGGAGCCTTTCCATTCTCTGCCGTCGAGAACCGGCGGATCGGAGCCATTGCGGCAAGACGGAGCAAGGATCGGGACGAAGGAGAAGCAAGGAGGGGTGGACTGGAAGGGCGTGCGCCGTTCCGTACTTATGGCCGGCGAAGGCCAACCGCCGGCCTCCACGATCGCACGTAATCATGACCCGTTTTTGCATGCAGGACTTGTCCCATCCGTGCAGTTGCCGAGGCGTCGTGGGGAAGTGGAGGCGCCCATGTCCAGTCAACCGCCATGCGGCGCCCAAGGCCGCAGGCTGTTAGGGCCCGCGGCGCTTCGCTCTTGCCCTTCCGCCTCCCTACACGGCCAAGCCCGGGCGCGCCTTGGGCCCGGGGGCTACTGTCGGTGTTCTGGGAACGGGGGTCCCTAGACTTGCCTGCCTGCGGCCTGCGGCGTGGCTCAAAGGGGGGCCCAGAACGGCCCGTCTTCACCAACACAAACCCAAGACCCTCGCGAGGGGCCAAGCCTCGCGGGGCGGACGACGCGGAGCTTCCTCAGGCACGGCCTCGTCAGGCTAGCTCACGAGGAGGCGGAGAGATCAAGGCGGGTTACCTCACGAGGTGCCCGTGACGCAAGCCATGACGACTCAGGGCGCTAGGCGGGTGCCAGCCCGCGCAGCGTCCTCCTTCCCTCTTTGGTGCAAAGGGGGCAAGCGCAGCCGCGGAGTACCGAGGCATCAGGCAAAGGTTGCCATTTCGGTGCAACGAGACCAAGACCAGGAGGACTACGAGACGGAGGTCACCGTGAGCCCAAGACAGCATCATCACCAGAGCTTTGCACAGGCGAAGAATGCTTTTGTCAGGATAGCCGATACTTGCTGTCCCCCTTCAAATTAGCCCGCCATTGTTGGCTCCCTTCCCGCTCAATATTTGGGGAGAGGACCAGGGCCTCTATAAATAGGACTAGCCACCCCCAGGGTAGGGAGGATCGAGAATCAGCCAACCCAGAAACAAGCTGGGGTCAAAATCAGGGTCGGTCAGTTGGAGGAAAGTAGAGAGAGAGAGAGAAAAAGGTGACTGAACTCCACCGAGCAATTCATCACCCCAGCCAAGAACAGACCCTCGCGAGGCTGTTCTCCCTTGTATTGTTCATCATCATCAGCCCAAGAGGCAATCCACCACATCACACACTGGAGTAGGGTATTACACCACAACGGTGGCCCGAACCAGTATAAACCCTGTGTCTCTTGTGTTGTTCTTTCCTTAGTTTAGATCCTAGCATGGCGGAGGGGTGCAGGTAGGTAGGGGCGAAATCTCCGTGCGCACCCCAGTGTTCGAACCTCAAGGGTCTGCCGAAACCCGAAATCCGACACTGACCTTTGGCTTCGAGACAGTCATGCTGGCTGGGAAGACAATGGGATGTGCTTCCTGCCTTGGTGCTTCGGGTTCGGCCACAGCTGGCTTCTTCTTCTTCTTTGCAGCCATCCTGGGATCGATGCCAGGACGACCAAGGGCCTTGCGCTTCTCAGCCTCATTGTAGGCTTGCACACACTTGTCAGCCAGGCTCTTCATGCGCTCACGAGAGCCTTGAGCTTCTTCACGCTTCATGAGAAAGGCTTCTTTGAGCTCATGCAGCATGATCTTGAAATTTTTGACCTCTTGCACGCTGAGCTTGGCCATGTGCTTCTTGAACTGAGCTTTCTCAAAGTCGATCTTTTGCTTCAGTTCAACGATGCGCTGAGCTAGAGCTAGCTCTGAGGCAATGGCGCCATGGAAGGAGACACTTAGGCCAATTGGAAGTTGCAGATCTTCAAAGCTGAGGTTGGGCATGTCAAACCACTCATCAATGAAGTTGTGGATGATTGCCACGTCAAAGAGAGGCAAATCATTGAAGATTTCTGCTTCTTCTTTGCTCTTGATCAGTTGCTCAAGAGCGTCATCTGCAAGATCTTCATCGCTGGACAGATCAATGGCGTCGTTGTGCAGAATAGCAGCAGCAGTCAGTTCTTGGCTGGTGTATTGCAGAGGCATCTTGACTCTCGAGGGCTTGGAGATGCGTGACAAATCTTCAGACTGCACACTGTCTTCAGGAGGTGCAGTAGCCAGTGGCTTCGCTCGTCAGATTTTTGGTGTTGAGGCAGGCTTTGAAGCTTTAGGCTGCTTCAGTTTCTTTGGTTTCGGCGGTGCAGGCGCTTCATCAGATTCAGCGTCATCTGCAGGCTCATCCACGGTTGTCCCTTGAACCATGATATGAGTGATGAGACCTTCCAGGTTGTAGAAGGGCCCAACAAGATTGGGTTCAGCTTCGCGGGTGCCATTGGCACGGGGAGCAGAGGGACCAGGGTTGAAGTCTAGTCCCAATGACTTCTTGTTCTGCTTCGCCGAATTTTGGGCAAACTGGAAGTTGCGCTTGAACAGATTGTCGTCACGACACCATAGCAATGACGATGGGCCAGCATCCACAGGATGTGGTCCACGGACCATGCAGGGATAGAAGCCTTGTTCAATGGCTTCATCTCTGGACCTGGGTTGAAGATTTTGGTATAGGATGTCTCACCATGGTCGCTTGATGGCATTCTTCTCAGCATATTCCTTAGTCACAAACCGGTACTTGAACCATTGTTCTGCCCAATATCTTCGAATCTATTGGATTCGGGTCTTGCGCTGATTGTAATCCTCTTCTGGATCTGTCTTGTACAGCTCTGAGAGGTCATCGGGCAGATCTCTTGATGTTTCACCTCGACGCTTTCTGCCACCCTTCCTTACTGATTTCTCTGCAGCCATGAACTTTAAACTAAATGGCTTCAACATGTTCAATGGCTTCAAAGGCTTTCGCTTGCTGGACAAACAGGAACTGACTTCGGGAGAATTTATATGATGCTGTAAGAATTCTGCAAATGAATGCAGACTATGAGAACCAAGGGATTCTCCCACGGACATGTACCTGTGACAGCATTAAGGTGCGAGGGAAGGGGAAGAGGTCATATGCATTCTCAGAAGATTTTGAAGATAAATCAGTTTAGAAGACATTGACCTCATCGTGCGAAGACATTCACTCATAGATAAGGAGTTGGTTCCAGATTTGTACGAATCCACAGATTAGTACAAGTGAGGAATCTAACTACTTTGTGAAGCATAAGTGAACATACTAGGCATATTATGAGATGCAGTATGAAATAGATCCAACTTGTGTGAATATAAACTTCTTGTGGCAGAAAGTGATGAATCTATAGGATGAAAGGGGCCGTAAAAAGGAACTTTTATTTACCACACGAAGAAATGCTAGACGGAGTGGAAGAGGAGGCCGAGCAGTTCGATCGTCTGTGCCCTAACTTGGCGACGGAGGACACCTACGGCGACGGCGGAGAAGACGATGTCCGCGGCCGGCGTGAAGACGGCGTCGGAGAGGTCGCGGCAGCTAAGCGCTTCGTCGCCGGCATCGTCGAGGGCTAGCGGTGGCGCTAGAGTTTGTGCGAGAGTGGAAGAAAGGATAATGACTGTGGTGAGGCGTGTATTTATAGGGACAGGAATGACACAGTGTTATTACACAGGTGCCCCTGGCGATTCACATCTGAAGGACACGTGGCCATCATGCAACATATCGGAGGTTGTTCCACGTTCCCACACACGCCTGGATTGTCGGGTGGTCATTCCCACTTCTCCGGGTTTCAGGTGAAGGAATTAGCATTGAAAGCGGACTTAATGTTTGTCTCTGTATCTTCTGCTGACAAGGACGCAGAGAAGACATTCGACAGTTTCAAGAGAATGCATATGATTTGGAGAGATAGAGTTTGAGATATAAAGCATCGAGAGGTTAGGGTCCGATCACATTCACTTAGTTCAAAAGATTCAACAAGAAGACATAGCTATAAGTGAATGCCGTAGAGGACAGAACACTAGTATATGTATATATATGTGAGAAAGACAATCAAACCAACATAGTGAAGATAATCATGAAGACAAGTTGAGAATGAAGACGAACAAAATGTGAAGACATAGCAAATGTAACGCCATGGGTAAAACACTTCAAACAGAAGAATTTGGTGGTGGCGTTACCCACCGTATAGGAAGTATTAGACCCAGACACGGCGCACAATTATCGTGGCGCTCTGAAGTCAAATTCCACATTAATGTATTCACACTTAGAATGTATGTCTTCATTGATTGAAGATACACTTTACTTCGTGTGTTGCACATCTAAGTCATCAATATGCATAAGTGTTAGGATGTGTGCCTGATCACAGGACATTTGAGGATTCCAAGATATTTAGCTCACACCGTAACTTGCAAAACCTCTTCTCATCCAAGGGCTTGGTGAAGATATCTGGCAATTGCTCTTCAGTGTTGACGTGTATGATATCAATATCTTCCTTCACAACATGATCTCTGAGAAAGGATGACGAATTTCAATGTGCTTTGTCTTCGAGTGCTGAACTGGGTTGTTGGCAAGCTTGATGGCGCTTTCGTTGCCGCAGTAGAGTGGCACTTGCTTCAGATGAATGCCATAGTCTTTGAGTGTTTGCTTCATCCATAGAAGCTGAGCACAGCAAGATCCAGCAACAATGTATTCAGATTCAGCAGTGGAGAGAGATACACAGTTCTGCTTCTTTGAAGACCAACATACAAGTGATCGTCCCAGAAAATGACATGTGCCTGATGTAGACTTGCGATCCACCTTGTCACCAGCATAATCAGCATCCGAGAATCCAACCAGATCAAACTCTGAGCCCTTGGGATACCATAATCCTAATGTTGGGGAGTGAGCCAAATATCAAAGAATTCGCTTCACAGCTAAGTGATGCAATTCCTTTGGTGCTGCTTGGAGTCGAGCACACATGCAAACACTAAGCATAATATCTGGCCTAGATGCACATAGATAAAGTAAAGACCCAATCATGGAGCGGTATACCTTTTGATCGAACTCTTTACCATTGTCGTCGGGACCCGGATGATGTTTGGCTGGCATTGGAGTTGTGAAGCCTTTGCAGTCTTGCATCCCAAATTTCTTCAGGCAATCTTTGAGGTACTTCTCTTGAGATATGAAGATGCTGTTGCATTGCTGACGTAATTGAAGACCAAGGAAGAACTTCAGCTCACCCATCATGGACATCTGATATTGCTCTTGCATCATATATCCAAACTCTTCACTTTATTTCTGATTGGTGCAGCCGAAGATAATGTCATCCACATATATTTAGCACACAAACATTTCACCATCATATGTCTTCGTGAAGAGAGTGGGGTCGAGGGAACCAGATTTGAAGCCTTTGCTCTTCAGGAAGTCTTTGAGTGTGTCATACCAAGCCCGAGGGGCTTGTTTGAGGCCATACAATGCCTTGTTGAGCTTGTACACCATGTCAGGATGTTTTGGATCTTCAAAGCCAGGCGGTTGTGCAACATACACTTCTTATTCAATCTTGCCATTGAGAAAAGCGCTCTTCACATCCATTTGATATAGAAGTATGTTATGATGATTTGCAAAGGCCAGTAGTATGCATATGGCTTCAAGTCTAGCCACAGGAGCAAATGTTTCATCGAAGTCAATCCCTTCAACTTGAGTGTATCCTTGAGCAACGAGACGAGCTTTGTTTCTGACAACTTGACCATGCTCATCTTGCTTGTTGCGATATATCCATTTGGTGCCTATTATATTGTGCTTGCGAGGATCAGGACGCTTAACCAGTTCCCATACATTATTCAGCTCAAACTGTTGAAGCTCTTCTTGCATGGCTTGAATCCATTCAGGTTCCATGAAGGCTTCTTGAACTTTCTTGGGTTCAGATATTGAGACGAATGCGAAGTGCCCACAGAAATTTGCTAGCTGTGTTGCCCTTGAACGAATGAGTGGACCTGGTGCATTGATGCTATCAATTATTCTGTCAATCTGTACTTCATTTGCAACACGAGGATGTACAGGACGAAGATTTTGCTCTTGCTGATCATTGTCATCGTTAGAGGGATTGTCTTCAGGCTGAGCATTGTCTTCAGGTTGATCAGGTGCGGAGATGATAAGTTCCTCTTCAGGTTGAGCTTCAGATGGTATGATTTCTCCAGTTCCCATAAGTTTGATTGATTCACTGGATGGAACTTCATCTAGCACATTTGGCAGGTGCTCTCTTTGTGAGCCGTTCGTCTCATCAAACCGCACATCCACTGTTTCAACCACTTTATAGTGAAAAAAGGTTGAAGACTCTATAGGAGTGCGAATCCTTTCCATATCCAAGCATAAAACCCTCATGTGCTTTTGGTGCCAAATACTCTGAAGTAACTGACATTTGGCTTCTTGCTAGTAAGGAGCTCATAGGATGTCTTGTTCAGAAGCTTGTGAAGATAAACACGGTTGATGATATGGCATGTAGTGTCAATGGCATCAGGCCAGAATTTTCTTGGAGTCTTGTATTCATCAAGCATCATCCGAGCCATCTCAATAAGTGTTCTGTTCTTGCGTTCGACAACGCCATTCTACGGTGGCGTGTACGGAGCTGAGAATTCATGTGTGATGCCTAAGGTATCAAGATATGTATCTAGGCCAGTGTTCTTGAATTCAGTGCCATTGTCACTTCTGATGTGCTTTATCTTGGCGCCATAGTTGTTCATTGCTCGACTGGCGAAGCGTCTGAAGACATCCTGCACTTCAGTCTTGTAGAGGATTATATGCACCCAAGTATATATTGAATAATCATCAACAATGAAAAAACCATAGAGACAAGCAGTAGTAGTAAGAGTTGAGTAATGAGTGGGACCGAAAAGATCCATGTGGAGCAGTTCGAAGGGTTGAGTCGTTGTCATGATTGTCTTCGAGGGATGCTTGGCCCTCGTCATCTTTCCTGCTTCACAGGCACTGCATAAGTGATCCTTCTTGAACTTGATGCCCTCGATGCCTATGACATGCTTCTTCCTTGCAAGGGTGTGGAGGTTCCTCATGACAGCATGCCCTAGCCTTCGATGCCAGAGCTAGCATTCAGAAGCTTTTGCTAGAAGACATACTGCAAGTTGTGGTCCTGCTGAGAAATCTACCATGTACAAATCATCTTTCCGGATACCCTTCAAACACTAAGACTTGTCAGATTCCATTAGTACAAGGCAACGATATTTTCCAAACATCACAATCATGTTTAAATCGCAAAGCATTGAGACAGACATTAAGTTGAAACCAAGGGATTTAACAAGCATGACTTTATCCATGTGTTGATCCTTTGAGATTGCAGCTCTACCTAGACCCAATACCTTGCTTTTACCAGTGTCAGCAAATGTGATGTGACTTTTGTCAGATGGACGTAAAGTTGAGTCCATGAGAAGGCTTCGCTTGCCAGTCATGTGATTTGTACACCCACTATCAATAATCCATTCTGAAGCAGCTGGTGTCGTACCCTACAGTGCAGTTAGGGGGATAGGCTTCACGAAGAGAATTGTCAAGCAAAAACATTTGACGAACCAGTGGATTATTAAGGCTTAGATCGAGATTAGGACTGATAGGGCAAGTAGAAAGCGATTCAGGAACAAAGTACATAATAAGACCATTTGGGCATTTGATCTTGCGCCCTACAAGATGTTTAAGGTCCCCAGCAATAGTGTCAGACGATTTTGGTTTTCGGCTGGAGACCTTTCCCTGCAAAAGAGAGTTAAGCTTTCTTAGCCACCCACATCTTCAAGGGTGGCTTCGAAGCAATGAGTCTAAGTGCAGCATCTGAGAACTTTGGCTTTGGAGCCCTAGCAAAAAGTCTTGCAGGTGGACAATAGTACTCATAAGAATAAACAGAATAGTTCTTGGTCTTATGAAGATGGCGGTTTGATGAAATGCGCTCATATTCACAGGCCTGAGTATGGTTTCCCTGCAAAACATTTGCGTTAGTGCGACAGGTGAGTCCTCTGTCTGTATGAAGCCTTTGGATCGTATGAAGCCTGTGGTCTGGGGTTTGTCTTCTTCACCTGTGGTGTCATGATGACATTCACAGGAAGATTCTCCAAACACCTTTTCGGCACCCAGATCTTCTTCATAGGCGGTCCATTCCTGCAGTTAGTACCAATATACCTGGCAAACACTTCACCATTCTGATTCTTAAACATTTTATAGTTTGCATCAAAGGATTCATCAATAACAATGGGATTAGCACAAGTGAAGCCAGATAGGGTGGATGGATCCGCTGAAGGTTCCTTTGCAGCAACCCATGTGGTTTTGGGGTACTGCTCAGGTTTCCAGTAAGAGCCATCAACATTCATTTTCCTTTCGAACCCAACACCCTCTTTCCTAGGGTTTCGGTTCAGGATCTGCCTTTTGAGGACATCACATAGTGTATGATGCCCTTTGAGACTTTTGTACATCCCTGTTTCAAGAAGTGTCTTCAACCTAGCATTCTCATCAGCAATAACAGTGGTATCCTCAGCAGAGGGGTTAGTTACCACATCAACATTTGAAGATATTGCAACAGTAGCAGAAGTAGAACATTTAGCAACAGAAGTAGAGTTATCACACTCAAGGCATTTAAGACATGGTGGTTCAAATCCTTACTGAGCGGGACTGATCTGTTCAACGCGAGGTGACTTGTTTTCCGTTTGAAGATCTTCATGAGTCGTTCTCAATTTCTCGAGTTCTTGCTTCCTTTGAAGATAATCATAGGAAAGCTTTTCGTGAGTTGTTGAGAGCGCTTCATGACGACTTTCAAGTTCCTCATACTTAACTTGAAGATTTTTTATGTCTTCAATTAAGGACTGAGATCGAGTCATTTCAGCGTCCAACAGGTCATCGCTTTTGTCTAACAGTTTTTGAATATGTTCCATAGCTTTCTGTTGTTTAGTGACAAGGGAAGTAAGTTTTGCATAGCTGGGTCCAAATTCATCATCACTGGATTCAGATAGATAGCATTCAATTACCTTAGCATCATTTGCCATAAGGCATGATGCAGAAGATGATGATTCTGGTTCGAATGTCATCGCTTTGAGAGACTCCTTAAAGTCCTCGAACCAAGGATCATGACGAGTTCGATGACCTTCATAGACCTCAGAGAGACGGTCCCAGATGAGCTTCGCATGATCGAGATGCATGATATTCCTAAACTGGTTTTGAGATAGACAGGAGAGATGACGTCCTTCGCCGTGAGGTTGAGAAGAGTGTACTTGCGAATGTCATCAGCTTCTGCCATCTTGCACAGATCGGTCAGACCAATCTCAGTGATGGTCCACAGCTCCCTTTTTGTCGCCATGAGGCGCTTCTTCATCATGGCCTTCCACTTGGGATACTCGTGACCGTCAAAGATGGGGCATGACACAGTCTTCATACCTTTGGTCGACATAACTAAAACTCCAGGCGGTTAAACCAAAATCACACAGAACAAGGGAGTACCTTGCTCTGATACCAATTGAAAGTGTGTTATATCGACTAGAGGGGGGTGAATAGGCGATTTTTATGAAAGTCTTCAATACATGGAAGTTTCGAAGACAAATGATAGAAATGAACCTATTACCATGCAGCGGAAGGTAGACTACACTAGGCAGACCATAGTCAAGTGTTCAATGAAGTGAAACTACAATGACTAATAGTAGCTAGGCAGTAAGGATCAGGTACACAGTGAAGACAAATAGATAATGCAAATAGGCACTGACTTCACAAGAGCCAACTGTAAATAAAGAAATGGGAAGGATAGAACCAGTGTGCGTGATGAAGACAAAGGTTTGGTAGACTAGTTCCAACTGCGGTGACAGTTGTACGTCTGGTTAGGGCGGATAGGTATTTAAACCTGAGGACACTCAGTCCCGGACACTTAGTCCTGAACATGCAGCTCAGGACACTTAGTCCTCACCGTATTCCCCTTGAGCTAAGGTCACACAGACCTCGCCCAATCACTCTGGTAAGTCTTCAAGGTAGACTTCCAAAACTTCACAGACTTCGTTCACCGGCGATCCACAATGACTCTTGGATGCTCAGAACGTGACGCCTAACCGGCTGGAGGATTCACAGTCCTCAAGTGTAATAAGTCTTCAGATCACACAGACAGGAAGACTTAAGTGATGCCTAACACTCTTTGGCTCTGGGTGTTTAGGGCTTTATCCTCTCAAGGAATTCTCTCTCAAAGGCTTCGAGGTGGGTTGCTCTCAAACGACAAAAGCCATGCTTTAACTCTGAGCAGCCAACCGTTTATGGTTGTAGGGGTGGGCTATTTATAGCCACTAGGCAACCCGACCTGATTTGTCCGAAATGACCCTGGGTCACTAAGGAACTAACACGTGTTCCAATGGTCAGATTTCAAACACACACGACAACTTTACTTGGGCTACAAGCAAAGCTGACTTATCCAACTCTGGACAAGATTTGCTCTCATAGTCTTCACTCGAAGACATAGGATTTTTGGTTAAGCATCACTTCAGTCATTCTGACTGGTTCTCTTGGACCCCACTTAATAGTACGGTGGTTCCTATGACTCAACAAAGAAAAACACAGAACGACGAAACTGCTAAGTCCTCGCGCTCCATAGTATTCACATGATGTCTTCTCTTGTCATAGTCTTCAATGTGAATGTCTTCACATACCACCTTTGACTTCAATGTCTTCATACATTTTTAGGGGTCATCTCTGGTAGGAAAACCGAATCAATGAGCGACTTCTACCTGTGTTATCCTGCAATTCTCACAAACACATTAGTCCCTCAACTAGGTTTGTCGTCAATACTCCAAAACCAACTAGGGGTGGCACTAGATGCACTTACACCCTCGCATCCTTCAAACATAGCGTCCGAGACGAGTGGCTCGCCTGACACCTCGGCCAAGAAAAGCCAAAGTCCATGGCAACCCTCACTACACTTATGACCCATTTTTTACGCGGGAGAAGACAGCTGGCTCGCTCGTAGAAGCAATAGCACTAGCGACCCTGGTACCTCTGAAACCAGGGACTGCAATGGCAAGCCACGATGCGAGAAGCATAAGTGACGAAACAACAATGAAGGAACACAAGACACGGCGGTTAACACCGGATTCAGTGGCTCCAAACGCGGTCAATGGAAAAAGCCAAGCAAGGCAAACAGAGATGGCCCATCTAGTCTAGATAGAATACTTGATCGGCCTTGCCAGATTCATGGTACCCTTGATAAATCTGCCAATCATACCAATAGAAATTGTTGGGTCTTCAAACACGTCGGCAAGCTTAACGCCGAACAGAAGGGAAAGGGGTCGCCAAGTGACGATGATGACCAAGAGCCTTGTCAGCCAAACATAGGGGGACAGAAGAAATTTCCCCCCGAGGTAAAAACAGTGAATATGATATATGTCACACATATCCCTAGGAGGGAGCGCAAACGCACACTACGGGACGTCTACGCCATGGAGCCAGTCACCCCCAAATTTAACCCATGGTCAGCTTGTCTGATCACCTTCGATCGAAAGGACCACCCAACCAGTATCCGTCATGGAGGTTCGACAGCTTTGGTCCTTAATCCAATCATCGGCGGATTCCATCTTATGCGAGTCCTCATGGATGGCGGCAGCAGTCTCAATCTACTTTATCAAGAGATTGTCCGCAAAATGGGCATTGATCCGTCAAGAATCGAACCGACTAGAACTACCTTCAAAGGAGTAATACCTGGCAAAGAGGCCCGCTGTACGGGCTCAATCACGTTGGAAGTAGTCTTTGGCTCGCCGGACAACTTCCAAAGCGAAGACTTGATTTTCAACATCGTCCCCTTGTGCAGCAGCTATCACGCACTGCTCGGACGAACTGCTTTTGCCAGCTTCAATACGGTCCCGCATTACGCCTATTTAAAGCTCAAGATGCCCGGTCCATGTGGCATCATTACAATGGAAACATGGAGCACTCCCTCCGTACTGAGGAGCATACAACGGCCATTGCGGCCGAAGTACAAAGCGGCCCTATCAAGCCGCACAGCCCCTTGGCTATTAGGCCATCGGACTTCTCCACGCAGGACTGGATTAGCAGCCTAGCCTCCGTCGACCGCCACGTACATCAGCGGAATTCGTACCGTGCATGCAGAATTATGCACTCAAAATACTTTGGGCATCAGTGGAGGCAATATATGGATATGCCTATACAAAGGTTTGACCTTACACGGCCTTGCCCTTTCTTTAATCATTTTTTCCTTTTAAACACAGGTGAATCAAAACCTACTCATTCTTTGGACCCACGAGGACTCTTTCCGAGCTCGGTTCCGTATACATGGCCGAAGACCATTCTTTTAAAGAAATCTTTCTTATTTGGGCGAAAAGCGGCGCAGACGTGTGGCAGGAAGACTACAACTTCGCCCAGGAACCTCTATAGAGCTTTTCCCTTAGCCCTAGACCCCTGGCATGTAAAATGGCCTTGGTGATTATGGTACCTTCTGTAAGATTACGTTTTGACGTATCAATTAGATATTAGTAAACCAAAATTCTTATTTGGTATCATTTTTGATTCCACCAGTTAAGTGGTCCCACGTACACACCTCAGCACAAAATTGCCAGGGGCTCTATAAGGCAACATATGTGTTGCCAAACAAAAGTCCGAACAACTTTACAACACAATTCGGCGTCCCGAGCTCAGCATTATATGCATCGGCTCCGAATCATGTCTTTGGTCAATAGTTGTGTTGCCCGGCTCTTGTGCTTGCAACCTTACGTTTCGTCTGATCGGTTAGGGTAGTAAAGGGAGAACTACTGTGATTGTGTTTTTGGTTCGTCCGGTTAAGCACCTCAGTAGAGAAAGCCGAAAACTGACTGTCATGATGCGGCGAGAGCTGGTCAGCCACTCGGTGATTCAGTACAATCCTTAGCGATTTTTCCGTATTACACGAAGGAACGTTTCCCGGTAACATAGGTAACGCATCCGCATCAGGGTAGCCGCGTACATACTAGGGGCTACCTAATAGACCCATTGTCAAACTCCTATAGCTAAGTGAGAGCAATAAAACCGAATAGTCTGATTGCCTGGTTCGCTGCACTAACACCTCCTTCAAGGACCAAGACGTTGGGTTAAGTGTAGTTATGTGCAATTCTGAACACCCCAGTAGCATCTACACAGGGGCTGAAGCCGACGACTGGGAACTCTCAGATACAATAAAACGGCCGCATAGGAGGATAAAAAATTTCATCAAGGAATGAATATATTACAAAACACTTCGTTTATAATACAAATCCCCGGACAGTTCGGACTCTTTTATTCGAACACTGTGTCCTTATAACACTGGCCCTCTATAAGTCGAGCAACTTTTAGCACGTCCTCAAAATAGCGTTCCGGTGTGCGGTGGGCCTTGCTTTCGGTAGGACCCTCGACCGCCACCTTTTCAGCATTCATTTTCACCCAGTGCATCTTGACACGGGCGAAACCCATACGCGCTCCTTCTATATAGGACCATGATACGTCTCCAATGTATCTATAATTTTTGATTGTACCATGCTATTATATTATATGTTTTGGATGTTAATGGGCTTCTTTATACACTTTTATATTATTTTTGGGACTAACCTACTAACCCAAGGCCCAGTGCAAATTGCTGTTTTTTTGCCTATTTCAGTGTTTCATAGAAAAGGAATATCAAACGGAATCCAAACGGAATGAAACCTTCGGGAGAGTTATTTTTGGAACAAACATGATCTAGGGGACTTGGAGTAGACGTCAAGAAAGAAGCCAGGCGGCCATGAGGCAGGAGGGCGCGCCTGCCCCCCCTGGGCACACCCCCACCCTCGTGGGCCCCTCGCAGCTTTACCGACCTACTTCTTCCTCCTATATATATCCATATACCCCGAAAACATCCAGGAGCACCACGAAACCCTATTTCCACCGCCACAACCTTTTGTACCCAAGAGATCCCATCTTGGGGCCTTTTCCGGAGCTCCGCCGGAGGGGGAATCGATCACGGAGGGCTTCTACATCAACACCATAGCCTCTACGATGATGTGAGTAGTTTACCACAGACCTTCGGGTCCATAATTATTAGCTAGATGGCTTATTCTCTCTCTTTGGATCTCAATACAATGTTCTCCTTGATCTTCTTGGAGATCTATTTGTTGTAACTCTTTTTGCGGTGTGTTTGTTGAGATCCGATGAATTGTGGGTTTATGATCAAGTTTATCTATGAAGAATATTTGATTGTTCTCTGTAATCTTTTATGTATGATTGGTTATCTTTGCAAGTATCTTCTATAACATCCCAAATTTTCAATTTGGAATGTTATACACTAGATCATCATTGCATATCATATTTATTGCATTTTGGTAGATCCTAGAAATTTTACGCAACTCAAGGACCCTCGGAGAGAGTTGGGGATTTCGTTATTTTCATATTTGAGTTGTCTCAAATTTTGAAAATAGGATCATTTGATTTTATTTATTTTATCTTCAATTATTTCTATTACAAAAATATGAGAGAGGGAATAAAATGATTTTCCCAAAATAAGGAAATATTGAGGATTTAATAAAAAATCAATTAAGATTTTATTTTGGTTTTATTGGATATTTTATTTGAATTTAGGAAAAATGCGCGTTTTTCAAAATTGCATTTAGGCCCCAAATAAATGTTCATCCTGTGCGGCTTGATTTTAGAAGCCGGGGAAAATTTAGTTCGGGATTTTTGGAGTCCGTTTAGTATTTCTTTTGTTTTTTACCGAGCGTAATTATTTAAAAAAAGTCCGAACCGACCTTGGGCCACTAACCGGCCAGGACTCCTCCTGGCCGAGCCTTTTTATAGCGCCCCGAGGACCCGGCCGAAGCCCAAGCCGCCCCACCCGAAAAACCTAACCCTAGCCGGCCACCGCCGCCGCGCCACCGCTCCACCGCCGCCGCCGCCGTTTGCCGGAGTCGCCGGAGGTAGTTTTTTTTCACCTACGGTTTTTCTCGAAAAACCGTTCGGTTTTCCAACGGTTTTGCTCGTTTTTTAATTTCGGTTTTTTAATAGATCGGTTTTTCTGGTTTATTTAAATAGCGAGCGTTCGCTCATTCGTTCGTTTTAACGAACGTTCGTCGTTTTTCTTTTTCTCGGATTAAATCCGCGATTTTTCTGATCGCGATTTCTGATTCGATTTTCGTTTTAGTCTAACTTTTCGCTCGTTTATCGAAATCAGGCGATTCAAGCGCCTGGAGTTTCGTCTCGAAACCCTCTTTCCGTTTAACCAACTCAAACAAGTTTTTGCCACTGTAAAAATTGCCCTAGATCCAGAATAGTAAATGAAGCCTGTTTCTTTTGCCGTTTGTCTTTCGTTGCTTCGTTCGGTTTGATCCTTTTTGCCAATCAGAGTTCTTAAGTTGAACTTTCTGGTTAGATCTCTTATTTGAGTTTTACCTGTGCATTAGTTGAGTACTTATTGTATGCCTGTTTGTTTGCGATAGAGTACCCGGAGTGCGCCGCTTGCTACTTCGAATCGCTAGGTTTCCCAGATCATCAGCAAGGCAAGTAACACTTTGATCATGCTTTCCAACTACCCAGTTTTATTGCATTAGATCAATCCTCACACATTGCATGATTAGGATCTAATTAAACTGTGAGTTTGGGAAGTAGATGAGGTAGAACCTATTACCTGTTATTATCAAACCTTTGGGAGTTACTTCTACATTTGCTTATTATGCCATGCTATGCTAGTAGACGTGGATTGGGCGAGTGTATCCATGACAGATGTGAGATTGTTAATTAATGGTTTATTTAAGGTGGCAACTTAAACACACATCTGGGTGGATTGAGGCACCTGGGTATTCCAGCGATTGCCTGTTTTTCTTTTGGACCGCCACCCAAGCTCAAAGGGATCATGAGATTATTCATGCTAGAAACTTCTGTGTGCAGCCACAAGCTACTATGGGCTCTAGCATAGTTGATTAAGTTGTGCGAACTCTTACAGTGGTAGACTAGCAGATGTAGGGGAAAGTAGGTGTAACGGTCTATCCGATCGTAAGGTGCTAGCGCTTTTGAAAGACTATGTCTCGGTCATCCGTGTCTCAAACACCATGTAGTGCGAGAAACCAAACGGAGGCGATCGAGTCTTGTGGGAAAAAGTGTGCAAACCTCTGCAGAGTGTATAAACTAATCATGATTAGCCGTGTCCCCGGTTATGGACATCTTGAGTATCTAGTACCTGGATTATCATGTGAATCTCAACATGTTACTCTAAAATTTAATTTTGTTGGGTTTTGTTTAATGATGATGCTTAATTGGGATTGAGAATGCTGTCAACCATTCTCAAGGTGTAACAACTACCATGATAGTTAAATAAAATTTATTCCTTTGCAGTAGGGAAAAATTGGCTTTACGCAAAACTATAACCATAGAGCTTTCCACCAGCCAAATATGCATATAGAATAGCCTGTTTCATTACATTACTCTCTATGTGTTACTTTGCCAACATATTCCATGTGCTGACCCGTTTCGGGCTGCAATGTTAATGTTGCAGACTTTTCAGACGACGATTAAGGAGTTTTTAGGTCGTTGTTCTATACTCAGTGATGCCGTTGGAGTTGATGGACTCACTTATCTTCCAAGCCTTCCGCTGTTATCGTTATTAGATGGCCTTAAGCCATATTTATTGTAATAAGTTCTCTTTCGAGACACTCGATGTAATAAGTGTGTGATTGCTACTCTGTTATAAATCCTTCAAGTACTGTGTGGTGTCAGCATTACTGATCCAGGGATGACACCTGAGCACAGAGATTGGACCGTTTGTGGTCTGGTCGCTACATCTTCGAATTATCAGTTTGGTTTGGCCTACTAGATTGATCTTTCTTGCAATGGGAGAAGTGCTTAGCTTTGGGTTCAATCTTGCGGTGTCCTTTCCCAGTGACAGCAGGGGCAGCAAGGCCCGTATTCTATTGTTGCCATCAAGGATAAAAAGATGGGGTTTATATCATATTGCTTGAGTTTATCCCTCTACATCATGTCATCTTGCCTAATGCGTTACTCTGTTATTATGAACTTAATACTCTAGATGCATGATGGATAGCGGTCGATGTGTGGAGTAATAGTAGTAGATGCAGAATCGTTTCGGTCTACTTGTCGCGGACGTGATGCCTATATACATGATCATGCCTATATATTCTCATAATTATGCACTTTTGTATCAATTGCTCGACAGTAATTTGTTCACCCACCGTAATACTTATGCTATCTTGAGAGAAGCCACTAGTGAAACCTATGGCCCCCGGGTCTATCTTTTATCATATAAGTTTCCAATCTATTTTATTTTGCAATCTTTACTTTCAATCTATATCATAAAAATACCAAAAATATTTATCTTATTATTATTATCTCTATCATATATCACTCTCGTAAGTGACCGTGAAGGGATTGACAACCCCTTTATCGCGTTGGTTGCGGGGATCTTATTTGTTTGTGTAGGTACGAGGGACTTGCGTGTAGTCTCCTACTGGATTGATACCTTGATTATCAAAACCGAGGGAAATACTTACGCTACTTTGCTGCATCACCCTTTCCTCTTCAAGGGAAAACCAACACAGTGCTCAAGAGGTAGCAGACCACCTCTTGACGGCATCAATCTGGGGCAGCGCATCAATAAGGCGCTGCACAAGGCCGAAGTAGCTGGCCAAAATGGCTCGGTGGGCCATAACCGGACTATGATGTCCTTCATGACTGCACTGGACATCTTATGCAGCTCCTCCCATTGGGCCATCTGGTCATTTAGCATAAGTGGGCGCTCCTGCCCCACAAACTGTGACTAGAAGAGCTTCTCCGTCACATACCCCTCCTGGGTATGGAAGAAGTCGGCAGCGTCCGCAGCGCTCTTCGGTCAATCCGCATACACGTCTAGAGAACTCCACGGTCGATTAAGCAAGGCATACTTCGGTTCCCCAAATTTAGCCTGTAAAAGAAAAGGCTTACCAGCCGCTATCTGACCGGCTTGACGGATTTCCTTGTGCGCTGCATGGGATTCAGACTGTGCCTCTGAAGCATCTTGGAGGGCCTTGACGAGTTCAATCCCCTTTGCCTTATTTTCTGTTCCCCAAAACGGCTCCGAGCGGCCTGTTCGGCCGTCAAGTCCGCATCCGCCTTATCAGCGGTTGCCTTGCTTGCCCTGGCATGCTCCTTGGCTTGAGAAATCTCTCTTCTGAGGGTTTCCACTGCGGTGGCACCATCTGTACATACACGCACATTGTAGCTCTTGAATTTCCACAAAAAACACGGACATAAAAAGGCATACAGTAAGATGTATCTCCTACCTTGCGCCTGGTCAAGCCGCGTGTTAACAAGGACTAGGTCCTCCTCGGCTCGCTCAAGTTTCCGCTTGAGTTCGGAAACTTCTGCAGATTGGGCAGTCGCTGCTAATAGCGAAGCCTGTTTTAATCCAAATAAAACAGTGTGTTACCACCTAATACTTGATTATTAATCCTCTGCTCGCTTTTCTTTCAAAAACCAAACAGAGTCTCAAGGGATACTATCTGTGTATAGGCATGCAGTTCACAAAAATGACCAAAAGACATTACATTGTGTACTAATAGGCTGGAGAAGGCTTCGTTCAGCCCGCTCTCGGCGGACTGAATCTTCTCAGACATCGCACCCATCAGGATGCGGTGCTCGTCTAGGACGGATGCACTTCGAAGAGCGTCTGTTGTGGTATTCGACACCTCCGGAGCAGAGGTCGCCGCTCCCTTTTCTCCTGCAGGGGGTTGTTCACTAGACTTCAGGGTCGTATTGGTCTTCGGAGCGGTATGCGGCTGGGGGTCGGATCGACTGCGGCCCCCGTTACCGGTCTTCATGAGGCCCGTACCTCCCAGTCCTCCAGCGGCCGAGGTATCACCTTATGGCGCCGTTAAATCCCCCCCCATGTCTCTTCAAGGGTCGGGGAGGGCCTATGCGATGACACCTCGGCGTCGTCCCCCTTCGGCGGCAGGGAGGCTAATGGAGGCGACTCACTCTCCATCATCTCCGACGGTAGGTCCCCCGAGGATGAGGATAGTTGGGGGAGACTGCATGCTGGACTAGAAAACATAGAACCTAGAGTTATCTTCACAGTTCATAAAGAATTGGACAATATGTGAGACATTCCGAGCTGCTTACGAGTCGGCTTTGGGCCTAATCTGGCGACGATGCATCGGGATGGCCTCGGCATCTGACTCTGAGTCATCGGGGAGGGTAATTTTGTCCCTCTTGGACTCTTCGACTTCCAGGTCATCGTAGGCTGCCCTCTTTTTGCCCTTGTGGGGAGGATCTTCTTCTTCTTCCTCCTCCTCCTCGTCATCATCACCTTCGTGAGAGGACCGGGCACCAGTGTCTCCGGACACTGCTTCTGAAGTGCCCTCCTCTCTTTTCTTCTTCTTGTCCTTCTTTGCCGGCGCCTGGTGTGGCGTCGGGACCAGCATCCTCATTAAAAGGGGATTGGCCGCATCATTGGGGAGCGGAACCAGACACCGGATCTGCTCCGCCTTCTTGATCCAGACGTGTTGGGAGAGGGATTACTTAGCACCTCGGGTTAACAAAGCATGCTGGTGCTCGGAGTTTTTAGAATTTACCTCGGAGGATGGATGGTTGAAGTCGAGGCCCGTGTCGTTTGAGGACCCTGGCCACGATTTCTGCTTCTTAAAAAGAAATTTCCAGATCCCCTTATGCATTGTGCCGTAGAATCGTTGTAGGGTCCACGGTCCTTCCGGATTGAACTCCCACATCTTGAGGGGCCAGCTCTGGTAGGGAAGTGCTCGGCGGATCAACATCACTTGGATTACGTCGGCAAGGGTAACGTCCTTCATTATCATACTCTTACAACATTTTTGCAGCCGCAGCACCTTAGGGACCGACCCCCAGTCCGGACCCTTGTCGGTCCAGGATGTAAGCCTCAGCGGGGGTCCGGATCTGAAGGCTGGCGCATCTGCCCACTTGGAGCCGCGGGGTTCTGTAATATAGAACCATTCCTGTTGCCATATTTTGACGGTGTCCACAAAGACTCCCTTTGGCCAATTGACTTTGGGGAGCTTGCTCACCATGGCACCACCGCAGTTCACGTGTTGCCCATTGACCACCTTCGGTTTCACATTAAAGATCTTGAGCCATAAGCCGAAGTGTGGAGGGACACGGAGGAAGGCTTCACACATGATGATAAACGTCGAGATGTGAAGGAACGAATTTGGGGACAGGTCATGAAAATCCAGCCCGTAGTAGAACATGAGACCCCTTACAAAGGGGTGGAGGGCGAATCCGAGTCCGCGGAGGAAGTGGGGGATAAACACCACCCTCTCACCAGGCCCCGGAGTGGGGATGACCTGCGCCGGATCGGGAAGCCTGTGCTTGATTTCCATGGTCAGATACCCCGCTTCCCGCAGCTCCTTGATGTTCTCCTCCGTGACAGAGGAGGGCACCCACTTGCCATGAGAGCCGGCCATGGTCGGAGGAGTTGTCGGGAAGGGAAGATCTTGGAGTTTGGGCACTGGAGCTCGGGGACGGAGAGGCAAAGAGAATGAGGCGTGGGGTGGAATAGATGGGTTCTATCCACTTATATGGACTGCGAATATCAAGCGTCCCCTCCCTCGAGCCTTAAAACTTGTCTGTTCCCAAAGGGTCACGCGAACTACACGGTTAGGTTATCAGAACTCATATTGATGAGAATCCCGTAATAAGGGGGCATGATCTCTGCTTTGACAAGACGTGTCGCCGAAGGTAGCGTCTCAAAGCGCTTAATGGGAGGCCGAAAAATGGTTCGAAGTGATAAAACAGCTGGATGTAACATCTCGTCCGTGAAATCTTCAAAGGATGGAACTTATCTGCATTTTACCTTTATATTTGAGGATTGTGAAAATTGTACAGAGCCGGATATAGTGCTGGTGGTCAACTACTTTGAAGTGTTCGGTGGAGGAACCCACCTTGCAATGCCGAAGACAGTCTGCATGCCAGACACATCCTCATTGAAGACTGGTTCAGGGGCTACTGAGGGAGTCCTGGATTATGGGGTCCTCGGGCATCCGGGCTATGCAATATGGGCCGGACTAATGGGCTATGAAGATACAAGATAGAAGACTTTCCCCCGTGTCCGGATGGGACTCTACTTTGCGTGGAAGGCAAGCTTGGCGTGCGGATATGAATATTCCTTTCTCTGTAAACTGACTCTGTACAAACCTAGCCCCCTCCGATGTCTATATAAACCGGAGGGTTTAGTCCGTAGAGGCAATCATAACCATACAGGCTAGACATCTAGGGTTTAGCCATTACGATATTGTGGTAGATCAACTCTTGTAACCCGTATATTCATCAAAGTCAATCAAGCAGGACGTAGGGTATTACCTCCATCAAGAGGGCCCGAACCTGGGTAAACATCGTGTCCCTTGTCTCCTGTTACCTTCGATCCTTAGACGCATAGTTCGGGACCCCCTACCCAAGATATGCCAGCTTTGACACCGACAGTGATCGCCGTCGGCACGCTACCTCTACGTCAACCTTCGGGATAGTATTAGACCTGAGTAATTCTTATTTGGTGCCAACATTAAGCATGAACATTATATCTGGATCTTGTTTGATGCGAGACGGTTATTCATTTAAATCAGATAATAATGGTTGTTCTATTTATATGAGTAATATCTTCTATGGTCATGCACCCTTGATGAGTGGTCTATTTTTATTGAATCCCGATAGTAGTGATACACATATTCATAGTATTGAAGCCAAAAGATATAAGTTTAATAATGATAGTGCAACTTATTTGTGGCACTGCGGTTTAGGTCATATTGGTGTAAAGCGCATGAAGAAACTCCATGCTGATGGGCTTTTGGAATCACTTGAGTATGAACCACTTGATGCTTGCGAACCATGCCTCATGGGCAAGATGACTAAGACTCCGTTCTCCGGAACAATGGAGCGAGCAATAGACTTATTGGAAATAATACATACTGATGTATGTGGTCCGATGAGTGTTGATGCTCGCGGCGGGTATCATTATTTTCTAACCTTCACAGATGATTTGAGCAGATATGGGTATATCTACTTAATGAAACATAATCTGAAACATTTGAAAAGTTCTAAGAATTTCAGAGTGAAGGGGAAAATCATCGTAGCAAGAAAATTAAGTTTCTACGATCTGATCGTGGAGGTGAATATTTGAGTTATGAGTTTGGTCTTCATTTGAAACAATGCGGAATAGTTTCACAACTCATGCCACCTGGAACACCACAGCGTAATGGTATGTCTAAACATCGTAACCGCACTTTATTAGATATGGTGCGATCTATGACATCTCTTACTGATTTACCGCTATCGTTTTGGGGTTATGTTTAGAGACGGCTGCATTCACGTCAAATAGGGCACCATCAAAATCCGTTGAGACGACACCATATGAACTGTGGTTTGCCAAGAAACCCAAGTTGTTGTTTCTTAAAGTTTGGGGCCACGATGCTTATGTGAAAAAGCTTCAACTTCATAAGCCCGAACCCAAATCGGAGAAATGTGTCTTCATAGGATACCCAAAGGAGACTGTTGGGTACACCTTCTATCACAGATCTGAAGGTAAGATATTCGTTGCTAAGAATGGATCCTTTCTAGAGAAGGAGTTTCTCTCGAAAGAAGTGAGTGGGAGGAAAGTAGAACTTCATGAGGTAATTGTACCTTCTCCCTTATTGGAAAGTAGTTCATCACAGAAATCAGTTCCAGTGATTCCTACACCAATTAGTGGGGAAGCTAATGATAATGATCATGAAACTTCTGATCAAGTTACTACTGAACCTCGTAGGTCAACCAGAGCAAGATCCGCACCAGAGTGGTACTGTAATCATGTTCTGGAGGTCATGTTACTTGACCATGACAAACCTACGAACTATGAGGAAGCGATGATGAGCCCAGATTCCGCAAAATGGCTAGAGGACATGAAATCTGAGATGGGATCCATGTATGAGAACAAAGTATGGACTTTGGTTGACTTGCCTGATGATCGACAAGCAATAGAGAATAAATGGATCTTCAAGAAGAAGACTGACGTTGACAGTCATGTAACTGTCTACAAAGCTCGACTTGTTGCGAAAGGTTTTCGACAAGCTCAAGGAGTTGACTACGATGAGACCTTCTCACCCGTAGCGATGCTTAAGTCTGTCTGAATCATGTTAGCAATTGCCGCTTATGAAATTTGGCAAATGGATGTCAAAACTGCATTCCTTAATGGATATCTCAAAGAAGAGTTGTATATGATGCAACAAGAAGGTTTTGTCCATCCAAAAGATGCTAACAAAGTGTGCAAGCTCCAACGATCCATTTATGGACTGGTGCAAGCCTCTCGGAGTTGGAATATACGCTTTGATAGTGTGATCAAAGCATATGGATTTATACAAACTTTTGGAGAAGCCTGCATTTACAAGAAAGTGAGTGGGAGCTCGTAGCATTTCTGATATTATATGTGGATGACATATTGTTGATCAGAAATGATACTGAATTTCTGAATAGCATAAAAGGATACTTGAATAAGAATTTTTCAATGAAAGACCTCGGTGAAGCTGCTTATATATTGGGCATTAAGATCTATAAAGAAAGATCAAGACACTTAATTGGACTTTCACAAAGCACATACCTTGAGAAAGTTTTGAAGAAGTTCAAAATGGACCAGTCAAAGAAAGGGTTCTTGTCTGTGTTGCAAGGTGTGAAGTTGAGTCAGACTCAATGCCCGACCACTGCAGAAGATAGAGAGAAAATGAAAGTCATTCCCTATGCGTAATCCATAGGTTCTATCATGTATGCAATGTTGTGTACTAGACCGGATGTGTGCCTTGCTATTAGTTTAGCCGGGAGGTACCAAAGTAATCCAGGAGTGGATCACCGGACAACGGTCAAGAACATCCTGAAATACCTAAAAAGGACTAAGGATATGTTTATCATTTATGGAGGTGACAAAGAGCTCGTCGTAAATGGTTACGTCGATGCAAGCTTTGACACTGATCTGGATGATTCTATGTCACAAACCGGATACGTATTTTTATTGAATGGTGGAGCTGTCAGTTGGTGCAGTTCTAAGCAGAGCATCATGGCGGGATCTACGTGTGAAGCGGAGTACATAGCTTCTTCGGAAGCATCAAATGAAGGAGTCTGGATGAAGGAGTTCATATCCGATCTAGGTGTAATACCTAGTGCATCGGGTCCAATGAAAATCTTTTGTGACAATACTAGTGCAATTGCCTTGGCAAAGGAATCCAGATTTCACAAGAGAACCAAGCACATCAAGAGATGCTTCAATTCCATCCACGATCAAGTCAAGGAGGGAGACATAGAGATTTGCAAGATACATACAAATCTGAAGGTTGCAGACCCGTTGACTAAGCCTCTCTCATGAGAAAAACATGATCAGCACCAACACTCCATGGGTGTTAGAATCATTACTATGTAATCTAGATTATTGACTCTAGTGCATATGGGAGACTGAAGGAAATATACCATAGAGGCAATAATAAAGTTGTTATTTATATTTTCTTATATCATGATAAATGTTTATTATTCACGCTAAAATTGTATTAACTGAAAACTTAGTACATGTGTGAATACATAGACAAACAGAGTGTCCCTAGTATACCTCTACTTGACTAGCTCATTAATCAAAGATGGTTAAGTTTCCTAGCCATGGACATGTGTTGTCATTTGATGAATGGGATCACATCATTAGAGAATGATGCGATGGACTAGACCCATCCGTTAGCTTAGCACTATGATCGTTTAGTTTATTGGTATTGCTTTCTTCATGACTTATACATGTTCCTATATCTATGAGAATATGCAACTCCCAAATACCGGAGGAACACTTAGTGTGCTATCAAACGTCACAACGTAATTGGGTGATTATAAAGATGCTCTACTGGTGTCTCCGATGGTGTTTTTTGAGTTGGCATAGATCGAGATTAGGATTTGTCACTCCGTGTATCGGAGAGGTATCTCTGGGCCCTCTCGGTAATGCACATCACTATGAGCCTTGCAAACAATGTGTCTAATGAGTTAGCCACGGGATGATGCATTACAGAACGAGTAAAGAGACTTGCCAGTGACGAGATTGAACTAGGTCTGATGATGCCTACGATCGAATCTCGGGCAAGTAACATACCGATGACAAAGGGAACAACATATGTTGTTATGTGGTTTGACCGATAAAGATCTTCGTAAAATATGTAGGAGCCAATATGAGCATCCAGGTTACGGTATTGGCGATTGACCGGAGATATGTCTCAGTCATGTCTACATAGTTCTCGAACCCGTAGGGTCCACACGCTTAACGTTCGATGACGATTTGTATTATGAGTTTCGTGTTTTGATGAACCGAAGTTTGTTCGGAGTCCCGAATGAGATCGCGGACATGACGAGGAGTCTCGAAATGGTTGAGACATAAAGATTCATATATTGGAAGGCTACATTCGGACACCGGAATGGTTCGAGTCGTTCCGGATAAGTTTCGGAGTACCGGAGGTTACCGACCCCCCCCCCCCCCCCGGGACGTTCATGGGCCTTCATGGGCCCTAGAGGAAAGGAGAGGAGGGCCACAAGGGAGGCCGCCCCCCCATGGCCAGTCCGAATTGCACTAGGGAAGGGGACGACGCCCCCTCTTTCCTTCTCCCTCTTCCTCCTTCCCTCCTTCTCCCTCTCTTGGATGGAAGGGGCCTCCAACTAGGATTGGGAATCCTAGTTGGACTCCCATGGTGCGCGCCCCATCTTGGCCGGCATTCACCTCCCCCCTTTATATACGTGGGAAGGGGTTACCCCAAAGGACACACAAGTTTCTCTTAGCCGTGTGTGGTGCCCCTGCACATATCGTCGTAGTGCTTAGGCGAAGCCCTGTGTCGGTAAACTTCATCATCACCGTCGCCATGCAGTCGTGCTGACAGAACTCTCCCTTGGCCTCAATTGGATAAAGAGTTCGAGGGATGTCACCGTGCTAAACGTGTGCTGATCGCGGAGGTGCCATACGTTGGTACTTGGATCGGTTGGATCGCGAAGACGTTCGACTAAATCAACAGCGTTACTAAATG
Organism: Triticum urartu; assembly: GCF_056163025.1. Classification (NCBI taxonomy): domain Eukaryota; kingdom Viridiplantae; phylum Streptophyta; class Magnoliopsida; order Poales; family Poaceae; genus Triticum; species Triticum urartu. The sequence continues at coordinate 233,303,794 of NC_141873.1, forward strand.
CTTCCGCTTTCGGTCTACAAGGGTACATAGACACACTCTCTCCTCTCGTTGCTATGCATCTCCTAGATATGTCTTGCCTGATAGTAGGTAAAAAATTTGAAATACTGCGTTCCCCAACATTTTTTTCATTCTGGACGATTTTGTCTATTTGTCCAGAGAGCGCATGTTTTACAGATTAACCCTCCATGTTCATGCATATAATAACTCATAAATTGTTTTATATATGTAAAATGCTTAGAATTTCATATAGTTTCATAATATCCTACTTTCATCCATGTTTAAAATGTTTAGAATGATTTTTGCATTTAATTTGATAAATGTCATGTTAAAATGGTTTATTTCATCACTATATAACCGTAGCTACGAATTTAATAATCTTTACATGTAGATGGGGTGAAAAAAATGCATAGATTGACATGGTGGTATTACTTTACATGTTTAACAACTCTTAAATTGTATATAGGGAAGAACAGTACCAAATCCAAATATGCATATGAGGTTTTTTCGGAATTATTGTTCGTTGTTCCGGCCTCATTTAAACTTGCCTAGATAGGTAGTTTTATTATGCTTCACCTCTTGCCATGTTTAACAAGATTTAATATTGATGAGTAGCTAAACGAGAATGAACTAAATAATTGATGTGGCGTTTCGTCAATAAGCAACTCATTGCATATTGAGCTCCACTTAACTTGTAGTATTGTTTGTTGCACTTTCCCATGCCATTCCTCATTAAACTGGACATGCATCATACTTGATTGTGCATCATGCCTTGATTATGCTTGTTGGTTTACCATGTGGTTTGCTTCTTTCTAGTGTTGCTTCTTCTTTATAGTTCCGGTATTGTTGCGACTGTGAGGATCAGTTCGACTATGTTGGTTCAACTACTTCATGGATCCAGTCTTCTTCCTAGCGGGATTTAAGGCAAGATGACCGTCACCTTGGATATCACTACTATCTTTGCTATGCTAGTTGTCTCAATGCTATCGCTATGATGCGCTTCCCACCACCTATTTCATAAGCCTCCCAAATTTCCATGATAGCCTCTAACCTTTTCACCGTCCTAGCAAACCATTGTTTGGCTATGTTACCGCTCTACTCAGCCCCTCTTATAGTGTTGCTAGTTGCAGGTGCAGTTGCAGGTTGTTCCATGTTGGGACATGGATATCTTGGGATATCTCTCTTATTTAATTAATGCACATATATACTTGGTAATGGGTGGAAGGCTCAACCTTTTGCCTGGTATTTTGTTCCACTGATGCCGCCCTAGTTTCCGACATACCAGTGTTATGTTCCTTGATTTTGCATCCCTAACACGATGAGGGTTTATGGGACCCTCTTGACAGTTTTCTTTGAATAAAACTCTTCCAGCAAGGCCCAACATTGGTTTTACCATTTGCCTAATAACAACTAAAACTTGCATAGGGACCTGCCGGCCCCTGAGGTCTCTTAATCAACCCCCGGGACAATGCTCCTCATGAGTGTTGGTCCAAACCGGGTGATGTCCGGCGCCCCCTGGGCAACTAGGGTCTCAGCCAACCCGACGTCTTGCCCATCTGGTGTACCCTGAGAACGAGATACGTGCGACTCCTATCAGACTAGGTCGGTGCATCGGGAGGTTTTGCTGGTTTTGTTTTACCATTGTCGAAATGTCTTGTGCACCAGGATTCCGAGTCTGATCGGAGGGTCCTGAGATGGAGGATTGTCTCCGCGGATCATGAGCTTGTCATGGGCTAAGTTGGGACACCCCTGTAGGGTTTAAACTTTCGAGAGGCGTGCCGGCGGTTATGTGGCAGATGGGAATTTGTTAATATTCGGTTGTAGTGGACTTGAACTAAACTCAATTAAAATACACCAACTGCGTGCGTAGCCATGACTGTCTCTTTTCGGGTACGTTTGATAACAGAACACAGTTGGGTTATGTTTGAACTTAAGTAGTTAAGGATCACTTCTTGATCATTACTAGTTTGCGACCGTTTGCTTAGTTTCTCATCTTACTCTTGTACTCGTAAGTTAGCCACCATATATTGCTTAGTCGCTTGCTGCAACCTCAGCACTTGTCCATTCCATACCCATTAAGCTTTGCTAGTCTTGAAACCCATGGTAATGGGATTGCTGAGTCCTCGTGGCTCACAGATTTCTACAACAACAGTTGCAGGTGCAGGTATTGCGATGATCATGACGCGAGTGCGATGCTTGCTTGTTTGGAGTTCTTCTACTTCTTCTTCTTCTTCGATCAAGGGTTAGGTTTCGGGTCGGGAGACCTAGGATTAGCAGGGTGGATGTCGTTCTTCTTTTTCGTTTGATTTCATCCATAGTCGGATCCTGCTCTTCTGTATGATGATTGCTATGTATTGATGAACTGTTCATGTAGGGTGGAACCCTAGATGGCCGATCTTTCATGAAAGGAGTGGATCCCGCGAAGAACACGAAGAACACGAGGAGAAACACGAGAGAATCACTCAAACCAACAAGAATGATCAGACATGTGCTAGATCTTCAAAACACAAAGAGAGATACACGATCCAAAGTCAACAAAGGACGATACAAGAGGTAACCGGTTCTTCTCCGTGAGGAGGTATTGAATCCACGAGGGGATCTTCCTGTGAGGGGTCTTGAATCCAAGGTGGATCTTCCCCGTAGAGGACGCGGTCTGTCTCGTGGAGTAGATCCGTATGGATGAGCGAGGCTCTATCTCCAATATGAGCTATCACAACACTAACCCTAGCTAGGAGGAGGGAGAGGTCTATTTATAGTCGTAGTACAAAAGGGGGCAAAGTGAAGGAGTACATGGGCCTCAGCCCGCAACTGGACACAGCCAGGGACCAAACATCTGCTAGGCACCGCACGTTCGGTGGTTCCAGGGGACCGGTCGTCCGCTAGCGCCAGACGTCCGCTGAAAGTGCTTTGTTGTCGGGACACCGGATGTCCGGTAGTCTCGGACTTTCGTTAATATTGCCGTACGTCTAGTGCGGGGTCGGACATCCGCTCGCTGGGAGGTCTGTAGCTGGCGTAGGCTGGTCTTCATGCGCCGGTCGTCCGCCGAGGCCCGGACGTCCGCTCGCTATGAGAGGCCGGTCGTGCGGTGTCGTCCGGACATCCGCTCGCTAGAGCTTCTTCGGTAGTTCTTGTACTTGGTGTCCTCGCCGTCTTTTCCATGGTATTCCTCTTTGTTCCTGGTCATGCATAGCAGATATTTGAGGTAGTAGCCATGTCTCATATGTGGAAAGTGATGGTTCGGAGAGGAGCGAGTTCACCTTGCGTCCAATGGCGTATAGTCGAGGTCTCATCGTATATCCTCTTGGGGCATGGGGAGTAGTCGTAATGTACATGGGGATGATCATAGGATGCTCTGCATCATCTCCCCACCCTTGGGGAAGATCCGACCTCGGATCGTGATCCTCATCACCATGGAAACGATTGTTGTGGACGGACTTGTAGTTGGACGGAGTTGAAGACATTGCGCAATCCAAGTACTCCAAGGTGTCGCCGGAGTGGTACACATGAAAAAAGAGCAAACACAAACGACACTCGGAAATACAATGGTTAGCGCACACAAAGTGTCCATCATGCAAGAATGAGTCCGTTCGGCAAGATTGTTCGTGACCAAGCGCATGAAGCTTATCAAGATGGTATAGAATGAGATGTAAAGCATTCATGGGTGCAAAAGCATTCATTATGCACACAAATGTATTGTGAATGTGATCAATGCATCCATTGTGCAAATTGATGTCATAATGGGATGGTTTATCAAAAGCATGAACATGGTAATGGGTGCTCAATATGAGTATGTGATCATGCAATTGATGATGGGCAATATGATCATGATGTATGAAGATGCCATCAAGAAAGATCACAACAAATTTGCTAAGAAAGTGCGCAAGCTCATATATCATGGATGACATGGGAATACAAGATGCAACAAGTCAATCATAATGTGAGTCAATCCATGCATAAGATGCAAATTTGTCATGTGTATGATATGTCCATTGAGAATGACATGTGTGAGCACAATCAACAAATATGGAGGTGTTGGTGTACCAATTCTTGATGTCGTGGCATGAGTGGAGGTTCGAAGGTGCATCCAATAAGTCTGAGTGCTCCTCAATGTGATGGCCCATAGAGCCAATCTCCAATGTCGCTCCTCTGTTCGCGAGATGTATCATGTAGACAACAAGAAGGAGACAACAATGAAAGATTGACCCGTCCAATATGCGTATGTGAGGATGGATCAAAGGGAAGGAGGTCACCTTTATGAGAATGTCGAAAATGTTGGTTTCACGCATCGTGTACGCCTTCACATGACCAAGTTGTCTCATGGTGGTACCGCCACTCGAAAAAACATGACAACCACTCGAAAAAACAAATGAGGTTAGCGGAAATGCAAAACCTATCATTCACGTGGTAAGATACCCAACAAGTGTATGCATCATGCTCATCATTAGAAAGGACAAGGTGTGGTATGGTATGAAAGCATATGATGCGAGTACAACCAAAGACAATAAGCTCAGTCAAACAAGCATGCATCACAAGTAATATGTCCAAGTCTCCATGATCAATAAGCATAGATGCAACAATTGGAGGCAAGCGACAATGAACAAGATGTATCATGTGAGAGGCACGAACATATATGTCATCAACCCAATAAAGCGAGTAATAGTGGAACATGGGTGATGCAACAAAGCAAGCAATCATAGTGATCAAGTCAAGCAAGCTAGTAGTGTGAAGATGCAACATACTAGAAGGGATCTTGTCAAGCATGTCATGGGTGAAAATAGTGTGCATGAATAATTCACATGACATAGCACAATCATGAAAACAAGATATGAGCAAAATATCATCAATGTATTGGTGAGAGGCCATATGTAAATAGCAATGGGACATCATGACTCTCCCAACACAACGAGCATCAATAGCATGAGGCACATGATAAACATGGCAATAGCACCAAGGATCTCCACCAAGCATGCAAATACACATAGGAGTAGCATAATGGTGAATCATGGGTAGATGCAAGGAAGTGCTACAATTGCATGGCAAAATCATGTAAAGATGCATAACATGCAAAGTGAACAAGATACAATGGGCATAAAGTAACAAGTGATATATAGCCCATAGCCGTGTGAGAGCCAAGTGGAATAGATGCCCGTAGTCATTGCGCGAAGAGAACGGCGGGAAGGACAATCCATGGGATCCCAAATCGTCGTTGCTCTCAAGAGCTCGTTTCGTCAACTCTTGGGATTGAGAGGTTGACGAGTACATGTGAGTACCTACACAAAACAAAGACAAAGGGAAAATTGTGTGTGCGTGGTATATGTACACATCATCCATTATGATGCGCACGTGCTTGTGTTGGTTAGCACAAAATATCCAATGCTCAAATAAATGAGATGCAAGATAGAGAAACATGTCATCCATCATGATAGGTTTGTTTTTATGTGTAGCATAATGGAGACCCAAATTGTTTAATGCATGATGGGAAATATGTAGAGCATTATTATTCATGGAATGCATATGGTGCAAGCAATTATGGGAATCATGCAAAGTATGGAATGCATCAAAATCTCCTAATATGTATGAGGAAACTATGGGGGTCTCCTCATGAGCATTAATGGAAACATCACACGGAGAATATTGACAACATCCAAAACAATGCATATTTGGAACATTGTGATCATGGCATGGCATAGTATATGAATTGCGCAAATCATGTAAAGGAAGCATGGCAATATCATCACATGAAAAACAAAAGCAAATGACCATCATATTTTCATCTATGCCATAAGTGCAAATGGGATTTATTTTGATGGGGCATGCATAGTTACTATGTTGAGATTGAAATGATGCAATATGGGAGATCTCACTCATAGCATATGACAACTTTAAAGGATTGTCAAACATGATGTGACCAAAAGAATTTTCACATGATATCCTATGGAGCATAACATCACAACTAGGCAACTCAACATGCTCGTCATCATATTCATCATAAATAGGTAAGTCATGACATGAGGAAGTCGTGCTAGCATGAAGCATGGGAATAGGTGTGTCAACATCATCCAAGCAATCATTCGTAAAATAGTCCACTAGTGGGACAAGAGAAGCACAATCACCTATGTTACCTTTGGAGCATCGCTCATGTGTTGTAGGTGAGGTGTCGAAGACCAAGTCGTGGTCATCTTCATCTTGATGGAACCATGTGGGGGGTGCATCTTCTTCCACCATGGCCATCGTTGTCTCCATTGGAGGTATGGACTCATCGAGGATAGGCATGTCGTCATGTAGGAGACCTAGCACCAAAGAAGAAAACACACTCGGAGTAGAGGTTAAGTCGTTAGAAATCATAGTGGCCTCACGTTCCATGTCAACTACCTCACTCACTAAGTATTGTGGCTCACTCACTCTCTCTTGGATGCTCTCACTCATATGGTTGGTGGAGTCACTCAAATAGCTCTCAACCTCACATAGGATGTGTGGCATGCTCTCGTGTATGGGGCTAGTGCTCTCATAGGAAATTCTCTCAATGTCACGTATGGTGGAGTCACTCATGTCACTCATGTGGTGGTGGCTCTCCTCACATGGAAATTGGGGCATCTCGTCACATGTCGGTGTCGGAGAGATGTTGGTGCAAATGTCTCCATGCTCAATCATGTCATAGTCGTAGCCGTGGATGAAGGACGAAGATGGCACATCATCACTCTCCTCTAAGACCAAAGATAAGGTCTCATGTGCGGTCTCGTAGCTTGACTCAGAGTATGAGTCCAATATGGGCGTCGTCTTCATGTTGTTGAAGAGGTTCGTGCTCGTCGCTGTGGTCGAAGGGGATGGCCCTTGCTCGACCTTCTTGTCATCGTCTTGTTGTAGGAGGCCCATATGATGTGGCACCTCGTAGCTCATCTCCATGACCGAAGGGGATGTCCCATGCTCGGCCATCTTCCTTGGGGGGCTTCCGAAGATGGAAGGGTCGCCCTCGCTCATAGGTGGTCGCCTTGTACTTGACAATGTCGATGTAGGCGAACTCACGGGAAGTAGGCGAAGATGTCGTACGTCCAAAGGCAAAGATGCCTTGATAGCACTTGGCGAAGATGCCGAAGTGGTTGTTGTAGCCATAGCTCCGTCTTGGTGGTGCTTGTCTCATGGTCTTCTCTTATGCTGATGAAGGTTGGCCTTGGCATGAAGTAGGGATTGTTGGGACTTGTGCATTTGCGCTTGGTGAGCATCGTCATGATGATGTTGGCGTCGTCGCACTTGAGCTCATAGTAGATGTTGTTCGTCATCGCCGTGCACATGTTTCTTGGAGGTGACTTTCCCTTCATGACGAGGTGGATCACGAATGTGATGGTGGTCGCCATGGAGATGTGGACGTGGAAGACTGGTGCTTGCATCATTTTTGCGCTCCGAAGGCTTGTGACTTGAACGTCGTCGCCTTGAGGATGATGAAGGGGAAGAACGGTTGATCAACAAGGTCCGAATCTCCTCCATCATTGCATCTTGCTCCTCCTTTTGTGCGGAAAGCTTGTTGTCAAAATTTCAGCGAAGTCAGTTTTTACAGGTAGCGGACGTCCGGAAATGGACGACTGTCCGGTCGCCGGACGTCCGGTCGGGTCGGAAATCCGCTAATTTCAGCTCGGGTTAGGGGTTGCGGTCATTCGGAAGGTTGCGGACGTCCGTTGTTCCAGGGGCTCCGGACGACCGGAAAGTGGTGGTCATCCGGTGGGTCGAGGTCAACGTGAATTCAGATCCGGGACACGATTTTGGGCGGAATTAGGGGATTTTGGGGTCAAAATTGAGGAGATTTCCTGGATGAAAGATGGGAAAACTTGGGGAAATGCAAGATCCACATGAAACCAAGCAAATCCATGGATCAAAATCAACAAAATAACATCAAACCAACAAATCACAAAAAAAATTGGAGCTATTTTTGGTGGGGATTTTCAAAATTTGGGGAAGAACACAACAAAATCAAGCTAGAAAACGAAGAGGGGAGGCTCCGAAATCATGATCAACGTGGCTCATGATACCAAGATGATGTAGGGTGGAACCCTAGATGGCCGATGTTTCACGAAAGGAGCGGATCCCGTGAAGAACACGAAGAACACGAGGGGAATCACTCAAACCAACAAGCACGATCACACATGTGCTAGATCCTCGAAACACAAAGAGAGATACACGATCCAAAGTCAAGAAAGGACGATACAAGAGGTAATCGGTTCTTCTCCGTGAGGAGGTCTTGAATCCACGAGGGGATCTTCCCGTGAGGGATCTTGAATCCAAGGTGGATCTTCTCCGTAGAGGCCACGGTCTCTCTCGTGGAGTAGATCCGTATGGATGAGCGAGGCTCTATCTCTAATATGAGCTATCACAACGCTAAACCTAGCTAGCAGGAGGGAGAGTTCTATTTATAGTCGTAGTACAATAGGGGGGCAAAGTGAAGGAGTACATGGGCCTCAGCCCACAAGTGGACACAGCCAGGGACCGGACGTCCGCTGGGCACCGGAATTCCGCTGGTTCTAGCGGGACCGGTCATCCGCTAGCGCCAGACGTCCGCTGAAAGTGTTCTGTTGTCGGGACACTGGACGTCTGGTAGTCTTGGACTTCCGTTAATATTTGCGGATGTCCGGTGCGGGGTCGGACATCCACTCGCTATGAGGTATGTAGCTGGGGTAGGCTGGTCTTCAGGCGTCGGTCGACCATCGAGGGCCGGACGTCCGCTTGCTGTGAGAGGTCGGTCGTCCAGTGTCGTCCGGACGTCCGCTCGCTGGAGCTTCTTCAGTAGTTCTTGTACTTGGTGTCCTCGCCGTCTTTTCCATGGTCTTCCTCTCTGTTCCTGGTCATGCATAGCAGATATATTTGAGGTAGTAGCCATGTCTCATATGTGGAAAGTGATGGTTCAGAGAGGAGCGAGTTCACCTTGTGTCCAATGGTGTATAGTCGAGGTCTCATCGTATGTCCTTTTGGGGCACGGGGAGTAGTCGTAGTGTACATGCGGATGATCGTAGGATGCTCTGCATCAACTGTTGTATTCATCTTGTAGCTTGTGGCAAGTGTAAGCCTTTCTCTTTTATGCTCATCTATTCAGTACATGGTATGTTGTAATGATGTACACCTTGCTATGTGCTCGGAATGCGATTGTGCCCCGATCATGTTTTCGATAAGCCCACAACAGGCCTATCCCTTGTCGCTGTTGATTTTTCAACAAATCCGTTCAATCCTTCCTTGCAAGGATGCTCTTTAAAAATCATTTGAGGTAGAAGAGGTTGTTTTCTTCTTCGATCTTTTCACTCAATTCTTTTATTTGTTCCGGAGGCATTGTGTTATTGCTCTCTTCGACCAATCATCTCGATTTCTCAAGATCATGTTCTTTTCCTTGCTTTTCCATTTAACCGGAGTGTTGTGTCTATCATTCCTATTTTAACCGGAGTCTCATCCAAGTGCTTTCATTTTGCCAAGTTCATATTCTATGCCTTCCATTTCCAACCGGAGTGTTGTCGTAATTGATCTTTATCGTTCCTTGTACATCTCGTTTCAACCGGAGTGCTTGCATGTACTTCTTGTTCATTGTAACCCTTTTCTTATGTCTTTCAACCTACAAGGTTCTCGTAATGTTCCTTGTTCCTCTTTTCTAACGGAGTGTTTTCAACTTTGTTCATCTTTGTTGTATTCTTTCTTTCAAGTTGTTCAACCTCTCAAGGTTCTTTGGTTTCACTCGTTTGTCAAAGAAGCAACTTAGTTTTACCTATTCTCTTCCTCTTCCGTTTGTCATCCCTAGATCTTGGGGCGAGATCTCGTGTAAGTGGAGGATAGTTGTGACGACCCGAGACCGACGCTCCAGACGCCTTTCATGTTTTTCGTTGTCGCCGTGTGTTTTTATTTGTTTGTTGCATTTCATCATACCAACATGCGCATTGCATCTACATGTTTTCATAAAACTTGCATCTGTCCATAGTTGCCGCGTCTCTCCCTTGTCATCATTGGCCGGTCCGAGTCCAACCACACTTGCAACATTGTTCTTTGTTTTCCCTCCTGCCTAAACCGGAGTCTCTCTGCACAGTGCATCGACCCCTCCCGCGCATTCGAAAACTTCTTCGGACCCGACCCGGGAGTTGTCACCAATGGGTCCGGATCATCCCCAAACATCCCTAAAATATCTTCGGTTTCTTATTGAATTCACCTAGTCTATTTTTCTGAACCGTTCGATTTTGATCGGAGGGTCCATATCTTGCCCCTAACCTAGTCCACCACTATAAATACCAGTCCAACCCTAATTTTTAGGAGATATGTCCCATCCAATCCCTCCTCCACCGCCACTCCACCTGGTCTTTCCATCCACCTCGGGATTCTCCCCGATCCAAAATCCTCCCTCGTTTTCAACACCATACCAACCCATCGCCTCCACCTCTTGATCTAGTTCATCCATTGATCCCCTCCAGTGCCACCGAAGCCTGCAGTTGCTTCTCATGCTCCTCGTCGGACCCTGCCCTCAGGCGAGCATCAGCCCAAGGCCAAGCAGCCCCGCGCCTGCGGCCTCTCGCTCCTGCAGCCGATGCCTGACGCCTCCTACCCCGAGCTCCCTGCCTCCTCGCGCATTCCTTCCCTGCTCCCGAAATCAGCCACGAGCGAGCCCCCGAGCCCCTGTATCGAGCTCATCCTCTGCTCACACAGTAGCATCTCGTCTCCGTCACCATGCGCCGACGATCCGAGGCCAGGCGTCACCAGCAGGCAGGTCCCGTCGCACCCTCTCCTTCATCCTTTCCCTCCTTCCTGTCTCTCTAACCTCCCCTGCTCTCCCTGTCTTCTTTGTTGGACATGACCAACTAGGGCGTCCCGGAGCTCCAATCACCGCTAAGTCCAATCGCCGCCCAGATCCGTCGAGTCCCGGCCATCCCCGCCGTTCTCAGTCCTGCCCGCCACCCAAGTCCCTCACCAGCGTCGCGCCAAGTCGCCCCCGCATCGCGCTAACGCTCCCTGCTTCTCCCGCTTGAGCCGCTGCTACTCTGCTTCATGACGAGCGGAGGAGCACGCTCGTCCGCTTGTTCGCCTGTGCGTGGCCGCCCGGATGGGCCACATCGTCTGCCTCTAGTGCCTCCGTGGGTCGCTTCCTCTCCAGATCTGGCCCAGTGGCCCATGGTGAGCGCCCCAGTGCCCACCAGATTCAGCTCGCATCATTTTTTTGTTCTGGACGATTTTGTCTATTTGTCCAGAGAGCGCATGTTTTAAAGATTAACCCTCCATGTTCATGCATATAATAACTCATAAATTGTGCGTCGGATTAAAATGTTTTATATATGTAAAATGCTTAGAATTTCATCTAGTTTCATAATATCCTACTTTCATCCATGTTTAAAATGTCTAAAATGATGTTTGCATTTAATTTGCTAAATGTCATGTTAAAATGGTTTATTTTATAACTAAATAACCATAGCTCCGAATTTAATAATCTTTATATGTAGATGGGGTGGAAAAATGCATAGATTGACATGGTGGCATTACTTTACATGTTTAAAAACTCTAAAATTGTGTATAGGGCAAAACAATACCAAATCCAAAATATGCATACGAGGTTTTTTCGGAATTGTTGTTCGTTGTTCCGGCCTCATTTAAGCTTGCCTAGATAGGTAGTTTTATTATGCTTCACCTCTTGCCATGTTTAACAACATTTAATATTGATGAGTAGCTAAACGAGAATGAACTTAATAATTGATGTGGTGTTTCGTCAATATGCAACTCGTTGCATATTGAGCTACACTTAACTTGTAGTATTGTTTGTTGCACTTTGCCATGCCATGCCTCATTAAACTGGACATGCATCATGCCATGATTATGCTTGTTGGTTTACCATGTGGTTTGCTTCTTTCCGGTGTTGCTTCTTCTTGATAGTTTCGGTAATGTTGTGACTGTGAGGATCCGTTCAACTACGTTGGTTCGACTACTTCATGGATTCAGTCTTCTTCCTAGAGGGATTTAAGGCAAGATGACCGTCACCTTGGATCTCACTACTAACTTTGCTATGCTAGTTGTCTCGATGCTATCTCTATGTCGCGCTTCCCACCACTTGTTTCATAAGCCTCCCAAATTGCCATGATAGCCTCTAACCTTTTTCACCATCCTAGCAAACTGTTGTTTGGCTATGTTACCGCTCTGCTCAGCCCCTCTTATAGCATTGCTAGTTGCAGGTGCAGTTGCAAGTTGTTGCATGTTGGGACATGGATATCTTGGGATATCACAATATCTCTTATTTAATTAATGCACATATATACTTGGTAATGGGTGGAAGGCTCGGCCTTTTGCTTGGTGTTTTGTTCCACTAATGCCGCCCTAGTTTCTGTCATACCGGTGTGATGTTCCTTGATTTTGCGTCCCTAACACGATGAGGGTTTATGGGCCCCTCTTGACAGTTGATTGCTCTCTGGTTATAGCGCTAGAAAAGCTCCTGTCTGCTTGGACTACGTCGGTATTTCCCCAAAGAGGAAGGGATGATGCAGCATAGCGACGGTAGGTATTTCCCTCAGTGAAGAAACCAAGCTTATCGAACCAGTAGGAGAACGAAATAACACAATGTAAACATCACCTGCACACAAATAACAACACCTCGCAACCCGACGTGTTAAAGGGGGTGTCAATCCCTTTCGGGTAACGATGCGAGAAAATTGTAGTAGATTGAAATAATAGATCGCAAATAAAATAAATTGCAGCAAAGTATTTTTGTATTTTTGTTTAATAAATATGAATAAAAATGCAAAGGAAAGGTAGATCACAAGCAAATATATGAGGAAGAATACCCAGGGGCCGTAGGTTTCACTAGTGGCTTCTCTCGAGAAAAATAGCAAACGGTGGGTAAATAAATTACTGTTGGGAAATTGATAGAACCTCAAATAATTATGACGATATCCATGCAATGATCATTACATAGGCATCACATCCAAGATTAGTAGACCAACTCCTGCCTGCATCTACTACTGTTACTCCACACAATGACAGCTATTCAACATGCATCTAGTGTATTTAGTTCATGGAAAAATGGAGTAATGCAATAAGAACGATGACATGATGTAGACAAGATCCGTTTATCTATTGCGTAGATATAGATCATGTCTTTTTATCCTTAGTAGCAATGATACATACGTGTTAGTTCCCTTTTCTGTCACTGGGATCAAGCACCGTAAGATCGAACCCACTACCGGGCACCTCTTCCCATTGCAAGATAAATAGATCAAGTTGGCCAAAAAAACTAAATATCGGAGAAGAAATACAAGGCTATAAGATATCATGCATATAAGAGATCAAAGAAACTCAAATAACTTTCATGGATATAAAAAGATATGACTGACCATAAACTCAAAGTTCATTAGACCCAACAAACACATCACAAAAAGAGTTACATCATATGGATCTCCAAGAGACCATTGTATTGAGAATCAAGAGAGAGAGAGAGATGAAGCCATCTAGCTACTTACTATGGACCCGAAGGTCTACAAAGAAATACTCACGCATGGTCGGAGAGGCACCAATGGAGGTGGTGAATCCCATCTGAGATGGTGTCTAGATTGGATCTTGTGGTTCTGGACTCTGCGGCGGCTGGATGAATACTTCGTCGACTCTCCTAGGGTTTCTGGAATATTTGGGTATTTATAGAGCAAAGAGGCGGTCCAGGGGGCACCAGAGGTGGGAACAACCCGCCAGGGCGCGCCTGGGCCTCCTGGTGCGCCCTGGTGGGTTGTCCCCTCCTCGAGACTCCCCCTAGGTGCAACCAGGGCCCGTTGTGTTCCTACTGGCCCATAAAAAATCTCCGTAAAGTTTCGTGGCATTTGGACTCCGTTTGATATTGATTTTCTGCGATGTAAAAAACACGGAAAAAATAGGAACCGTCACTTCGCACTATGTTAGTAGGTTAGTACCAAAAAATGATATAAACTAACTATAGAATGATTATAAAAAATTCAAGATTTATAATATAACAACATGAAACAATCAAAAATTATAGATGCGTTGGAGACGTATCAACAGTTCACTTTGAATAAAACTCTTCCTGCAAAGCCCAACATTGGTTTTACCATTTGCCTAATAACAACTAAAACTTGCATAGTGACCTGCCGGCCCCCGAGGTCTCTTAATCAACCCCCGGTCCAATGCTCCTCATGAGTGTTGGTCCAAACCGGGCGATGTCCGGCGCCCCCTGGGCAACAAGGGTCTCAGCCAACCCGGCGTCTTGCCCATTGATACGTCTCCAACGTATCTATAATTTTTGATTGCTCCATGCTATCTACTGTTTTGGACTATATCGGGCTTTATTTTCCATTGTTATATTATTTTTGGGACTAACCTATTAACCGGAGGCCCAGCCCAAAATTGATGTTTTTTTGCCTATTTCAGTGTTTCGAAGAAATGGAATATCAAACGGAGTCCAAACGGAATAAAATCTTTGGGAACGTGATTTTCTCACCGAACGTGATCTAGGAGACTTGGACCCTGCTCCAAGGAACAAAAGAGGCGGTCACGAGGGTGGGGGGCGCGCCCCCCTAGGGCGCGCCCCCTGCCTTGTGGGCCCCTCGTTGCTCCTCTGGCATACTTCTTCCTCCTATATATACACACGTACCCCCAAACGATCAGAACAGGAGCCAAAAACCTAATTCCACCGCCGCAACTTTCTATATCCACAAGATCCCATCTTGGGGCCTGTTCCGGAGCTCCGCCGGAAGAGGGCCGTCATCACAGAGGGCTTCTACATCATCCTAGCCCCTCCGATGAAGTGTGAGTAGTTTACCTCAGACGTTCGGGTCCATAGTTAGTAGCTAGATGGCTTCTTCTCTCTCTTTGAATCTCAATACAAAGTTCTCCCCCTCTCTTGTGGAGATCTATTCGATGTAATCTTCCTTTTGCGGTGTGTTTGTTGAGACCGATGAATTTTGGGTTTGTGATCAAGTCTATCTATGAATAATATTTGAATCTTCTCTCAATTCTTTTATGTATGATTGGTTATCTTTGCAAGTCTCTTCGAATTATCCGTTTGGTTTGGCCAACTAGATTGGTAGTTCTTGCCATGGGAGAAGTTCTTAGCTTTGGGTTCGATCTTGCAGTGTCCTTACCCAGTGACAGAAGGGGCAACAAGGCACGTATTGTATCGTTGCCATCGAGGATAACAAGATGGGGTTTATTTCATATTGCATGAATTTATCTCTCTACATCATGTCATCTTGCTTAAGGCGTTACTCTGTTTTTAACTTAATACTCTAGATGCATGCTGGATAGCGGTCGATGAGTGCAGTAATAGTAGTAGATGCAGAATTGTTTCGATCTACTTGTCACGGACGTGTTGCCTATATACATGATCATGCCTAGATATTCTCATAACTATGCTCAATTCTGTCAATTGCTCAACAGTAATTTGTTCACCCACCATAGAGTACTTATGCTCTTGAGAGAAGCCACTAGTGAAACCTATGGCCCCCGGGTCTATTGTCATCATATCAATCTCCATTACTTTAATCTTTCTTTGCTTTTTACTTTGCTTTTACTTTTTACTTTGCATCTTTATACCAAACATACCAAAAATATTATATCTATTAGATCTCACTCTCGTAAGTGACCGTGAAGGGATTGACAACCCCTAATCGCGTTGGTTGCGAGTAGCTATCGCTTTGTGAAGGTACGAGGGACTTGAGCGTAGCGTCCTACTGGATTGATACCTTGGTTCTCAAAAACTGAGGGAAATACTTACGCTACTCTGCTACATCATCCCTTCCTCTTCGGGGAAAACCAACGCAAGCTCAAGACGTAGCAAGAAGGATTTCTGGCGCCGTTGCCTGGGAGTCTATGCAAAAAGTCAACATACCAAGTACCCATCACAATCCCTATCTCTCTCATTACATTATTTGCCATTTGCCTCTCATTTTCCTCTCCCCCCAATTCACCCTTGCCGTTTTATTCGCCCTCTCTCTATCATCCCTCTCTATTTGCCTCTTTTTGCCCGCTTTCCTTTTTGTTTGCTTGTGTGTTAGATTGCTTGTTTGTCGCGATGGCTCAAGATAGTAACAAATTGTGTGACTTCACCAATACCAATAATAATGATTTCCTTAGCACTCCGATTGCTCCTCTTACCGATGCTGAATCTTGTGAAATTAATACTGCGCTTTGTTGAATCTTGTTATGAAAGATCAATTCGCCGGCCTTCCTAGTGAAGATGCCGCTACTCATCTGAATAGCTTCATTGATTTATGTGATATGCAAAAGAAAAAAGATGTCAATAATGATGTCGTTAAATTGAAGCTATTTCCTTTTTCGCTTAGAGATCGTGCTAAAGCTTGGTTTTCGTCTTTGCCTAAGAATAGTATTGATTCATGGAACAAGTGCAAAGATGCTTTTATCTCTAAGTATTTTCCTCCCGCTAAGATCATCTCTCTTAGGAACGATATTATGAATTTTAAGAAACTTGATCATGAACATGTTGCACAAGCTTGGGAGAGAATGAAATTAATTATACGTAATTCCCCTACTCATGGTTTGAATTTGTGGATGATTATACAAAATTTTTATGCCGGATTGAATTTTGCTTCTAGAAATCTTTTAGATTCGGCCGCGGGAGGTACTTTTATGGAAATCACTTTAGGAGATGCTACTAAACTCCTAGATAATATTATGGTTAATTTTTCTCAATGGCATACTGAAAGATCTTCTAATAAAAAAGTGCATGCGATAGAAGAAATAAATGTGTTGAGTGGAAAGATGGATGAACTTATGAAATTATTTGCTACTAAGAGTGTTTCTTCTGATCCTAATGATATGCCTTTGTCCACTTTGATTGAGAATAACAATGAATCTATGGATGTGAATTTTGTTGGTAGGAATAATTTTGGTAACAACGCTTATAGAGGGAATTTTAATCCTAGGCCATATCCTAGTAATCCTTCTAATAATTATGAGAATTCCTACAAAAACTCTTATGGAAATTATAATAAGATGCCCTCTGAATTTGAGAATAGTGTTAAAGAATTTATGAATTCACAAAAGAATTTTAATGCTTTGCTTGAGGAGAAATTGCTTAAAGTTGATGATTTGGCTAAAAACGTTGATAGAATATCTCTTGAGGTTGATTCTTTAAAGCTTAGATCTATTCCTCCTAAGCATGATATCAATGAGTCTCTCAAAGCCATGAGAATTTCCATTGATGAGTGCAAGGAAAGAACCGCTAGGATGCGTGCTTCCAAAGATGCCTTTATTATAGCGTGTTCCTCCAATTCCTATGAAAATCAAGATGAAGATCTAAAAGTTATTGATGTGTCCCCTATTAAATCTTTATTTTGCAATATGAATCTTGATGAAACTGAATATGATCTTCCTGTACCTAGAAGGCATTCTCAAAATTCGGAGTATTTAGATCTTAATGATGAAATTGATGAAAGTGGGATTGAAAGAAATAAAAATATAGATGTTGCTAAACCCACTATATTAGATTTCAAGGAATTTAATTATGAAAGTTGCTCTTTAATTGATTGTATTTCCTTTTTGCAATCCGTGCTAAATTCTCCACATGCTTATAGTCAAAATAAAGCCTTCAACGAACATATTGTTGATGCCTTGATGCAATCTTATGAAGAAAAACTTGATTTGAAAGTTTCTATCCCTAGAAAACTCTATGATGTGTGGGAACTAACTATTAAAATTAAAATTAAAGATCATGAGTTTTATGCTTTATGTGATTTGGGTGCTAGTGTCTCTACTATTCCCAAGACTTTGTGTGATTTGCTAGATTACCGTAATTTTGATGATTGCTCTCTAAACTTGCATCTTGCGGATTCCACTATTAAGAAACCTATGGGAAGGATTAATGATATTCTTATTGTTGCAAATAGGAATTATGTGCCCGTAGATTTCATTGTTCTTGATATAGATTGCAATCCTTCTTGCCCTATTATTCTTGGTAGACCTTTCCTTAGAACGGTTGGTGTGATTATTGATATGAAGGAAGGGAATGTTAGATTTCAATTTCCATTAAAGAAGGGCATGGAACACTTTCCAAGAAAGAAAATAAAATTACCATATGAAACTATCATGAGAGCCACTTATGGATTGCCTACCAAAGATGGCAATACCTAGATCTATCCTCGCTTTTATGCCTAGCTAGGGGCGTTAAACGATAGCGCTTGTTGGGAGGCAACCCAATTTTATTTTTATTCCTTGCATTTTGATACTGCTTAGTAATAAATAAATTATTTAGCCTCTGTTTTGTTTGTGTTTTGTGTGTTTAATTAGTGTTTGTGCCAAGTAGAACCGTTGGGAA
This sequence comes from Triticum urartu, assembly GCF_056163025.1. Classification (NCBI taxonomy): domain Eukaryota; kingdom Viridiplantae; phylum Streptophyta; class Magnoliopsida; order Poales; family Poaceae; genus Triticum; species Triticum urartu. The sequence goes on from NC_141873.1 coordinate 233,322,065, forward strand.
GACTTGGGGAAAGTCTTGTTGAACTTGCTGTAAAAAAACAGAAAATTTAGCGCTCACGAGAACTGCTGTAATTTTTATTTGAAGAGTGATATTTAGTTAATTATTTTTTAAGATGATTAATAGATAAATTCCTCAAGTCCAGCAATTTATTTGAGAATTTTTGGGGTTCCAGATCTTGCGCTAGCTACAGATTACTACAGACTGTTCTGTTTTGACAGATTCTGTTTTTCGTGTGTTGTTTGCTTATTTTGGTGAATCTATGGCTAGTAAAATAGTTTATAATCCATAGATAAGTTGGAATACAGTAGGTTTAACACCAATATAAATAAAGAATGAGTTCATTAGAGTACCTTGAAGTGGTCTTTTGTTTTCTTTCGCTAACGGAGCTCACGAGTTTTCTATTTTGAGTTTTGTGTTGTGAAGTTTTCAAGTTTTGGGTGAATTCTTTTGATGGATCATGGAACAAGGAGTGGCAAGAGCCTAAGCTTGGGGATGCCCATGGCACCCCAAAGATAATCCAAGGACACCAAAAATTCAAAGCTTGGGGATGCCCCGGAAGGCATCCCCTCTTTCGTCCACTTCCATCGGTAATTTACTTGGAGCTATATTTTTATTCACCAACATTATATGTGTTTTGCTTGGAGCGTCTTGTATTATTTGTGTCTTTTTGTCTTAGTATGCCACAATCTTCCTTGCTGTACACACCTTTTGAGATAGCCATACATGAATTAAAATTTGATAGAATACTCTATGTGCTTCACTTATATCTTTTGAGCTAAGTAATTTTGCTCTATGCGCTTCACTTATATCTTTTGAGCGTTATAATTTTGCTATATGTGCTTCACTTAGATCTTTTAGAGCATGGTGGTGGATTTTTTTAAGAAACTATTGATCTCTCATGCTTCACTTAAATTATTTTGAGAGTCTCTTAATAGCATGGTAATTTGCTTAATAATAATATGCTTGGTATTCAAGATTTGTGAAACTTTCTTTTGAGTGTGTTGAATACTAAGAAAAGATTGAAGCATGGTAATTGTTTTGAGATATGGAGGTGATAATATTAAAGTCATGCTAGTTGAGTAGTTGTGAAATTAAAGAATACTTGTGTTAAAGTTTGTGATTCCCGTAGCATGCACGTATGGTGAACCATTATGTGACGAAGTCGGAGCATGATTTATTTATTGATTGTCTTCCTTATGAGTGGCGGTCGGGGACGAGCGATGGCCTTTTCCTACCAATCTATCCCCCTAGGAGCATGCGCGCAATACTTTGCTTTGATAACTTCTAGATTTTTGCAATAAGTATATGAGTTCTTTATGACTAATGTTGAGTCCATGGATTATACGCACTCTCACCCTTCCACCTTTGCTAGCCTCTCTAATACCGTGCACCTTTCGCCGGTATCATACACCTACCATATACCTTCCTCAAAACAGCCACCATACCTACCTATTATGGCATTTCCATAGCCATTCCGAGATATATTGCCATGCAACTTTCCACCATCTAGTTCATCATGACACATTCATCATTGTCATATTGCTTAGCATGATCATGTAATTGACATAGTATTTGTGGCAAAGCCACCATTCATAATTTCTTCATACTTGTCACTCTTGATTCATTGCATATCCCGGTACACCGTCGGAGGCATCCATATAGAGTCATACTTTGTTTTAGAATCGAGTTGTAATCATTGAGTTGTAAATAAATAAAAGTGTGATGATCATCATTCAATAGAGCATCGTCCCAATAAAAAAAAGAGAAAGACCAAAGAAAAACAGAAGGCCCAAAAAAGGGGCAATGCTACTATCCTTTTACCACACTTGTGCTTCAAAGTAGCACCATGATATAGCGAGTCTCATATATTGTGCTTCAAAGTAGCACCATGTTCTTCATATAGAGAGTCTCATATGTTGTCACTTTCATATACTAGTGGGAATTTTATATTATAGAACTTGGCTCGTATATTCCAATGATGGGCTTCCTCAAAAGTTCCCTAGGTCTTCATGAGCAAGCAAGTTGGATGCACACCCACTTAGTTTCTTTTGTTGAGCTTTCATACATTTATAGCTCTAGTGCATCCGTTGCATGGCAATCCCTACTCACTCACATTGATATCTATTGATGGGCATCTCCATAGCCCGTTGATACGCCTAGTTGATGTGAGACTATCTTCCCCTCGTTTTTGTCTTCTCCACAACCACCATTCTATTCCACCTATAGTGCTATATCCATGGCTCACGCTCATGTATTGCGTGAAGATTGAAAAAGTTTTGAAAAAGTTAGAGTATGAAACAATTGCTTGGCTTGTCATCGGGGTTGTGCATGATTTAAATACTTTGTGTGGTGAAGATGGAGCATAGCCAGACTATATGATTTTGTAGGGATAACTTTCTTTGGCCATGTTATTTTGAGAAGACATAATTGCTTTATTAGTATGCTTGAAGTATTATTATTTTTATTTCAATATAAACTTTTGTCTTGAATCTTTCTAATCTGAATATTCATACCACAATTAAGAAGATTTGCATTGAAATTATGCCAAGTAGCACTCCGCATCAAAAATTCTCTTTTTATCATTTACCTACTCAAGGACGAGCAGGAATTAAGCTTGGGGATGCCAGATACGTCTCCAACGTATCTATAATTTTTGATTGCTCCATGCTATATTATCTACTGTTTTGGACTATATTGGGCTTTATTTTCCACTTTTATATTATTTTTGGGACTAACCTATTAACCGGAGGCCCAGCCCAGAATTGCTGTTTTTTGCCTATTTCAGTGTTTCGAAGAAAAAGAATATTAAACGGAGTCCAAACGGAATAAAATCTTTGGGAACATGATTTTCTTCACCGAACGTGATCCAGGAGACTTGGACCTTGCTCCAAGGAACAAAAGAGGTGGTCACGAGGGTGGGGGGCGCCCCCCTAGGGTGTGCCCCCTGCCTCGTGGGCCCCTCGTTGCTCCTCCGGCGTACTTCTTCCTCCTATATATACACACGTACCCCCAAACGATCAGAACAGGAGCCAAAAACCTAATTCCACCGCCGCAACTTTCTGTATCCACGAGATCCCATCTTGGGGCCTGTTTCGGAGCTCCACCGGAAGAGGGCCGTCATCACGGAGGGCTTCTACATCATCCTGGCCCCTCCGATGAAGTGTGAGTAGTTTACCCCAGACCTTCGGGTCCATAGTTAGTAGCTAGATGGCTTCTTCTCTCTCTTTGAATCTCAATACAAAGTTCTCCCCCTCTCTTGTGGAGATCTATTCGATGTAATCTCCTTTTTGCGGTGTGTTTGTTGAGACCGATGAATTTTGGGTTTATGATCAAGTCTATCTATGAATAATATTTGAATCTTCTCTGAATTCTTTTATGTATGATTGGTTATCTTTGCAAGTCTCTTCGAATTATCCGTTTGGTTTGGCCAACTAGATTGGTAGTTCTTGCCATAGGAGAAGTGCTTAGCTTTGGGTTCAATCTTGCGGTGTCCTTACCCAGTGATAGAAGGGGGAGCAAGGCACGTATTGTATCGTTGCCATCGAGGATAACAAGATGGGGTTTATTTCATATTGCATGAATTTATCTCTCTACATCGTGTCATCTTGCTTAAGGCGTTATTCTGTTTTTAACTTAATACTCTAGATGCATGCTGGATAGCGGTCGATGAGTGCAGTAATAGTAATAGATGCAGAATCGTTTCGATCTACTTGTCACGGACGTGATGCCTATATACATGATCATGCCTAGATATTCTCATAACTATGCTCAATTCTGTCAATTGCTCAACAGTAATTTGTTCACCCACCGTAGAATACTTATGCTCTTGAGAGAAGCCACTAGTGAAACCTATGGCCCCTAGGTCTATTGTCATCATATCAATCTCCATTACTTTAATCTTGCTTTGCTTTTTTACTTTGCTTTTACTTTTTACTTTGCATCTTTATACCAAAAATACCAAAAATATTATATCTATCAGATCTCAATCTCGTAAGTGACCGTGAAGGGACTGACAACCCCTAATCGCGTTGGTTGCGAGTAGCTATCGCTTTGTGTAGGTACGAGGGACTTGAGCGTGGGCTCCTACTGGATTGATACCTTGGTTCTCAAAAACTGAGGGAAATACTTACGCTACTCTGCTGCATCATCCCTTCCTCTTTGGGGAAAACCAACACAAGCTCAAGACGTAGCACCCATCCGGTGTACCCTGAGAACGAGATACGTGCGACTCCTATCAAGCTAGGTCGGTGCATCGGGAGGTCTTGCTGGTTTTGTTTTACCATTGTTGAAATGTCTTGTGCATCGGGATTCCGAGTCTGATCGGAGGGTCCCGAGATGGAGGTCTCCATGGATCGTGAGCTTGTCTGGGCTAAGTTGGGACACCCCTGCAGGGTTTAAACTTTCGAGAGCCGTGCCCACGGTTATGTGGCAGATGGGAATTAGTTAATATCCGGTTGTAGTGGACTTGAACTAAACCCAACTAAAATACACCAACCGCGTGCGTAGCCGTGACTGTCTCTTTTCGGGTACATTCAAGAAGAGAACACGGTTGGGTTATGTTTGAACGTAAGTAGTCCAGGATCACTTCTTGATCATTACTAGTTTGCGACCGTTTGCTTAGTTGCTCATCTTGCTCTTGTACTCGTAACTTAGCCACCATATATTGCTTAGTCGCTTGCTGCAACCTCACCACTTGTCCATTCCATACCCATTAAGCTTTGCTAGTCTTGAAACCCATGGTAATGGGATTGCTGAGTCCTCGTGGCTCATAGATTTGTACAACAACAGGTGCAGGTGTAGGTATTGCGATGATCATGAGGCGAGTGTGATGCTTGCTTGTTTGGAGTTCTTCTGCTTCTTCTTCTTCGATCAAGGGTTAGGTTTCAGGTCGGAAGACCTGGGATTAGCTGGGTGGATGTCGTTCTTCTTTTTTGTTTGATTTCATCCGTAGTCGGATCCTGCTCTTCTGTATGTTGATTGCTATGTACTCATGAACTGTTGTATTCATGTTGTAGCTTGTGGCGAGTGTAAGCCTTTATCTTGTATTCTCATCTATTCAGTACATGGTATGTTGTAATGATGTCCACCTTGCTATGCGCTCAAAATGCGTTTCTGCCCCGATCATGAATTCATCACGTGATTGGGATAGAATCGCATCTTTGGCGCTATAGTACTGCGTTGTTTTTGGGGCTTGATGAAAAATCGAGTGTTGCTTTTTGTAGGTTGGCCCACCCAGCAAATGGGCCGCTGGTCCACCACAGACTGGGAGGCTAAAAATACAAGTTGTATGGTATGGAGGCAAGTAAAAAAACGCCATTGAGAGCCATCTACTGGAAAAAAATTGTGTCTGATGTGCTTCTTCAGTCACGCCGCCAGCCCCCTCTTTAATCCAGTTCGCTCCATTCCCCAACCGGTAGCATGGGACGGAAGTTTATTTCCTCCTCACGCCTATCAGGGGAATGAAGAAGCGTGGCATCAAATCTAACACCGGTGATGGCTGCTTGTCCAAGTGGTTTTTAGATAAGAAACTGCATGTTTCAAAGGCAGAGCATTTAAATCAACATACACTTTTCAAGCATGGATAACAGAATGTTGGAAATTTTATGCATGGTAAAAAATGGAACTAACAACAAGTTAACATCATGCTAATCAACATTCATGTATACCACATCTTCATATGATGCAAATTCAGAAAGATATGCTATTTTCAAAATGGCAAGACAATGTTGAGTGTGCGAAAAACTAAGTAGACTAGGGATGAAATTTTGGCAAGTGTTAGATATTTTTCAACTGCACCAGTTGGAATCGAACTAAGGCAGTACAAATTTTGGGTGAGAGGGCTGTAGCCACCGGGCTAGTGCGGTATGTTCGAAAGAATGAAGGTGTCTTCCCCGACTCCGGTTCTTTCCCGTCTATGTGCGCTTGCCATGGCGCTGCTGTATGCCGTTTTCAACATGCTCAAAAAACGAGAGGAATCCAGAGATGACTGTACGCCAAGAGACTGATAGTGGGGACCCACTAGGTCCAAGCCATACGCAAGCAAGTGCCCCAATTGGAAAAAACTTCCTCCTAATTGTATACTAATGTTGGCGCCCACGGGTTTGTCAACCTTAGTCAATAAATGAAATAAATTTCCAGCGATGACTGTCATTGGGGAGCTTTTTTAGGGGTATCGGGGATTTTTCATTTTTTGCTGTTGTTGCGAGAAAGGGGTATCGGGGATCTAGCTGGTATCACTTTTTTCCAGAGGGAGAACAAGTATCAGCTAAGCCTAGGTTTTGTTTTTTAACATGCGTAGCCCACGACATACCGAGACAGTGGTTTCAACTTATTTTTTGAGGTCCATCATGTACGTACCTGCCTATGGGCCTCCAAGCGTTGGTTTTACTTTTTCTTAAAGATCAGCAGCCCAATGTATTTTTTTAATAAAACACAGATCTCTGTTCTATTTATCTATATATAAGAATAATAATGTTGTGTCCAATTTATGTTTTCCCTTCTAACCACATTATATATATTTATATTATTACTATTATCATATATTTAATAGACACTTATATATACATTATAAAAACAACCCACGTCTTATTAACTTATAAAAGTAAATGTTTAACAGAAGTTGGCAAGGAAAATCCTGGTGATTGCGTACAAAAGCTTGTGAAGATTTTAAGGACCAATGTAATAATAACAAGCTCATTTTTGTTTTGAGCAATAACTCGCTAATTTGTTAATTATATATATATAATGTGTCACTCTGGTTTCTTTTTTGATATTAATTGCTCCTTCTAACCTAACATTATATATAGAACAAGCCCATCTAATTCGTGTATTTCAAGAAAGTGCAAACGAGCTAGGATTTCTTAGAAAATATTAAATGGGCCGCATTGACACGAAATTATTTGTTCACCCAGCCCTGCAAATGGTAAGAAAACATGGGTTAAATATATGCCGAAGGCTGACATGTGGGCCAATAGGCCGAAGCCTACGCAAGGTGTTGTCAACTTGGTCAACAAATGATTATGACATCCAGAGCCATTGGATTTATATCCAACGACCAGCATGCACCTTCAATCTCTCATCTTCTTCCCCCAGCATCACAGGGACCGCCTACTCCGGCCTCCGACGGCTAGCAGCTCTGCTTAGCATGCATCACTACAAAGCGCTACCCCACCGCCGGCTAGGCTATCCCTCCCCCCTCCACACCTCCTGTTATTCTCCACTAACTGCAGCCCCACGCCACACCAGAACTAGCTATAACCCTTGTACTCCTCTCAATCTGCGACTCCACTGCCGTGTCTTCCCATCTCCAGGTCGTTCCCGTCCGGGGCCTCGCTGTGGTCCACCGCCTCGCTGCGCTCGGCGCGGCGTGGTAAACAAATGAGAGTCATCGGAAGAGGACTGTATGTGGAGAGCCTGACGGCTAGGACCCACGAGGTCCATGGTCGCACGCAAGGAAAGCTCCTCCTTATTAAGCTGAGAAAATGTTTCCTCCCCCTGACAGCTGGGACCCACCGGCTGTATCTTCGCATGGAACGAAGTGCTTCCTTGTTACGCGAAAAGATTATTCGTCCTGATGACAGCTGGGACCCGGCAGATTTGGTGCTGACTTGTGGGCCTACTAAGCTGACATGTACGCGGGGCTTTGTCAACTTAATCAACAAATGATTCTAGCAGCTGAACTGTTGGATGTTAATCTAACAGCCGTGCTACTTCTTCAACCTCTATTCTTGCTCCTGTCTCCCGTGGGCGGCAGTGCTGCCGCGCACCTGAACCAGTCAAGTTTCCCACTCCTCTCCATCTGTGACTCCACTGCTGCGTCTTCCCCATCTTAGGGTCGTTCCAGTCTAGGGCCTCGCCGTCATCCACCGGCCTTGGTGCGCTCGACACGGTGTGGTCAATGTGGTCAACAAACAAGAGTGATCGGAAGATGACTGTACGTGAGAGGAAGTGCGTCCTTATCCTCCCTGACAGCTAGGACCCACCCGGTTGAAGCATATGTACCGTTGTCTGTCTTGTCGTGAACGTGTATGTACATCCTGGTGGATCGGTCGCTCTGCAACGATGAACCGTGGCCGAGTAAGTAGCATCACATGTCATAGTAGAGCCCCCACGTAGCAGTTCAGGTTGTCCCGTCTAAACCGTGTACACGTACATACAACCACACGCCAAAAAATACAACCACGTACGTACATATGAGCAGGGTCTCAAAACGCGTACTCACGCATACGGACGGCCGGGGCTGTTCATCTTCAGCTAACCGGTTGGGTCGGAACAGAGGAAACAACGTCGTGTTCACCAGGAGCCAAGTGACTGGGTCGGAACGCGTCCTGTTCATCGGGAGGCAACAGACTGGGTCGGAATGGGTCATGTTCAACGGGAGCCAACTGGCTTGGACAGAACAGCCAGAACGGGGTGTGGCATACCGCAAAACGGAGGAAAACGGCCTTGTGTTCGACCACGTATGGTCGAAACAGGGTCATGTTCATCAGGAAGGGTCTGGCGTACCGCAAAATGGAGGAAACAGACTTGTGTTCGAGCTCCTACGGTCGAAACAGGGTGCTTTTAATCGGGAGGGTGTGGCATACCGCAAAACATAGGAAACGGACTTGTGTTGGAGCACCTACGGTCGAAATGGGGGTCATGTTCATCAGGAGGGGTGTGGCATACTGCAAAGCAGGACTCCACGGGCTACTATTCATCCACCGTCTACTGCCTTGCTCTAGCCTCCATGGGCTACTGTTCATCCACCGTCGACCTCCTCCAGCCTCCACCTGCGACTGTTTATCCACGACGTCTCCCTCCTACCTCCACCAGCTACTGTTCATCCACGGGCTCCTGTTCATTCAGCCTCCACCGCTCCTCCATCGGCTACTGTTCAACCAGCCCTCTCCACGGGGTCTTATTCAACCACCCCTCCACAGGTTACTGTTCATCCATCCCTCCACCGACTGTTCAACCAGCCCTCCACGGGGTCCTGTTCATCCACTCCCAACCGTCTCGATCGGGGTCTTGTGTATCTAGCGGCAATGGCCTCTACTACCACGGGGTCCTGTTCATCCAACCCCCACCGGGAACTATTCATCCACCCCCCCCCCAAATAATGATCACTGTTCATCAAGAGGCAGCAGGTTCAATCGGCTTCAGTTAGCAGCAGTAGTGAAGGAATCGCTCGATCGGGTTCAGTTAACAGCCAGGGATCGATCGATCGTTCAGGTTCAACAACGAGTAGCCTGCAGTGCAATCGCTCGAGTTCAGTTAGAGCCCGACGCTTCACACACATGCGCGTATGTGTACGAGAGACATGCGCATCGCTCGGCCCTGACCACCCAGCATAACCAGGAACTCCCCGATATTTTCCTCGCCCTTGCTTCTACCACGGTTTTTTCCGTCATGGACGGACCAAAGAATGTCATGCAGCTGCGTCTCCGGCCCGCCCAGGAGGAAAAGCCCATTTTCTGTCATGATTTTTTCATAGAAGTAGGAGCCCACCACATCTATGATGATATCAGGTTTTGTCACAATTATCATCATAGAAGTGTCATAAGCATGATAGAAAAAAAATCCGTTCGACCCAAAATATCACGAATGTGTCTTTTTTGTAGTGAAAGGTATAAGAAGTTTCCTTGGTCATGCTGGTCTCTATAGGAGATTTATTAAAGACTTCTCTAAAATTTCTAGGCCTCTCACTAATCTTTTGAAAAAAGATTTTCCATTTGTTTTTTATGATGATTGTGTAGAAGCATTTGAAATACTTAAGAAAGCCTTAATCTCTGCACCTATTGTTCAACTGCGTGATTGGAACCTACCCTTTGAAATTATGTGTGATGCAAGTGATTATGTTGTTGGTGTTGTTCTAGAACAAAAAGTTGATAATAAATTAATGTTATGCATTATGCTAGTAAAACTCTAGACAGTGCTCAAAGAAATTATGCTACCACTAAAAAGGAAGTTTTAGCAGTCGTGTTTGCTTGTGATAAATTCAGATCTTACATTTTTTTTACTCTAAAGTAATTTTTCACACTAATCATGCTACTATTAAGTACCTTATGGAAAAGAAAGATGTTAAACCAAGACTCATTAGGTGGGTTCTCTTGCTACAAGAATTTGATTTACATATTATTGATAGAAAGGGAGCTGAGAACCCTGTAGCAGACAACTTGTCTAAGATAGAAAAGATTCTTGATGACCCACTACCTATTGATGATAGCTTTCCTGATGAACAACTAGCTGTCATAAATGCTTTTCGTAGTACCCCATGGTATGTAGACTATGCAAATTATATTGTTGCTAAATTTATACCACCTAGTTTCACATACCAACAAAATACAAAGTTTTTCTATGATTTAATACACTACTTCTGGGATGACCCACATCTCTATAAAGAAGGAGTAGATGGTGTTATTAGACATTGTGTACCTGAGCATGAATAGGAACAGATCCTACGCAAGTGTCACTCTGAGGCTTACGGAGGACACCATGCTGGAGACAAAACTACACATGAGGTATTACAATCTGGTTTCTACTGGCCGACTCTTTTCAAATATGCTCGTAAGTTTGTCTTGTCTTGTGATGAATGCCAAAGAATTGGTAACATTAGTATACGTCAGGAAATGCCTACGAATTATTCACTTGTAATTGAACCATTTGATGTTTGGGGATTTGATTATATAGGGCCTTTTCCTTCCTCTAATGGGCATACACATATTTTGGTTACTGTTGATTATGTTACTAAGTGGCTAGAAGCTATTCCAACCAATAGTGTTGATCATAAACATCCATTAAAATGCTTAAAGAATTTATTTTTCCAAGGTTCGGAGTCCCTAGATATTTAATGATTGATGGTGGTTCACACTTAATTCATGGTGCTTTCCATAAATTGCTTGCTAAGTATGATGTTAGAATTGCATATCCATATTATCCTCAGTCTAGTGGTCAAGTAGAACTAAGTAATAGGGAAATAAAATTGATCTTGCAAAAGACTGTTAATAGATCTAGGAAGAACTGGTCTAAGAAACTTGATGATGGATTATGGGGTTATAGAACTGCTTATAAAAATCCTATGGGTATGTCTTCATACAAAATGGATTATGGAAAAGCATGTCACTTACCTATTGAATTAGAACACAAAGCTTATTGGGCAATTAAAGAGCTAAACAATGATTTGAAACTTGCTGGTGAAAAGTGTTGGGGAACGTAGTATTTCAAAAAAAATCCTACTATCACACAAGATCTATCTAGGAGAAGCATAGCAACGAGTGGGGAGAGTGTCGTGGGAGTAAATTTGAAAATAATATAGGGGGTATGTAGGAGGAGGCAAGATCCTAGCTACGACGAAGTTGTGCACGCAAGATTTATGAGTTCATGCCCTTCTCGGAGGAAGTAACATCCCTACGTCTTGGTGCCTGGAGGCTGGTCGATTGGATTATGCGTGAGACTTACAGGGGGTGCGAAACCTTGTGCTAGAGGAGGGGGTGGCTTATATAGAGTGCGCCAGGACCCCAGCCATCCCACATTACACAAGGTTCAATGTACATTAAGACAGGGCATTACTGGTAATGCCAGTTATAAAGAGCTATGAATGATCTTTAAGACTACAAAGTGAACGCCTGGCCGTTGCCATCCTGAGTGACTTTAGGCTTTTTGTATTCCGAATGGTTTCTTGTATGGACGAGTGACTTTATCTTGGTCGAATGCAATTGGGGTTTCCGAGTGAGTTTGGAGGTCGAGTGGATTACACTCCTTGGTGAACTCTGTTGGATTCTTCTGTTGTACTTTGAATGTCTTTAACTCTAGGGCAGATTCCTTGGGTAAGGCATCTAGGTCAGGCTTATGACCCTACCCTAGGTACATGTCATCGTCATTAGCCCCCGAATGGATTGAGGTCCGAGTGAAGAAAGAGCTGAAGTTGATTCCAACCCGATTCTCTACTGCGGAGGTATCTCATCTGAGTCTGTGAATCATATTGAAGCTTCGATCTTATTTCAGTCCCCTCGATCGATTCAGAAGTCGCCGAGTGAACTCAATCGATGGTCTTCAAGCATTGATGTGGAACAAAATCTTCGGTGCGATCGGTTACTCTGTGGTTTCCGGATCCCACGGGATTCGAAATTTTAGGGAAGCGCGCGGGACGGAGCTTGCCGCAGTAAACAGAGCGGATAAACGAGGACGCCTCGATCTTTGTGCCGCCTTTTCTGCCACGTATTGAGCGAGTGCCTGATGCGGGATATGATTAGATCGCTCGGGCCCACCCGTCAGCCACTAGGAAGCTGCCTCATAAATAGCATCTGGATCGAGGCAAAGCACCGTGCCCACCACTCGTCCCCTTCTTCCTCTGCTTCTCCTCCACACTCTCCACCCTCTTCACCGTCTCTGTTCACCCGCAAGCACTTCGTCGCCATGGGCAAGGACATGATGGCGGCCCTGGAGCGCAAGAAAGCGGCGGCGGTGAAGGGCAAGAAGACGAGTCGGGGATCATCGTCGAGGTCCGGTCTGCTGCCTGGTTGGATCCAGGGGGACTGGATCCGCTCCGCGATCCAGAAGGAGGACTTGGAGGACATGGCTAGCGGAGGCCTGATCGCCCATGGATCTTGGAGGCTACTGGGGAATGAGACTGAGCCTCAGCCGTTGGAGGGTGAGTGCGTTCTCCTTGCTACTCATGTCGACCGTGGTTTCAGTCTGCCTCCTCATTCTTTTTCCGGGGGTTCATGAACTTTTTTGGTGCCCAACTTCACCATTTCTCCCCCAACACAATCACATACCTCGCTGCCTACATCTCTCTGTGTGAAAACTTCTTGGGCTGTCGACCGCATTGGGGTTTGTTTAAGCACATCTTTACTTGCCGCTCCCAGTCTGTGAAGAAGGCAAATCAAGTGATGAGAAGACGCACGTGATCCAAATGTGCGGGGGGTTTAGGGATTCAAACTAGAGGTAGAAGTACTTTTCCAGCCATGACCCTTCCCGACTCAGTTAGAGGGTGGCAGTCGACCTGGTTCTATTGCCAAGATGTTCCGACTCCCAACCAGTCAACCGGCCTTCCCCCCTTCACCATGGACCGAGTCAGCCAACCCTCTTCTCTTACTGTGACTCCAGCAGAGAAGGGAGAGGTGTCCATGCTAGTCGACCGGATAGTCCAACTAATCCATGATGGCGTGACTAGCATGGATTTGTTGGAACTGTTTCTCAGTAGACGCATCCAGCCCCTTCAAGCCCGCGATCATCCGATGTGGATGTATTCGGGCCCCAACGACACTGCTCGGGTCGACCCAGAGGAAGTCTCCAAGGAGACAGTGGAGCAGTGGCTGTGGAGCATCACTGGTAACAAAGACAACCCAGGGCGTCCAGGAGAGTCGCCCCCTTCGACGCCGAAAACGAGCCGGAAAAGGTCTAACCTTTGTCACCGAGTGTATTTTTACTCTGATTTGCGACAGTCTTTGAGTCTGATGGATGCCTGTTTGACACTTCGCCTTGCAGATTTATAGTGAGATGTACTTGATGTCGAACGGGGAGCAGGCCCAGGAGGGAACGGAGAGCACTGACGAGAGCGGCGAGTGGCAGTCCCCTGATGACCGCGAGGATGACAGTGATGACTCGGGCGGCAGTGAGGAGGTCGAATCACCACCTCGCTCGAAGCATCGGTCCAAGCAATCTCAGGACCCTGCAGGAGAGCGTGGCAAGGTAGTGCCTCCCAGATCCCAAGAGCACAAACGCACTCGGACTTTGTCTCCGGTGCCGACTGAAAAGGCCGCCAAGCAACTCAAGACCTCCCCTTCGAAGCCTCGGAAGGCCTTGCCTAAGATCAAAGTGGATGTTCCCGTCACTTCTACATAAGTATTTTCTTGGGGATCGTTGTAGAAACTAAAAAAATTCTATGCATCGCCAAGATCAATCTATGGAGTAACTAGCAATGAGAGGGGAGTGCATCTTCATACCCTTGAAGATCGTGAGTCGGAAGCGTTGCAAGAACGCGGTTGGAGGAGTCGTACACGTAGCTATTCAGATCACGGCCGAATCCGATTTGAGCACCGAACAGCAGTGCCTCCGCGTTCAACACACGTGCAGCCCGATGATGCTCCCGCGCCTTGATCTAGCAAGGAGGAGGGAGAGGTTGAGGAAGAAGGCTCCAACAGCAGCACGACGGCGTGGTGGTGATGGAGTGGCAGTTCTCCGGCAGGGCTTCGCCAAGCTCACGCGGAGGAGGAGAGGTGTTGGGGAGGGGAGGGGCTGCGCCTTGGATGTGGTGCTGTAGCCCTCACCTTGCCCCTCTATTTATAGGGAGAAGGTGGAAGGGGGCCGGCCCCTCTAGAGGGGGGGCAAGGGGGAGGGGGCTTGCCCCCCAAGCAAGGGGGGCGCCCCCCTTTAGGGTTCCCCCAAACCCTAGGCGCATGGGCCCTAGGGGGATGGCGTCCAGCCCACTAGGGGCTGGTTCCCTTCCACCTACAGCCCATAAGGCCCTCCGGAGCAGGTGTACCCTCCTGGTGGACCCCCGGAATCCCTCCGGTGGTCCCGGTACAATACTGGTATACCCCCAAATATTTCCGGTGACCGTATGATGACTTCCCATATATAAATATTCACCTCCGGACTATTCCGAAAATCCTCGTGACGTCCGGGATCTCATCCGGGACTTCAAACAACATTCGGTAATCACATACAAATCTTCCTAATAACCCTAGCGTCATCGAACCTTAGGTGTGTAGACCCTACGGGTTCGGGAACCATGCAGACATGACCGAGACAACTCTCCGGCCAATAACCAACAGCGGGATCTAGATACCCATGTTGGCTCCCACATGTTCCATGATGATCTCATTGGATGAACCACGATGTCGAGGATTCAAGCAATCCCGTATACAATTCCCTTTGTCAATCGGTACGCTACTTGCCCGAGATTTGGTCGTCGGTATCCCAATACCTCATTCAATCTCGTTACCGGCAAGTCACTTTACTCGTTGCGTAACACATCATCCCGTAACCAACCCTTAGTCACATTGAGCTCATTATGATGATGTCTTACCGAGTGGGCCCAGAGATACCTCTCCATCATATGGAGTGACAAATCCCAGTCTCGATTCGTGCCAACCCAACAGACACTTTCAGAGATACCCGTAGTGCACCTTTGTAGTCGCCCAGTTACGTTGTGACGTTTGGCACACCCAAAGTATTCCTACAGTATCCAGGAGTTGCACAATCTCATGGTCTAAGGAAAAGATACTTGACATTAGAAAAGCTCTAGCAGACGAACTACACGATCTTGTGCTATGCTTAGGATTGGGTCTTGTCCATCACATCATTCTCCTAATGACGTGATCCCGTTGTCATTGACATCCAATGTCCATGGTCAGGAAACCGTAACCATCTATTGATCAACGAGCTAGTCAACTAGAGGCTCACTAGGGACATGTTGTGGTCTATGTATTCACACATGTATTACAATTTCCGGATAACACAATTATAGCATGAACAATAGACAATTATCATGAACAAGGAAATATAATAATAACCATTTTATTATTGCCTCTAGGGCATATTTCCAACAGTCTCCCACTTGCGCTAGAGTCAATAATCTACTTAAATTGTGATGAATCGAACACCCATAGAGTTTTGGTGTTGATCATGTTTTGCTCGAGGAAGAGGTTTAGTCAATGGATCTGCGACATTCAGGTCCGTATGCACTTTACAAATATCTATGTCTCCATTTTGAACATTTTCACGAATGGAGTTGAAGCGACGCTTGATATGCCTGGTCTTCCTGTGAAACCTGAGCTCCTTGGCAAGGGCAATAACTCCAGTGTTGTCACAGAAGAGAGTCATCGGGCCCGACGCTTTGGGAATAACTCCTAGGTCGGTAATGAACTCCTTCATCCAGATTGCTTCTTGTGCTGCCTCCGAGGCTGCCATGTACTCCGCTTCACATGTAGATCCCGCCACGACGCTTTGCTTGCAACTACACCAACTGACTGCCCCACCATTTAAAATATACACGTATCCGGTTTGTGATTTAGAGTCATCCAGATCTGTGTTGAAGCTAGAATCGACGTAAACCTTTACGACGAGCTCTTCATCACCTCCATAAACGAGAAACATGTCCTTAGTCCTTTTCAGGTACTTCAGGATATTCTTAACCGATGTCCAGTGTTCCATGCCGGGATTACTTTGGTACCTTCCTACCAAACTCATGGCAAGGTTTACATCAGGTCTGGTACACAACATGTCATACATAATAGACCCTATGGCCGAGGCATAGGGGACGACACTCATCTTTTTCTATCTTCTGCCGTAGTCGGGCATTGAGCCGTGCTCAATTGCATACCTTGCAATGCAGGCAAGAACCCCTTCTTGGACTGATCCATATTGAACTTCTTCAATATCTTGTCAAGGTACGTACTTTGTGAAAGACCAATGAGGCGTCTCGATCTATCTCTATAGATCTTGATGCCTAATATATAAGCAGCTTCTCCAAGGTCCTTCATTGAAAAACACTTGTTCAAGTAGGCATTTATGCTTACCAAGAATTCTATATCATTTCCCATCAATAGTATGTCATCCACATATAATATGAGAAATGCTACAGAGCTCCCACTCACTTTCTTGTAAACACAGGCTTCTCCATAAGTCTGCGTAAACCCAAATGCTTTGATCATCTCATCAAATCGAATGTTCCAACTCCGAGAGGCTTGCACCAGCCCATAGATTGAGCATTGGAGCTTGCACACCTTGTCAGCATTCTTAGGATCGACAAAACCTTCCGGCTGCATCATATACAATTCTTCCTTAAGGAAACCATTAAGGAATGCCGTTTTGACGTCCATTTGCCATATCTCATAATCATATAATGCGGCAATTGCTAACATGATTCGGACGGACTTCAGCTTCGCTATGAGTGAGAAAGTCTCATCGTAGTCAACCCCTTGAACTTGTCGATAACCCTTAGCGACAAGCTGGGCCTTATAGGTGGTCACATTACCATCCGCGTCTGTCTTCTTCTTAAATATCCATTTATTTTCTATGGCTCGACGATCATCGGGCAAGTCAGTCAAAGTCCATACTTCGTTTTCATACATGGATCCTATCTCGGATTTCATGGCTTCCAGCCATTTGTCGGAATCTGGGCTCGCCATCGCTTCTTCATAGTTCGAAGGTTCACCATTGTCTAACAACATGATTTCCAGGACAGGGTTGCCGTACCACTCTGGTGCGGAACGTGTCCTTGTGGACCTACGATGTTCAGTAGCAACTTGATCTGAAGTTTCATGATCATCATTATTAACTTCCTCTCTAGTCGGTGTAGGGACCTCAGGAATATTTTCTTGAGCTACGCCACTCTCCGGTTCAAGAGGAAATACTTCATCAAGTTCTACTTTCCTCCCACTTACTTCTTTCGAGAGAAACTCTTTCTCTAGAAAGGATCCATTCTTGGCAACAAAGATCTTGCCTTCGGATCTGAGGTAGAATGATAGAGGCGAGGGTGTCCCAATCTTTCTATGAGATGATAACTATCGATTTGGTGGAGACGACTTTGACGATCCGACTACAAACGTGCACGACGTTGCTCCTTAGCAATCGCTAAACCAATCTTCTGAGGTTACTGACGATGCCGGAAGCACGGTCAGCCTGACCACGAAGGTCTATTCCTGCAAGCAATCGAAGAACGAGCAAGAATATGATAAAGCAATCTAAATATTGCAAATATATATGAAGTATTGATAATGGTGGGGATCCGTAAGCGGTCTTGGTCTGGTCGTTGGACACAAACGAAGTACACAAAGTTGCAATGGCTAACTTTTAACTAAACAAATCCCAAGGAAAAAGCTACTAGATGGATCTACTTATATAGGAGCAAGGGGTGGCGGACAAGGAGGTCGGAGGACGTCCCAAGGCAGCCTAAAACTAACCCTAGATCGTACAAGGCTCATGGGCCCAAGTGGAGGTGATGCAACACCTTTGGGCTTGTAGTTTGACTCGGATTCTGCTACAATGTCAGATTGTTTCGTCCATAACTCAACGCTCCGGACGAATTTGAAGGTGAATCCAATTGGGTTGGAAAGAGCACGAAATCTAGTTTCCACCAAAAAAAGAATCACCCAATTCGGAGTCCGTATGAAAAAGTTGTTGGCGTTTTGAGTCAGGTATGTCTGTGCAGTCCGAATCTGAATCCAGAACGTGAGAGACTTGGACTCTATCTTCTCTTGGCCCAAAAGTGACGTGAGAGGACTTTTTGAACAGGACCTAAACTTCTCCTTTTCCCTTATCTTCATATGTGGATTGTACAAATGTCCCATACACCTGCAATTAGAAAAAACACAAAAGTGTGTGAAGTATTTTTGTTCTGGATAACATAAATAGATTATTGAATAGTTTGCATTAGAAATCACCTGACAAATATGCATGTATGCAATATTTTTGGTCGTATCCAAGGTAGTCATGTCCTCATCATAGAACGTATAACCAATAGTTTGTTTAGGGTATCCTATGAAGACACATTTTTCCGATTTGGGTTCGAGCTTTTCAGGTTGAAGTTTCTTGACATAAGCATCGCATCCCCAAACTTTCAGAAACGACCGCTTAGGTTTCTTACCAAACCACAATTCATACGGTGTCGTCTCAACGGATTTCGACGGAGCCCTATTTAAAGTGAATGTGGCAGTCTCTAGAATAACCCCAAAATGACAGTGGTAGATCGGTAAGAGACATCATAGATCGTACCATATCCAATAGAGTGCGATTATGACGTTCGGGCACACCATTACGCTGAGGTGTTCCAGGCAGCGTGAATTGTGAAACAATTCCGCATTTCCTTAAGTGTGTGCAAAATTCGTGACTCAAATACTCTCCCCCATGGTCTGAGCGTAAGAACTTGATTTTCCTATCACGTTGATTCTCAACCTCACTCTGAAATTCCTTGAACTTTTCAAAGGTCTCAGACTTCTGTTTCATTAAGTAGACATACCCATATCTACTCAAGTCATCACTGAGGGTGAGAACATAACGATAGCCACCGCGAGCCTCAACACTCATTGGACCGCACACATTAGTATGTATGATTTCCAATAAGTTGGTTGCTCGCTCCATTGTTCCAGAGAACGGAGTCTTGGTCATTTTGCCCATGAGGCATGGTTCGCATGTGTCAAATGATTCATAATCAAGAGAATCCAAAAGTCCATCCGCATGGAGTTTCTTCATGCGTTTGACACCAATATGACCAAGGCGGGAGTGCCATAAGTATGTGGGACTATCATTATCAACCTTACATCTTTTGGCATTCTCACTATGAATATGTGTAACATCACGTTCGAGATTAAATAAGAATAAACCACTGACCAGCGGGGCATGACCATAAAACATGTCTCTCATATAAATAGAACAACCATTATTCTCAGATTTAAGTGAGTAGCTATCTCGCATTAAACGAGATCCAGATATAATGTTCATGCTCAAAGCTGGTACTAAATAACAATTATTGAGGTTTAAAACTAATCCCGTAGGTAAATGTAGAGGTAGCGTGCCGACGGCGATCACATCAACCTTGGAACCATTCCCGATGCGCATCGTCACCTCGTCCTTCGCCAGTCTCCGTTTATTCCGCAGTTCCTGTTTTGAGTTAAAAATATGAGCAACTGCACCAGTATCAAATAACCAGGAGCTACTACGAGCGCTGGTTAGGTACACATCAATAACATGTAAATCACATATACCTTTGGCATTGCCGGCCTTCTTATCCGCTAAGTACTTGGGACAGTTCCGCTTCCAGTGACTGTTTCCCTTGCAATAAAAGCACTCAGTCTCAGGCTTGGGTCCATTCTTGGCTTCTTCCCGGCAGCTTGCTTACCGGGCGCGGCAACTCCCTTGCCGTCCTTCTTGAAGTTCTTTTTACCCTTGCCTTTCTTGAACTTAGTGGTTTTATTCACCATCAACACTTGATGTTCCTTTTTGATTTCCACCTCCGCTGATTTCAGCATTGAATATACCTCAGGAATGGTCTTTTCCATCCCCTGCATATTGAAGTTCATCACAAAGCTCTTGTAGCTAGGTGGGAGCGACTGAAGGATTCTGTCAATGACCGCATCATCCGGGAGATTAACTCCCAGCTGAGACAAGCGGTTATGCAACCCAGACATTTTGAGTACGTGCTCGCTGACGGAACTATTCTCCTCCATCTTACAACTGTAGAACTTGTCGGAGACTTCATATCTCTCGACTCGGGCATGAGCTTGGAAAACCATTTTCAGCTCTTGGAACATCTCATATGCTCCGTGTTGCTCAAAAACACTTTTGGAGCCTCGGTTCTAAGCTGTAAAGCATGCCGCACTGAACCAGGGAGTAATCATCACTATGCGTCTGCCAAGCATTCATAACGTCTTGTTCTGCTGGGAAAACAGGTGCTTCACCTAGTGGTGCATCAAGGACATATGCTTTCCTGGCAACTATGAGGATAATCCTCAGGTTATGGACCCAGTCCGTGTAGTTGCTGCCATCGTCTTTCAGCTTGGTTTTCTCTAGGAACGCGTTAAAGTTGAGGGCAACATTAGCATGGGCCATTTGATCTACAAGACATATTGCAAAGAATTTTAGACTATGTGCATGATAATTAAGTTCATCTAATCAAATTATTTAATGAACTCCCACTCAGATAGACATCCCTCTAGTCATCTAAGTGATACATGATCTGATTCAACTAGGCCGTGTCCGATCATCACGTGAGACGGACTAGTCATCATAGGTGAACATCTTCATGTTGATCGTATCTTCTATAAGACTCATGTTCGACCTTTCAGTCTTCCGTGTTCCGATGCCATGTCTGTACATGCTAGGCTCGTCAATTCAACCTAAGTGTATTGCGTGTGTAAATCTGGCTTACACCCGTTGTATGCGAACGTTAGAACCTATCACACCCGATCATCATGTGGTGCTTCGGAACAATGGACCTTAGCAATGGTGCACAGTTAGGGGGAACACTTTCTTGAAATTATTGCGAGGGATCATCTTATTTATGCTACCGTCGTTCTAAGCAAATAAGATGTAAAACATGATAAATATCACATGCAATCAAATAGTGACATGATATGGCCAATATCATTTTTCTCCTTTTGATCTCCATCTTCGGGGCACCATGATCATCATTATCACCGGCATGACACCATGACCTCCATCATCATGATCTCCATCATCGTGTCTTCATGAAGTTGTCTCGCCAACTATTACTTCTACTAGTATGGCTAACGGTTAGCAATAAAGTAAAGTAATTACATGACATTTATGTTGACACGCAGGTCATAAATAAATTAAGACAACTCATATGGCTCCTGCCAGTTGTCATACTCATCGACATGCAAGTCATGATTCCTATTACAAGAACATGATCAATCTCATACATCAGATATATCATTCATCACATCCTTTTGGCCATATCACATCACACGGCATATGCTGCAAAAACAAGTTAGACGTCCTCTAATTGTTGTTACAAGTTTTTACATGGCCGCTATAGGTTTCTAGCAAGAACATTTCTTACCTACGCCAAAACCACAACGTGATATGCCAATTTCTATTTACCCTTCATAAGGACCCTTTTCATCGAATCCGATCCGACTAAAGTGGGAGAGACAAACACCCGCTAGCCACCTTATGCAACTAGTGCATGTCAGTCGGTGAAACCAGTCTCACGTAAGCGTACGTGTAAGGTCGGTCCGGGCCGCTTCATCCCACGATGCCGCCGAATCAAGATAAGACTAGTAACGGCAATTAAATTGACAAAATCGACGCCCACAACAACTTGTGTTCTACTCGTGCATAGAAACTACGCATAAACCTGGCTCTGATACCACTGTTGGGGATCGTTGCAGAAATTAAATTTTTTCTACGCATCACCAAGATCAATCAATGGAGTAACTAGCAACGAGAGGGGAGTGCATCTTCATACCCTTGAAGATCACGAGTCGGAAGCGTTGCAAGAACGTGGTTGGAGGAGTCGTACACGTAGCGATTCAGATCACAGCCGAATCCGATCCAAGCACCGAACAACGGTGCCTTCGCGTTCAACACACGTGCAGCCCG
Source organism: Triticum urartu (assembly GCF_056163025.1). Lineage (NCBI taxonomy): Eukaryota > Viridiplantae > Streptophyta > Magnoliopsida > Poales > Poaceae > Triticum > Triticum urartu. The sequence continues at coordinate 233,344,115 of NC_141873.1, forward strand.
GTGACGTCTCGCGCGCCTTAATCCAGCAAGGAGGAGGGAGAGGTTGAGGAAGAAAGCTCCAACAGCAGCACGACGGCGTGGTGGTGATGGAGTGGCAGTTCTCCGGCAAGGCTTCGCAAAGCTCACGCGGAGGAGGAGAGGTGTTGGGGAGGGGAGGGGCTGCGCCTTGGATGTGGTGCTGCAGCCCTCCCCTCACCCCTCTATTTATAGGGAGAAGGGGGAAGGGGGCCGGCCCCTCTAGATGAGATCTAGAGGGGGGCGGCGGCCACGGGGGAGGGGGCTTGCCCCCAAAGCAAGGGGGCGCCCCCCTTTAGGGTTCCCCCCAAACCCTAGGCGCATGGGCCCTAGGGGGGATGGCGCCGAGCCCACTAGGGGCTGGTTCCCTTCCACCTACAGCTCATAAGGCCCTCCGGGGCAGGTGGACCCTCCCGGTGGACCCCCGGAACCCCTCCGGTGGTCCCGGTACAATACCGGTATACCCCAAATATTTCTTGTGACCGTATGATGACTTCCCATATATAAATCTTCACCTCCGGACTATTCTGGAACTCCTCGTGATGTCTGGGATCTCATCCGGGACTCCGAACAACATTCGGTAATCACATACAAATCTTCCTAATAACCCTAGCGTCATCGAACCTTAGGTGTGTAGACCCTACGGGTTCGGGAACCATGCAGACATGACCGAGACAACTCTCCGGCCAATAACCAACAGCGGGATCTGGATACCCATGTTGGCTCCCACATGTTCCACGATGATCTCATCGTATGAACCACGATGTCGAGGATTCAAGCAATCCCGTATACAATTCCCTTTGTCAATCGGTACGTTACTTGCCCGAGATTCGATCGTCAGTATCCCAATACCTCGTTCAATCTCGTTACTGACAAGTCAGTTTACTCGTTGTGTAACACATCATCCCGTGACCAACCCTTAGTCACATTGAGCTCATTACGATGATGTCTTACTGAGTGGGCCCAGAGATACCTCTCCGTCATACGGAGTGACAAATCCCAGTCTTGATTCGTGCCAACCCAACAGACACTTTCAGAGATACCCGTGGTGCACCTTTATAGTCACCCAGTTACGTTGTGACGTTTGGCACACCCAAAGTATTCCTACAGTATCCGGGAGTTGCACAATCTCATGGTCTAAGGAAAAGATACTTGACATTAGAAAAGCTCTAGCAGACGAACTACACGATCTTGTGTTATGCTTAGGATTGGGTCTTGTCCATCACATCATTCTCCTAATGATGTGATCCCGTTATCAATGACATCCAATGTCCATGGTCAGGAAACCGTAACCATGTATTGATCAACGAGCTAGTCAACTAGAGGCTCACTAGGGACATGTTGTGGTCTATGTATTCACACATGTATTACGATTTCCGGATAACACAATTATAGCATGAACAATAGACAATTATCATGAACAAGGAAATATAATAATAACCATTTTATTATTGCCTCTAGGGCACATTTCCAACATATTTTACCTTTTTTCTCTCGCGCGCGTTGTTTGGAAATTGTTGTGTGTTTGTCGACTCATTTTGGTGCTTAACCGAGTGAGTTCTGACACTTTCGGCGCTGCTACTTCTGTTACCTCCATGGATATCGACAAGGACCAAGACGATGAAGAGACGGAGGATGCGGCCACTTCCAAAGCAGGTACAACTCCATAAGTTTACTCTCGTTTTGTCAATTTGTATTGTCGGTCGACTGAGCTCTGACGGTCGAGTGCTTTGTAGCACCACCGAATGTCATTGATCTTCCAAACGATGATGAAGACGTGCCTCAGAAGACCACGAGAAGAAAGGGCAGGCCTTGAGCAGGAGGGCATCTGCAAGCAAGGTATCTCAGTCGACACCAATGCCAGAACCATTGATTCAGCAATCGGGAGATCCAACTCGGGCTTCTGTTTCTTTTGTCGATCATGTGTTGACTGATTGTCCTTCGGCGTCGACTGCCCTAGAACTTGCTCCATCCATGCAACTCCAAGTCTCAGATCCCCTAGCTGCTTCAACTGTTCCACCCACTCCACTGTTTGTTACCCATCATGTCCCAGAGGACCTAGTGAGTGCTGATAAGGAAGCTATACGTCAAGCAGGCCTTATGATGGAGCGAGTGAAGGTGGTGCACGAAGCTAGCCAGGTTCCCTATGATGCCAGCTCTGCACTTCAAACTAATGTCCAGGTGAGTTGATTCTGACTGATCTTTCAGCTTGATTTTTGCTCTGTTAGGATATGGTACTTGGAAACTACTCCTTTATTATTCGTAAGATGTCCGTGGATGAACATTTTCCATGAATCTGGACCATGCATCTGTTCACCCACTGGGTGTGGGGTCTTTGATGAATGTCCGTTTGTAAAGTTCCACCCCGACTGGACGGGCCATGCCGAGTGGAAAGTTAAACCAGTGGGGGCACGCCAAGTGCACCCACTAGGTGTAATCCCCGAGACCGCCGTCGACTGCGAGCAGTCGGCGATGGTCTGAGAATGATTGATATCTCCTTTTTGGCACTCCGACTGGACAGACCATGTCGAGTGGATAGTCGAACCAGTGGGGGCATGCCAAGTGCACCCACTAGGTGTAGTCCTCGAGACTACTGTTGAATGTTTGATTCGGCAGTAGTCTTAGAACTCTTTTTGCCGAAATGACTTGAACTTGTATCTTATCGCTCAAAAGCAATTGACCTTTGTTCTTGTCGACTGACCCATCTTACTTGTTGATTGTAGAAATCTTGTGATCTTGTGGTTCAGTTTGCTGACTTGGAGCAGAAGCAGATCCATCTCGACCTCGACTTGAACCTAGCCAAAGAGAACTTGCAGAAGGCTAAGGACGAAGCGGCTGCCATGGGAGGTAATAACCTGTCAACTGTTTGCCTTGTCTTCTTTTCCTTTCATTCTTTGAACCGAGTGACTCTACTCGAACAGATGTGCGTAGTGAAAATAGACAACTCCAACCTCGTCTGAAGAATGTTATTTCTTTAGAGAAAATGAAGTAGGCTTTGGAGCAGAAGGACCTCGACCTTGCAGCGGTGCAGAAGACGACACGAGAGAAAACTAAACTTGTCGAAAAGAAGCTATCTTCAGTCGGCAAGTTGGAAGAGGAAAATGCCAAACTGAAGACTTCCATCAACAAAGACAACAAAGAAGTCGTGCAACTGAAGAAGGACAAGGTGACTCTGTCTGACAAGGTTGGAGATCTCACTCAGAAGAGAAACGACCTGGAGGCTTATCTAGGAGGGCTCGCCAAGAAGATGTTCCTTATGCTCGAAGGTACCTTCCCTTGTCTGACTAATTTGTAACTACCGACTCATCATGTGATTGGTCGACTCATTATTTTCCTATGTGTGTGCAGAATTCTATCAAAACTTTGAGGAAGAGACGGGGCGGATTGAGACGAGCCTGGACCCCATCAAAGATGAAGCTGCTATGAATGTGCAATCCCGCCTTGCTGGCGTTGTGGAGTATCTTGCCCGACTGAAAGTAGCGATGGCATGGATCGACACAGAACTCTGGCCAAAAGTGTCATTCCAAAACGACCTCAAGTCTCTGATGACTCGACTTAATGAAATCCCTTGTCGAGTGCAAGTGTGGAAGAAGTCCTCTGCCCGGTGTGGTGCTGACGTGGCTCTGTCTCTGGTCCGCGTCCATTGCAAAGAAGCTAAGGAAGAGAAGCTGGCAGCTATCAATGTCACCAATACCAAGAGGCTTCAATTCCAGTCTTTTATGGAGACCTTCATCGAGGCTGCCACCTGCATCGCCGATGGGATCAACCTAGATGAATTCGTTGAGCCAGCCAGCTCCTCTCTTGCTGAGGAGTGAATGAACTTGATGCTACACTTTTATTTGCCTCGGAATGCCGAGTGATTTTGTAACCGTTAAACTCCGTCGGGCTTGATGACCGAGTACTTCTGTTCGCGGTTCTGAACCTTGCTGGATTTTTTTGAACTTGATTTGCTCTTGAATATGATTGCTTTGTTTTTACCGCTTGCTGAATCGACCTCAAGGCCATTGTACTTGCATCTTTGACGAGAGGGCCGCGGGCATGAAAGCCAGGTGGTGCACACGACCTGCACCTCGTCACCCTTGCGGATTGGGATGGAGCGGACGTTGTACTTGTGGCGTAGCTCTGACGAGAGGATCACGGACGTGAGCACCAGGTGCCGCACACGACCTGACCTCGTCGTCCTAACGTATCAGGATGGAGCGGACATTGTACTTGTGGCGCAGCTCTGATGAGAGGGCCGCGACACGAGCGCCAGCTCCCGCAAACGACATGCACCTCGTCATCCTGACAGATCGGGATGGAGCAGACATTGTACTTGTGGCGCAGCTCCGACGAGTGGGAGGATTGCTCTCCGCTCGGAGTGATTTTTTAACTTAGGCGATTACGGGGTCGCAGCTAAGCCCCTGAGTGGGAGGATTGCTCTCCACTCGGAGTGTTTTTTTAACTTAGGCGATTACAAGGTCGCATCTAAGCCCCTGAGTGGGAGGATTGCTCCCCACTCAGAGTGTTTTTTAACTTAGGTGATTATGGGGTCGCAGCTAAGTCCTCAAGCGGGAGGATTTATCTCCGCTCGGAGTGGTTTTTTAACTTAGGCGACTATGGGGTCACAACTAAGTCCCTGAGTGGGAGGATTGCTCTCCACTCGGAATGGTTTTGGAACTTAGGAGATTACGGGGTCGCAGCTAAGCCCTCGAGTGGGAGGATTGCTCTCCACTCATAGTGGTTTTCTAACTTAGGCGATTACGGGGTCGCACCTAAGTCCCCGAGTGGGAGGATTGCTCTCCACTCGGAGTAATTTTTTGACTTAGGCGATTACGGGGTCGCAGCTAAGCCCCCGAGTGGGAGGATTGCTCTCCACTCAGAGTGTTTTTTAACTTAGGCGATTACGAGGTCGCAGCTAAGTTCCCAAGTGGGAGGATTGCTCTCCACTCGGAGTAGTTTTTTTTAACTTAGGCGATTACGGGGTCGCAGCTAAGCCCTCGAGTGGGAGGATTGCTCTCCACTCGATGTGGTTTTTTGACTTAGGCGATTACGGGGTCGCAGCTAAGCCCCTGAGAGGGAGGATTGCTCTCCACTCAGAGTGGTTTTTTAACTTAGGCGATTACGGGGTCGCAGCTAAGTCCCCGAGTGGGAGGATTGCTCTCCACTCGGAGTAGTTTTTGAAACTTAGGCGAATTGGGTTTGCAGCTAAGCCCCCGAGTGGGAGGATTGCTCTCCACTCGGAGTGGTTTTTTAACTGAGGCGATTACGGGGTCGCAGCTAAGTCCCCGAGTGGGAGGATTGCTCTCCACTCGGAGTAGTTTTTGAAACTTAGGCGAATCAGGTTCGCGGCTAAGCCACCCACTGGGGGATTTGAACACATGTGTTTACGGGATGATAATCATTAGATACTGCAAAAATCTTGTCTTTGAAAAGCAAACTGAAGGATTCTTATTACAACTCGGTGATCCGAGTGTTTAGGTGTAGAAACGGTGGAGCAGCTCTGCATTCCATGAGTGTGGCTCATTTTTCTTCGTGGCTACGTTGTAGAGGTGATACGCCCCATTGTGGAGCACCTTGGTGATGATGAAGGGGCCTTCCCAGGCCGGAGCGAGCTTATGAGGCTGCTTCTGATGCACTCGGAGCACAAGGTCTCCTTCCTGGAATGCTCGACCTCTGACATTGCGGTCATGGAATCAACACAAGTCTTCTTGGTAGATGGTCGACCAGATTAGAGCCATTTCACGTTCTTCCTCCAAGAGATCAACTACATCTTGGCGTGCCTGTTCAGCTTCGGCTTCTGAGAAAAGTTCCACTCGGGGAGCATTGTGCAGCAAATCACTCAGAAGTACAGCTTCAGCACCATACACCATGAAGAAAGGTGTCGGCGTTCTGGGAACTGGGGTCCCTAGACCTGCCTGCCTGCGGCTCACGGCGTGGCTAAGCTAGCAGGCCGTAGGGCCCATCTTCATCAACAAGGCACCCAAGACCCTCGTGAGGGTCCAAGCCTCGCGAGGCGCATGATGCAAGACCTCCTCTGGAGCGGCCTGGTCAGGCAGGCTCACGAGGAGCGGAGATATCAAGGCGGGGCGAACCTCACGAGACTCTCGTGACATGAGCCATGACGCACAACACCAGGCGGGCGCCAGACGGGCACGAGCGCGCGCAGCGTCCTCATTTCCTCTTTGGTGCTAAGGAGGCAAGCGCAGCCGTGGAGTACCGAGGCCCAGGCAAAGGTTGCCATTTCGGTGCAACGAGACCAAGACCAAAAGGACAGCAAGATAGAGGTCATCGTGGAGCCCAAGACGGCGTCACCACCAGAGCCTTTCACATGCGAAGACTGCTTTTGTCAGGATAGATTGTACTAGCTGTTCCCCTTCAAATTAGCCCGCCATTGTTGGCTCCCTTCCCGCTCAATATTTGGGAAGAGGACCAGGGCCTCTATAAATAGGACTAGCCACCACCATAGTAGGGGCATCTCATCTTAGCTTGAGGGGAATCAAGTCGAATCCTCACACCACAAGTTCATACACACAAGAACACCTCAACCTTAGGAGGTTGTTCTTCCCCTTGTATCGTTCATCATCAGCCCAAGAGGCAATCCACCACCACCACACTAGAGTAGGGTATTGCACCACAACGGTGGCCCGAACCAGTATAAACCCCGTGTCTTTCTATGTTGTGAGTTCATCGAGTTTGTCCGCAAGATCTTAGCGAGCTGGAGCGTCGATCGGTAGGAGGCAAAGACTTCACGCGCACCCCAGTGTTCAAACCTTAAGGTTTAGCCGGAACCCCACATCCGACATTTGGCGCGCCAGGTAGGGGTGCGCCGTAGTTTCCCTTTTGTTGGTTCTTCGCTCCGTCGCTTCCATGGCGGACGCTCGCCGTGCTCGAGCTGAGCGTCGGGCTGCCCTCTCCGCCCGCGTCGCTCAGACGGATCCCGTAGGCGGGACACCTCGTCGCTCTCCGTCTCCCACCGCCAACACTGCCACCGGCCTGGTGGGGAACGAGCAGCAGGCGTCCTCGCTGCATCCATCAGTGCGACAGGACGGCCGCACTGCTACTCCATCACTCACCCCTGCTGGTTCTTCGTCTCACGCGCACCGTGCTCCCATGGAGGCATGGGCCGCGCTCATCGCTGCGAACGAGCTCCTGCATTACCGCCCCGTCAACGACCTCTATGAGGAGTGGCTCGACCGCATCGCCGAGCTCGTCCGTGCAGTAGGGGCCTCCCCGATGCCGTTCCACTCTCTGCCTCCCCCTCAACCAGCTGCGGGAGACGGGGCTCATGGCATGCCTCCACCACCTCGACCCCAAGACGGTGCCTTGGCACCAAGGCGCGCGCCTCCACGGCGTGATCCACCGTGCCCGGCGCCCGCGCGTGAAGAAAGAAGCTGCCATTAAATCCCGTGGCCGCAAGAAGCTGCACCGGCGCTCCCCGCGCCACCTCGTCAAGACCGTTTGCCACCTGCAGTGGCACAGCGCGGACCTCGCTAAGACCAAGCTCCGCCTCAGAAGTGGGCCCCGGCGAACACGGCTGGCTTCCGCACCTTCACCCCTGAACTGCGTAGCATCGCCTCGCCAGGCAAGTTCAAGCCAGATCTACCTCCTCGATACGACGGCACCGCTGACCCCGTGGAGTTCCTGCAGCTCTATGAGTTGAGCATCGAAGCGGCCAACAGCGACGAAAAAGTCATGGCGAACTGGTTTCCCATGGCTCTCAAGGATGGGGCCCGCTCCTGGCTCCTGAACCTGCAGCACGACTCGATCTCCTCCTGGGACGAGATGCGCGACCACTTCGTCGCCAACTTCCAGGGCACTCGCGACCACCCACCAACCGTGGGCGATCTACGCCGCGTCAAGCAATAGCCAGGAAAGACCCTCCAAAAGTACATCCAGCGCTTCAACAACACCCGCCTCAAGATCCCCAAGGTCACATACAAAGCCATTATCGCCGCGTTCTCACACGGCGTCCGTGACGTCAAGATGAAGGAAGAGCTGGCTATCCATGAGGAGCTTTGCACATCTCAGGAGTTGTTCAACCTGGCGACCAAGTGCACAAGAGCAGAGGAGGGGCGCCTCTCTCTCCTTGAGCTGCCAGCTGCAGGAGTGGAGGAGAAGAAGGCCAAGGCCAAGGACGTGAAGCGCAAAGAGGCAGTAGTGCTCGCAGCGGAGCCCAACACCAATCGAGGCAGAGATCAGCCCGAGTCGTCCAAGAGCGGCCGACCGTTCTACGCCTTCCACAATCTGAACACCCACAACACCAGCTACTGCCAAGAGCTCAAAGCCATATGGGAAGGACGCTACGTCGACACCCCGAGCGCAACGACCGGGGCTACAGGTGCGGAGGGGGGCATGGAGGTGGACGCTGGGACGACTGTGGCCCATGCCAGGAGTGGCGCGACCGGCCTCGTGAGGACCGCTGGCAGGACCAACCTCGCGAGGGCGCCTAGAGGGACCCGCCTCGTGAGGATCGCCCCTAGGGCAACGCCGGTCTTCCCCCATTGCCGCCACCGAGAAGGAACGACGACCACCATCAGGACGAGGGGGCTGGGGGCTTCCAGGAGCCGCGTGCGATCGCTTGCATCTTGGGCGGTTCTCAGGCCCCAGCCTCTCAGTGCATCTTCAAACAGTTCGCTCACGAGGTGAACGCGGTGCTCCCCAAGCTCCAGGACACACACCCGCTCAGGTGGTCCCAATGCGCCATCACCTTCAACTCGGCAGACCAGCTCAAGTGCGCAGCCACCGCTGGCGCACTCCCTATGCTGTGCTCCCCAGTCATCAGCAATGTGCAAGTCACCAAGACTCTCATCGACGGTGGTGCAGGGCTCAACGTCCTATCCATCGACACGTTCGACAACCTCCAAGTGCCCTATGAGCAGCTCCAGCCAACCAAGCCTTTCGCAGGAGTGATTGACGGTTCCGCCACACTGATAGGGCAAGTCCGCCTGCCTGTCACCTTTGGGGAGTGCAAGAACTACTGCACTGAGCTCATCGATTTCTACGTCACGCACATCCTCCTGCCGTACAATGCCATCCTCGGATATCCAGCCCTGGCCAATTTCATGGTAGTCACTCACCATGGCTAAACGTTCTCAAGATGCCAGGAAGCGGGGGAATCATCATGGTCCCATGTGAAGAAAGGGATGCAGTGTGCTCCCTTGAGCGCGCCTTCCAAGCCGCAGCAAACGACAACCCTGACAGCAGAAGTGAAGGCCCTCCGGAGACCATCCCCAAGAAGAAGCTGCCGCGCCGCGTAGGACCCCAAGAAGATGGCCTCGCGTCAGGAACCTCGTCAGGATCAGCGCCCGCTCCAGGGGCGCCTCCCTCCACTGCATAGGAAAGCGCACCCGGCGCCCTCCTCAGGCAGGACTCGGGGGCTCTCTCCTGTAGAGCCTCAGACCTTGCCAACCTCACGAGGGAGGCACTTGGGCACCACTTAGAAGCGTGCTTCACGGCACAATTTCCTCAGGAGAGCACAGGGCAAGGAGTGCCCACCACCCAGGAGTTCATCACCAAGACCACCCAGGAACTGCAAGAAGCAAGAGCCATGCGCGGCCACAGCCGCTCACAAGGCGCAGCGCCCCATCCAGGCGAGGATGCCGGGCTGCGTGTCTGCGTCGACGTCCCAGGGCTCAACAGGGCCGCATCTCAGGAATGCTTATGGCCATCACGTGCGGGCCGCTGTGGGGGTCCACCATACAGCTACGTTCGCATGCCCTTCGACCTGTCGAGCGTGGTGTCGGCCTATCAGCGCGACGTGCGGCAAGTCCTGGCGGCTCAGGAGGCCAGGTTCCACGCCGTTCTGGAGGAGATGGGGACGGTCTTCAGGAAACCTCCTGAGCCCCCAGAGCCTCCCGAGGCTCCGGGTCCAAGTGGCTCATGAGAAGCCATTCCTTCGACGCGTGGCTTCAGCTGCACCAACTCTACTTCATCTATAGAACCAGGTGACATCTTCCAAGTTCATTTAAGCTGGGAGCGCCCCTCGGGCTGCATTATTCCCAGGCCACACGGGTCCGTCCTTGTGGCATGTATCCCTTTTGCTTAAGTCTTTAGCTTACCTTGTTGCGGGCGCCCCTGGGGCTGCATCATCCCCAAGCCGCTCGGGCTGGACCCGGTGGCATGTATCTTCCTGCATTTACCAAAGTTGATCTGCTCTTCATGCTTAACCTGCCGACGGCTATCGCCTGCTCGGTTGCCGCCCGCCGCGGGTCTGTTTATCCCATGCAACCCGCTTGCACGTTAAAAGGGGGGCTCCTGAGCATCGCGACTCAGGGGCTCTTACTGGCTCTCCAGCCCTCACCCCCTGGCCTTGACCACGGCATCGTGACCTGGCATACCAGTGGCGGCTGAGCTCGCTCGAGGGCCGGGACCTGATGACGTAGAGTGCTTGCATCTAACCGCCTTGCAGGGACATACAGTCACCAAGACTCAAGACCAGGCGCAACCCGCCTTGAGGTAGGGCCTCGTGAGTCCCGCGCTGGCTCACGAGTGCCCAGATACACCTCGCAGCCCTGCCGTGCAAGCCACGTGTCAGGGCGGGGATGTACACGCCCCGGGGGCTCCTTCCGGAGGGGCCCCCCATCCCACGCCCAAGTGGAAGCTCCATGCTCCGCGCTGGCTGTCGACACTGCCGAGGAGCGGCTATGCCCATGCACAAGCAGAAGCACCATGCTCTGCGCTAGTGATAAACAACTGAGGGCGACCCCACGGTCGTACCAACCTCAGGGAGCCCAAAGCTCAGCGCCCAGCCTCACCATGACGCTTCCCCTCAGGAGAGTCGCGCGAGGGGGTTAGGCACGGGGGCTGCGCTCGGGTCACGCCCAAGCGCACGCCACCCAACCAGGTCCCCCGGACCTCGGCTTCATGCGCCCCTCCCGAGGCCTCGGCGATGGCAGGTATGGAAATTGTTTGAACGTCAAGGGGGACTCCTGAGCATCGCAACTCAGGAGCCTAACTGGTCACGTAGCCCCTCACTCCTTGGACCGTCCTGGTCTCCGGTCGGCCCAATGGTAGTTGAGGTATGCGCGGGGCCGAGCTCTACCAACGCAGAACAAAGAAAACAGGAAGGAAAACGCAAAATCTCGAAGCAAATATTACAAGCATATTGTTCTCACAATACCAAATGAAAAATATAAACGCCTCCACGAGGCCTGATGTATGTCGCAGGAATGAAACGAGAAGAATAGGTCACCCCTGGATGTCGCCATCACCTGCAGAAGGTGCTCCCCCATGGGCGACGATGTTCTCACCTTCACCACCAGCCGCAGGATCCGCGGCATCGCCAGACAGAGGATCGGAGACAAAGCCGTGGAACTTCCCCAGCAAAGCCTCCACTTGACCTTGAACAGCTGCGGCGGCGGCTTCCCAGAGATCTTCAGCCACAGGCTCCAGCAGCTCATCAAGGCGGGCGTTGGGGTCGCGGAGGTGCAGATGGCTAAGGACGTGAGTCAGTGCGGCTGAAGATAGAACGTGAGCTTCTGCCTCCGCCATGGGACCGAGGCCCTCAACGACCTCCTCAAGGGCCTTCACCATCAGAGGAAGCAGCTAGGCGGGGCCGTCCTCGTCGGTGTCCAGCAGCTTCTCCAGGCCATGCTCGTAGAGCGTCCTCAATGCTTTGCAAGATCTCTTCTCGAGATCGGCGAAGGCAACGCGGTCTTCGGCCAGGACTCACGCCTTGGCATCATGATCGGCCTCCCTCGCCCCATCTTCCGCTCCAACTCTTCCAACCGGTTGCGCTCGGCAGCCTACTTCTTCCCCAGCTCCGCCAGCTCAGCATCACGGTTCTTGACGGCTTCCTCCCGGGCCTTCATCTCCTTCTCCTCTGCTTGGCGGCGGCGTACCTCTTTGGCGTGCTTGTCGCGCAGGCTCTACAACTCGACCTCCAGCACTTGGCATCGGTCACGGGCAGCCTTGACGTCTTTCATCGTTGCCTCACGATCGGCTGCAGCACCAACGGCCCCTTGCTTCTCCCTCTCGGAAGCCGCAACAGCCTGGCCCAGCGCCGCGCGAACCGCCAGGTCAGAATGAAGCCAGCCGGAGGCCAACTCCAGACGCTCGGCCGCCAGGCGCGGGTCAGCACTTAGGAGATCCGCCTGCAGTTGGGTCATCTCTGAAAGGGCACGCTCCAAGACGGCAGCAGGAGCAGAAGAACCAGGGAGCAGAGGTGCAGCACTGGGTGGAAGCGACGCCGTCACCAGGGCTTGGGAGACCGCGGGCCTCGGAGCAGCTGAGACCTCGTCAGCCGCACCAAGCGTCGGCACTTCCGGAGCCAGCGGGGCTATGGGGGCTAATTCCACGCGGCGATGTTCCACTTGGCCCCGCAAGGGCGACCGGGCTAGGGAGATGCAGGTGATGTTGCCTCCTTGCTCTGCGGAGGGAGGCACAGCCGCCGTACCCTCCTTCCTCTTCTTCGCTGAAGATGTCGGCCTGATCAACCAAAGGCAAGCGTCAGGAAATAACATGTACCAATAGGGATAAAGCGAAGCTCGAGACACCTACCGATCCACCGCGACGTACTCCACCTTCCACTTGTGAAGCTTCAGGCCTGACAGCATCGCGGCCTGAGGGGCAGGCGTTCGGGGTCCGGCGGTGCCATGCGGTGCGGAGGCAGAACTGGATCCAGCCCCAGGAGGTGTTGGGGTGGAGGCGGCACCACGGGCCACCAGTGATGACCTACCCTTCATCGGGACAAGGGGTTGCTCCTTCCCCCCTTGGTAGGCGTTGGCCTCGGCATCATCAGGAAGGGCGCGGAGAATCTCGGCCTTGCTCGGAGGGGAGGTATCCCCCACCTCTTCCGGGGTCTCCTCCGAGTCAACCTCCTCTTCCCCCTCTCCGCGGGACTCGCCAGAAGACACCTCCACCGGTTTCTGCGTCGTAGGAGCTCCCGAAAACACCGGCGGCACCAGCCCACGTGCATCAAATGTCGGCCTGGAGGCGATGAATTCCTCCCGGTCCCTGCGTTGGAACATGGGAATGAAGGCGTTAGGCGCGTACTCCTGGTTGTCTCCGACTATCAGACGCAGGACGGCGTCCAGTTCGTCCTTAGGCAGGTCCCCCGGCCTCAGGCAGGCCTTGTTTTCCCCTCCTTCAAGCTCCCAGAAGGGGCACGCGCGCGCCTGGAGTGGGGCAACCTGCAGCGTCAAGAACTCCCTCAGGAGCGTCGCTCCCGTTATTTTGGCCGCCCTTGCATTGCCCGGCTTCAGGTCAGTCATCATCTGCCCCAACACTGACAATGCCCGCTCGTCGACAAGCTCCGCCATGGGCCACTCCTTTCCTTGTCGGGGCGCCTCCATCGGCAACACCAGGCGCGGATGGGCGAGCTTGGCGTCCATCATAACCCATTTGGATTGAATGTTGTCGGCCCTCTTCCCGGTGCTCGAGATTGAGTTGTCCTTGCCGGACGCAATGAAGTTGGCACATCTAGAGATGTGACCCTCGCTAACGCGGAGGAAGAAGAAGAAATGGCGCAGGAGCGCCACGGACGGCATCACGCCCAGGTACGCCTCACAGTAGTAGGCAAAGATGGACAGGAGGAGGACAGAGTTGGGATGGAGATGCAACGCTTGCAGCTCATAGTGGTCGAGGACTTCATAAAAGAAATCAGAGAAGGGAGGAACCAACCCAACGGCAACGCTGCTCGAAAAGAAGGGAAAGAAGGTGCTCCCCTCAGGCTCCGGCTCGTCGGAGGCAAGCCGGAGCTCCGTCTTCCCCCACTCGTTGCTCTCTCTCTCGCCGTCAGCAGGCGCACGGAGGCAAGGCTCTTCTCCATGACAGTGGGCGCCTCAAGAGTGGGCTCGTACCAAGCTGGAGCCGATGAAGCCTTAACCTTGCGCGGCGCCATGGGCGGCAGATGTAGAGCAAGGCCGGAGAGATCTGTAGGTAGCAGCGGCGAAGAGCGAGAAAGGGGATCTGGAGCGAGGCAAGGAAGACGCAATGAAGGCAAGTGCCGCCCGTGCCAGCCTTTTGTCAGGTCAAGTAGTTGCCGAGGCAACATGGGGAAGCGGAGACGCCCACGTCCAATCAACCGCCACGCGTCAACCGAGGCCGTAGGCTTTTGGGGCCCGTGGTGCTCCGAACCTGACCCTTGGCTTTGCCGCAAAGCCAAGCCCGCGCGCACCTTCGGCCCGGGGGCTACTGTCGGTGTTCTGGGAACGGGGGTCCCCAGACCTGCCTGCCTGCGGCCCACGGCATGGCTGAGCCAGCAGGCCGTACGGCCCATCTTCGTCAACAAGGCACCCAAGAACCTCGCGAGGGTCCAAGCCTCACGAGGCGGACGACGCAAGACCTCCTCTGGAGCAGCCTAGTCAGGTAGGCTCACGACGAGCGGAGATATCAAGGCGGGGTGAACCTCATGAGACTCTCGTGACGTGAGCCATGACACACAACACCAGGCGGGCGCCAGATGGGCGCCAGCGCGTGCAGCGTCCTCATTTCCTCTTTGGTGCTAAGGAGGCAAGCGCAGCCGTGGAGTACCGAGGCCCCAGGCAAAGGTTGCCATTTCGGTGCAACGAGATCAAGAGCAGAAGGACGGCAAGACGGAGGTCATCGTGGAGCCCAAGACGGCGTCACCACCAGAGCCTTTCATAGGCGAAGACCGCTTCTGTCAAGATAGCTTGTACTAGCTGTCCCCCTTCAAATTAGTCCGCCATTCCTGGCTCCCTTCCCGCTCAATATTTAGGAAGAGGACCAGGGCCTCTATAAATAGGACTAGCCACCACCATAGCAGGGGCATCTCATCTTAGCTTGAGGGGAATCAAGTCGAATCCTCACACCACAAGTTCATACGCACAAGAACACCTGAACCTCAGGAGGCTGTTCTTCCCCTTGTATTGTTCATCATCAGCCCAAGAGGCAATCCACCACCACCACACTGGAGTAGGGTATTACACCACAATGGTGGCCCGAACCAGTATAAACCCTGTGTATTTCTGTGTTGTGAGTTCGTCGAGTTCGTCCGCAAGATCTTAGCGAGCTAGAGTGTCGATCGGTAGGAGGGAAAGACTTCGCGCGCACCCTAGTGTTCGAACCTTAAGGGTTAGCCGGAACCCCACATCCGACAAAAGGGGTTTGGTCTGTTGACCAGTTTGGAGTTGAGCTTAATCCCCATAGGACAGATGGTAATTCAGTCACCCAAGCTCCAGCAGCATGCTTGAGATCACGCATCAATTGGGGTTTCAGCCCTTGAAGGATCAAACCATTCGCCCTTTCTACTTGCCCATTCGACTACGGGTGCGCAACGGATGCGTAGTCGACCTGAGTGCCTTGGGAAGCACAGAATGCCCTGAACTCATCAGAATCGAAGTTGGACCCATTATCTGTGATAATACTGTGAGGGACTCCATATCTGAATATCAACTCTCTGATGAAACTGATGGCAGTGCTTGAATCAATATTCCTGATGGGCTTGGCCTCGATCCACTTGGTGAATTGTCGACGGCCACAAGCAAATGAGTGAAACCACTTCTGCCGGTCTTGAACGGTCCAACCATATCCAATCCCATATAGCAAATGGACAAACGAGTGGAATAGTCTTCAAGGCAGATGCAGGCTTGTGAGACATGTTTGAGTAGAACTGGTAGCCCTCGCACTTGTCGACTATATCTTTTGCCATCTCATTTGCACGTGGCCAATAGAATCCTGCTCGGTATGCTTTGGCCACGATGGTACGAGAGGACTCATGGTGACCACAGGTCCCAGAGTGGATATCATGTAGAATCATTCGACCTTTCTCTAGTGTAATACATCGTTGAGCGACCCCGGTGACACTTTCTCTGTAAAGCTGACCACCTATCACCGTGAATGCTTTGGATTGACGGACAATCTGACGGGCCTCATCTTCATATTCTGGAAGCTCTTTCCTAAGCTGATATGCAATATATGGTATTGTCCAGTCAGGGGTGATTACATAAAATTCCATGATTAGGTCGACCACGGCCGGGACTTCAATCTCAGTCGGATCGGTAGAACTTTTCGGTTGCGGGGGCTCCTCTGTGAAAGGATCTTCTTGGACCGACGGGGTATGGAGATTCTCCAATAACACATTGTTGGGTATAGGTTTCCGAGTGGAAACCAACTTTGCCAGATCGTCAGCGGCTTGATTCTTGATTCGGGGTATGTGGTGGAGTTCTAACCCCTCGAACTTCTTTTCTAGCTTCCTTACTGCATTGCAGTAAACAGTCATGGCTGGACTCCTGATATCCCACTCCTTCATTACTTGATTGACCACTAAGTCCGATTCTCCGTAGACCATCAGGCGACGAACGCCGAGTGAGATAGTCGTACGCAACCCATACAACAGTGCCTCATACTCAGCTTCATTGTTTGAGGAATCAAAGTGAATTTGAAGGACATAACTGAGCTTGTTGCCCCTGGGAGATACCAGACCTACACCAGCACTAGAACCTTTCAGCATCTTGGACCCATCGAAGAACATAGTCCAATGCTCCGAGTGAATCTGAGTCAGTTGCTGTTGTTCAATCCACTCGGCGAGGAAATATGCTATTGCTTGGGACTTGATTTCTTTCTTTGCCTCGAACTTGATATCTAATGGAAGGAGTTTAATCGCCCATTTTGCCACTCGATGAGTTGCATCTCTGTTGTTTAGGATTTCTGATAATGGAGCGTCACTGACGACTGAAACTGAGTGATCTGAAAAGTATGTGCAACTTTCTTTGCGGTCAAGTAAATTCCATAGACAAGCTTCTGATAATGCGGATATCTGTTATTGGACGGAGTCAAGACTTTCTAAATATAATATACTAGGCACTGAACTTTGTAAGCTTTGCCTTCTTATTCCCGCTCGACTATGAGCACTGTGCTGATGACTTGTCCAGTTGCTACAATGTATAGTAATAGAGGTTCTTTGCTGACCGGAGCAGCAAGCACTGGCTAGGTGGAAAGCAGGGCTTTGAGCCCTACAAATGCTGCTTTGGCTTCAGGAGTCCACTTGAACTTGTCAGAATTTTTTATCAATCGGTAAAGAGGCAATGCCTTTTCACTGAGACGAGAGATGAATCGGCTCAACGCAGCCAAACAACCAGTGAGCTTCTGAATGTCGTGCACATGCACGGGGCGTTTCATTCGGAGGATTGCTCCAACCTTCTGTGGGTTCGCATCCATCCCTTGTTCGGAAACGAGGAAACCGAGTAACTTTCCACCTAGGACTCCGAATGTGCACTTTGACGGGTTAAGCTTGATATCATATCTTCTCAAGTTGGCAAAGGTTTCAGAGAGGTCATTCAGTAGGTCGGAACCTTTGCGTGACTTGACCACCATGTCGTCCATGTATGCTTCCACATTCCGACTGATTTGAGTGAGCAAACACTTCTGAATCATGCACATGAATGTGGCGCCAGCATATTTGGGAGCAAAAGGCATGGTAACATAGCAAAAACACTTGAATGGGGTGATGGAGGCAGTTTTTATTTCATCGGGTCCATACAGTCGGATATGGTGGTACCAGGAATACGCATCCAAAAAGGATAAACGCTCGCACCCAGCAGTTGAGTCGACAATATAGTCGATTCAGAGGAGAGGGAAATGATCTTTCGGACAGGCCCGATTGATGTGCTTGAAATCGATGCACATACGAAGTGAATCTTCTTTCTTGGAGGCCATGACGACATTGGCTAGCCACTTGGAGTGGTATATCTCTCGGATGAACTCTGCTGCCAGAAGCCAAGCCACTTCCTCACCATTGGCCTTCCTTTTCTCCATAGCGAACCGGCGGAGATACCCTTTGACAGGTTTTATTTTTGGGCCGACTCGCATACGGTGCTCAGCCAGTCCCTTGGGCACACCCGGCATGTCAGATGGTTTCCATGTGAAGATGTCCTAGTTCTCATGGTGGAACTGGATGAGCGCTTCTTCCTATTTGCTGCCGAGTGTTGTTGATATATGAGTCAGAGCAGCATTGGGATCAGTCAGATGAATGTGCACGGGCTTTGTTTCACCGGACGACTGAAATACAGACTCTGAAGTAGGGTTCTTAGCATGCAACAAATCACTCGGGTCGGCATTCTTCTTGTACTCTTCCATTTCTACTGCTGCCATCTGCTCATTGGCAATTTTTGAGCCTTTTTGGAGGCACTCTTCTTCTCTCTACCGATTACTAGTGACTGTAATCACACCTCTGGGACCAGGCATCTTCAATTTGAGGTACACGAAACATGGTCGAGCCATGAAACGAGCATATGTAGGCCTGCCCACTGTGAAAGTCCACAACCTCAAATGTCAACTTTTCCTTGCGGTAATTCTTGGAATCACCAAAAACCACATCAAGAGTGATCTTGCCGAGCGAATCGGCCTTCTTCCCCGGAATGACTCCGTGGAACCGCATGTTGCTCTAGGTGAGTTTGGACATCGGAATGCCCATTCCTCGGAGGTTCTCACTGAGGGAGTCCTGGATTAGGGGGTCTCCGGATAGCCGGACTATATTCTTTGGCCGGACTGTTAGACTATGAAGATACAAGATTGAAGACTTCGTCTCGTGTCTGGATGGGACTCAACTTGGCGTGGAAGGCAAGCTAGGCAATACGGATATGCATATCTCCTCCTTTGTAACCGACCTTGTGTAACCCTAGCCCTCTCCGGTATCTATATAAACCAGAGGGTTTTAGTCCGTAGGACAACAGACAATCATACCATAGGCTAGCTTCTAGGGTTTAGCCTCTCTGATCTCATGGTAGATCTACTCTTGTACTACCCATATCATCAATATTAATCAAGCAGGACATAGGGTTTTACCTCCATCTAGAGGGCCCGAACCTAGGTAAAACTTCGTGTCCCCTGCCTCCTGTTACCATCCTCCACTGTTCAAGATATCTTCCGATATGCTGATAAATCGGCCGATTTATCGCTTACCGCTGTCAGACCGATAAGATAAATCGGCCGATAAATCAGCCGATATGGCGATAAATCGGTCGATATGCCGATAAACTGGTCGATTTAGCCCTTACCGCAGATCGACCGATAAGTTCCCGATAAGAGATATCCCCAACATTGCCATCCTCCTAGACGCATAGTTCGGGACCCCCTACCCGAGATCCGCCAGTTTTGACACCGACATTGGTGCTTTCATTGAGAGTTCCTCTGTGTCGTCGCTGTTAGGCTTGATGGCTCCTTCTATCATCGTTAGCGATGCAGTCCAGGGTGAGACTTTCCTCCCCGGACAGATTTTTGTATCCGGCGGCTTTGCACTGTGGGCCAATTCGCTTGGCCATCTGGAGCAGATTGAAAGCTACGCCCCTGGCCATCAGGTCAGGTTTGGAAGCTTAAGCTACACGGCCAATATCCGCGGAGACTTGATCTTCGACGGATTCGAGCCTCTGCCTTGTGCGTCACGCGGTCATGATGAGTACGATTTAGCTCTACCATCCGACAGTGTTTAGGAGATCGCACCAACAGCCGCTCCGACCCTCAATTCGGAGCCAGTTGCGCTGTCCATGGACGGGTGGATGGACCCTGCCACGGAGGCCTTACCCCCATCGGCGATCGAGCCGAACATCGACCTTACTCTGCACGAGAGCCGTGTTGACAAACTGCCGGATCTCTCTCCGGCCACGGACTCCGAACCGCCTACGCCCGTTCCTAGCGAATCCAATTGGGCGCCGATCATGGAGTTTACCTCCACGGATATCTTTCAGCACTCGCCCCTTGGCGACATACTGAACTCATTAAGGTCTCTCTCCTTGTCAGGAGAATCCTGGCCAAACTATGTCCGGCAGGATTGGGATGCGGATGGCGTCAAAATTCACCACCCACCCACCACCCACTTAGTAGCCACTATCGATGACCTAACTGACATGCTTGACTTCGACTTCAAAGACATCGATGGTATGGACAACGATGCAGGAGACGAACAGGAACCACTGCCCACAGGGCACTGGACGCCCACTTCATCACATGATGTATACATGGTGGACACACCAAAAGAAAATGACCACGAGGAACAGAAGGACACAATGAAGGGTTGTCCCCTCAAGAAGCAGTCAAAGCGGCGGTGTAAGCGCCGCTCCAAATCCCGCCTTGGCAGAAACAACGATCATACAGACCCAGCGTTAGAGCAGAGTGAACCATCGCCCGACCACGGCAACACGGAGAATCAAACCGAACAACCCGATTCTGTCAAAGATAACAGTCCGGATGACATCACACCAGACAGACACCTGGAGCAACAGAATGCCCGTCAAAGGCTCGTTGCCACCGCAAGGAGTCTAAAAAAGTAGAAGCAAAGGCTCAAGGCTGCGCAAGACACACTTAAAATCAGATGGAGTAAAGTACTCAATACAGCAGCGAAGTACGGTGGTAACTGCCCCACCTAGAGCTACCCGAAGCGGAAGTTGCTACCTGAATTTGATGAGGAGGCCTTAGATCCCCTGCAACCAAAAATTAAAACGGCCACCTGGCCGGATAGACGACCTCACGGCCAACATAGAGCGGCAAACAACACCGCACATAAGCCAATACGCGATCCACACGAGGGCTCGCATCAAAAGGATGGCGCAACCAGATCCATCTATGGACCACGCAAGCGCGCTCAGCATACGATGCAACACAACAAACATCCGAACAACACGGTAAACCCAGATACAGGGGTGCCGCACACCCCCTATGTTTCACCGATGAGGTGCTGGACCATGAATTTCCAGAGGGATTCAAACCCGTAAACATAGAGGCATACGACGGAACAACAGACCCTGGGATCTGGATTGAGGACTATATCCTCCATATCCATATGGCTCGAGGAGATGATCTCCACGCCATCAAGTACTTAACCCTCAAGCTCAAAGGGCCAGCTCGGCACTGGCTTAAAAGCCTCCCCGAAAACTCCATTGAAAGCTGGGAAGAGCTCGAAGATGCTTTTCAGGCAAATTTTCAAGGGACTTATGTCCGACCTTCGGATGCGGATGATTTGAGTCATATAACTCAACAGCCCGGAGAGTCAGCCCGAAAGCTTTGGAACATGTTTCTTACTAAAAAGAACCAAATAGTCAACTGTCCGGACGCCGAAGCCTTGGCAGCTTTTAAGCATAGAGTCCGCGACTAATGGCTTGCCAGACACCTCGGCCAAGAAAAGTCGAGAACAATGGCAGCATTAAGAAGCCTCATGACCCGCTTTTGCGTGGGTCAGGACAGCTGGCTAGCCAGATGCAGCACCAGCGACCCAAGTACATCCAAAGTTAGAGATGAAAACGGGAAATCACGACGCAGCAAATATAATAAGCGCCGGAATAAAGAAGACAGCCCGAAGAGCACGGCAGTAAACGCCGGATTCAGAAGCTCTCAGCCAGGTCAGTAAAAGCTGCCCCCTAAAGGCGCCAGAGATGAACTGTCCAGCCTGAACAAAATTCTAGACCAAATATGTCAGATCCATAGCACCCTTGGTAAACCCGCTAATCATACCCACAAAGAATGTTGGGTCTTCAAGCAGTCCGGTAAGCTGAACGCCGTACACAAGGGGGAGGATACACCAAGCGAAGACGAGGATGAGCCTCTCAAGCAAGACACTGGGGAACAAAAGAAATTTCCACCAGAAGTCAAAACAGTACACGTGTTACACGTGATCAAGGGGAGAAATAAAGCAGCACTCCCAGAGAAATATGCCCAAGGGCCTATCACCGCGGAGTCCTGCCACTGGTCGGCTCAACCGATCATTTTCGACCACCGGGATTACTCAGCAAATATCCGGCATGTAGGATGGGCTGCCTTGGTATTAGACCCAATAATTGACAGATACCATTTCACACGAGTCCTGATGGACGGTGGCAGCAGTCTAAACCTGATATATCAAGACACAATCCGCAAAATGGGGATAGACCCAACGAAAATTTGCCACAACAATACTACCTTTAAAGGAGTAACGCCAGGCCCAGGGGCTCACTGCACGGGCTCCCTTCCACTAGAAGTTATATTTGGCTTCCCAGTTAACTTCCGTAGCGAAAATTTAACCTTCCACATTGCTCCGTTCCAAAGTGGCTATCAAGCACTACTTGGATGCGAAGCTTTCGCTCGCTTTAACGCAATACCGCACTACGCTTCCCTCACGCTTAAGATGCCCGGTCCACGTGGCATCATTACAGTAAATGGAAATATGGAGCGATCCCTGCGCTCCGAAGAGAATGCAGCTGCCTGGGCAGCCACACACTAAAACGTCCTCACCAACTAAAGTATTCGATAGGTCGTCAAGACCACGGACACGGTTAGACAAGTCTGGCACAGCTGTATGTAATTCGTACAGGTTTGATGGCCACACACCTATCACAAATACAAGGGGCTCAACACGCGCAGACAAGTGGCAATTTTTACTCATCTTGAATTATACATGGTTTTTTCAAAAAACTTACCTTTTTGCACGACAACTTTTCACCTAAGTTCCTCTCTTTTACAGATGACCACCGTGCTACACCCGTCCAGGATATGGCACAATGGAGACACAGGCGCAGACGTGCAGCAGGGACCCGTTCCAAGGATTCTTTTTAGATTAAGACCCTACATCAACCTTTTTTACTGTCTCTTGTTGATACACATCCCTCAGATTCTCAATACAACTGAGAAGGATGCTGGCGTCTTGGCATGTGGCCACGTCAGAATAATGCACGTACCTGAACACCAGGGGCTTCTTACAAAGGGCACTGATTAGGCCCGGTTCATACCATAAAGACCAAATACCTTAGGGAGTGTTCGGCGTCGCGAGTTTGGCCCTATATGCATCAGCTCTGAATCATGTCTTTGGTCAAATGTTAGGTTTGCCCGGCTCCTATGTTTTGGTACCTTATGTTCCGCTCTATCGGCTAAGGTAGCACTAGGAGAACTACTGTGATTGTGCCCTGGGTCATCCGGACGAGCACCTCAGTAGAGAAAGCCAAAAACTAACTGTCATGATATAGCGTGAGACTGGTCAACCACTCGATGACCTATCGGAATGTTATAATTCCTCCGCCTTAACGAAGGGCCGTTTCCCGGCCAGGCATGTACGCACCCCGATTCGGGAGAGTGCGGAGCCAGCAGGGGCTATATAGTAGCCCCACCGTCAAACTCCTATGGCTAAGTGAAAGTGTTAAAGCATTATAGTCTGGTTGCCTCGTTCGCTGTGCTATCACCTCCTTAATAGGACCAAGACGTTGGGTTAAGTGTGAACACACGTCTTCTGCGAACACCTCCGCATTATATGCGTGGGGGCTGAAGCCGACGACTGCAATCTTTCAGGTTATACACATGTATACATAAACGGCCGCACAGGAGGCATCATATTACTTTCAGGCAAAAGTATAAAAACAGCCTTAATAAATTTCATAAAAACATTGTGTTTACAATGGGAATACATGTCACTCAAACATAATATTCTTCGAGCACTGGGCCTCTATCAAACGAGCACCCTCGAGAACCTCTTCGAAATAGTGCTCGGCAGCCACTCGGCCTATGGCCGAAACCTGCGCCGCAACAGTGGTAGCATCCATCTCTGCCCAGTATGCTTTAACACGGGCAAGGGCCATCCATGAGCCTTCTATGCATGCCGACCTCTTCATCGCATTGATGCGCGGCACCGCACCAAGGAACTGCTACACTAAGCTGAAATAGCTGTTCGGCTTCGGCTTTTCCGGCCACAGCTGATCCACGACAGACCTCATGGCGAGTCCGGACAACCTATTGAGTTTGGCCCATTCGGCTAGCTGATCAGTCAACAGAAGCGGACGCTCTGGAACGTTAAATTGCGACCAGAATAGCTTGTCCACTTCACGATCTGTTTGATCTCGGAAGTATTTGGCCGCATGGACAGCACTCGCCGCCAAGTCCATATATGCGTCTGCCGAACTCCACAGCCGATCCATAGGGGCATACCGCGGATCTCCGAACTTCCTCCGAAGCATAAAGGGCTTCCCAGACGCAATATCCCCGGCTTCACGCAGCTCCTCCTTCTTCGCTTGCATAGCAGAGAGGGTGTCTTTGTTCGCCATCGTGGCCTTTCCAAGGTCCGTTGCCTTCGCTCGGTTTTCTTTTTCATGGAACTGGCAACGGTCGGCAATGTCTTTTAACTTTATGGCCATCTTGGCCATCTTATCTTTGCTCTCGCAATGCGCGGCCTTCTCGGCTTTCAACTCTTCGGCCGCCTTGAAAGCAGCCGCACTACTAATCCTTGCTTGTTCTTTGGCTCGGGCAAGTTCCGCCCGCAGGGTTCCCATGGTGGCAGCTCCATCTGTAGTCACAACATATTAAAGATACTAGCATCATGCTGCTCTTACTATGTGGCATTCACCAGAAAATACCACTTACCCTGTGCCTCGTCAAGCCTCTTGTTAACAAGCTCGATGTCGGCATCTGCCGCATCCAGTTGCCGCTTCAGTTCGGCAAACTCATGAGTCCGGCTAGCCACCGGAGCTCCCATTACCTGCACATTAAAGCGGTATGGTTATTGCCTAGGACTACGATCCTCTGTTTGTCGCCGTTCTCGGCGACAACCAGAGTCTCACGGGCTACTATCTACACAGGGCACACCTAAAAATGTGCGGTACCATCACAAATGTACATCATTTTACGTACCTCAAAGCCCGTCAGTAAACTCATAAAGGCATCATGCAACCCGCTTTCGGCGGATGAAATCCTTTCCATCACCGTACCCATCAATGTACGGTGTTCTTCTGAGATGGCCGCTCGCTACAAAAACTCTCTCAGTACGTCCGACCGCATACCAGACGGTGTTGGACTCTTCTGTTTGCTCTCTTCGAGAGACGGACACTGGGGACTTCGGGTGACTATAGGATTATCTTCTGGCCTCACTGGATCCGGAGAGGCCCTCCGTGACGACACTTCAAGGTCGCCCGCTTCTTGAGCGGAGGAGTCCGGGGGAGGCGTTTCGCTCGCCATCATCTCCGGAAGAAGATCCCCCGAAGACGAGCTCTGCTGAGAAGGGCTAAGATCCGAACTGCAAGATAAATACTTCGGTTATTTTCCTCAGAGGTAAGGTAATATATCTTCACTATTAAAGTACTTTTTAATTACTTATAGCTCGTTAGAGGGCTGATCCCCGCGCGGACTTTGTGCGGCAAGAGCACCCTCCAAGGTAGGATCCTCTGGTGGAGATTTCTTCTCCCGCTTGGAAACCTTGGTTTCCGGATCTTCAGAGGTAGTCCTCTTCCTTCCCCGGGGTGAGAGAATGTCAGATTCCTCCCCTCAGTTATCCTCCCTCACGGAGGCACTCGTTCCCTCGATCGGAATAGGTAGCGGTGGAGGCCCGCTTTCACCCTCATTATTCCCCCCTTTGTCTTCCTTTGAGGGCTCCGGGCAAGGTGCTAGCTCGAGCATCTTTTCCAGTACCGAATTTTCCAAACCCTCAGGAAGGGGGGCCGAACACCGAATCATCTTCGCCTTTGTTATCCAGTCCTGGTCAAAGAGCGATTTCTCAGAATAACGTCATGATAAATGAAAGAAGGTGTGTTCGGCTAGAGGATAACTTACTTGGTCGGCGGTGCGGTTGCTGCTCAGGCCCACGTCCTCGGTAGTATCCGGACACTCTATCTGGGGTCTGTAGAATGATCTATACATCTCCTCGTGCGTCAGGCCAAGGAATTCTGAATAGCGCGTGGTCCTTCTGGTTGAACTGCCACATGCGAAGAGGCCGGCGTTTGCATGGCTGGATTCGTCGAACCAGCATGACTTGCATTACCATAATCAAACTGAAATCTCCTTCGAAGAGATTTTGAATGCGGCTTTGCAGTACAGGCACATCCTTGGCAGGACCCCAGCTCAGCCCTCTGCTAATCCATGACATCAGTTGTGGTGGAGGGCCTGAGAGGAAAGTAGGGGCAGCCGCCCACTTGGCACTTCTGGGAGCTGTGATGTAAAACCACTCTCGTTGCCATAATCCGGACACCTCTGAAATAGAACCCTTTGGCCATGGAGCTCCGGCGATCCTGCTTATTAATGCGCCTCCGCACGCTACATGCTGCCCCTCGACCATCTTTGGCTTCACGTCAAAGGTCTTGAGCCATAGGCCGAAGTGAGGGGTAATGCGGAAGAAAGCCTCACATAAAACAATAAATGATGAGATGTGGAGAAAGGAGTCTGGGGCTAGATCGTGGAAATCTAGCCCATAATAAAACATCAGCCCCCTAACAAAGGGATCCAGAGTGAGGCCTAGACCTCGGAGGAAGTAGGAGATGAACACGATGTCTTCGTTGGGTTCAGGAGTAGGGACGACCTGCCCTCGGGCAGGCAGCCGATGCGAAACCTCGGCGGTCAGGTATCTGGCCTCCCTCAACTTCTTGATATCTTCTTATGTAATGGAGGAGGGCATCCACCGGCCTTGAAGGCTAGATCTGGACATGATTGAAGGTCCGAAGCACCTGACCTGGGCTTTGGGTGTTAGAACTCGAAGCGGGGGAGGGTTCGATTGAGCACGGGAGGGAAAGAGTAAAAGCCTTGTCTCTTTATAAAGAGGGTGAATATCAAACGTCCTCTGTGTAGCCGTTTGGTACTTGCCTACAATCTAGGAGTCCTAGATACGGTTGGGTTACCCACGACCATATTGATGAGAATCCCGTAATTAGGGGAACACGATCTCAGCTTTGACAAGACGTGTCAAAAAACTGCCTCGCGTTATGTGTGGAGCTGGTTGAAGAAAAACGGTTCGAATAATTACCGGGCCATGGAATAATGTCGTGTTGCCAAAACGTGTCAGCAGATTAGATCTGTGGAAATGTTATTCTCTCTACGGTGGTATGTGCAAACTTATTTTGCAGGGTTGGACACTATCCTTGTATTCAAATTCTTCCGTGATGTATTCAGAGGAGGAACCCGCCTTGCAATGTCGAAGACAATACTGTGCGCCGGACTCATCGTCATTGAGGCCTGGTTCAGGGGCTACTGAGGGAGTCCTGGATTACGGGGTCTCTGGACAGCAGGACTATATTCTTTGGCTGGACTGTTAGACTATGAAGATACAAGATTGAAGACTTCGTCTCGTGTCTGGATGGGACTCAACTTGGCGTGGAAGTAAAGCTAGGCAATACGGATATGCATATCTCCTCCTTTGTAACCAACCTTGTGTAACCCTAGCCCTTTCCGGTGTCTATATAAACTGGAGGGTTTTAGTCCTTAGGACAACAGACAATCATACCATAGGCTAGCTTCTAGGGTTTAGCCTCTCTGATCTCATGGTAGATCTACTCTTGTACTACCCATATCATCAATATTAATCAAGAAGGACGTAGGGTTTTACCTCCATCTAGAGGGCCCGAACCTGGGTAAAACTTTGTGTCCCCTGCCTCCTGTTACCATCCGCCTAGACGCACAGTTCGGGACCCCCTACCCGAGATCCGCCGGTTTTGACACCGACACTCACCATACAAAATGTTCAGACCACTGCCACCATCCATCAGAACCTTGGTCAATCGGGTGCCCCCAATGACTGGGTCAACCAACAACGCTTGCCGCCCGGGGGTAGCAACATGCGCTGGGTGATCAGACTGGTCGAACGTGATGGGAGTTTTTGACCACTTCAAATACGTCGTTGTTGCTGGAGCAACCATGTTCACTTCTCTGTTGATAACTTTCAGACGACTTTTGCTCTCGATGTCAGCAAAAATCACTAAAGTGGCATTGACATTGGGGTAACCATCATCCTCTTCTTTGTCCTCATCCTTATCAGATTCCTTTTCTTTCTCACTGGGCTGACCCTCTCAAAAGCTCTGAATCAGGTGTCGACACTGTCGAGTGGTATGCTTGGGGTAAATCAGGTTTCCCTCTTCATCCTTCTTAGTGTGTATATGACACGGCAAATCAAGCACATCATTTCCCGCTTGATCCTTCACTTTCTTGGCGATCCACGCCCCTTAGGTTTTCCTTCAAACTTTCCTTGGGTCACAACTACGGCCTCACCAGGGCCTGCGGGTTCGGCTTTGCACTTTCTGCTTCCGACTGGAATTCCCTCCTCCATGTCCTCGGCGACTGGTTTGTTCTTGCCACTGCGGAGTCGGTCTTCTTCTTCGCCGTTAGCGTACCGAGTGGATATTTCCATCATTCGGGCCAAGGTTATATCTCCTGTCCGACCAAATTTCAGGTTAAGCTCTCTGTACCGAACACCCTCCTTGAAGGTGCAAAGTGCTTGGTGTTGTGATACATTTTCCACTATATGATGAAGAGTGGTCGATCTCTGGATGTAATCCCTCAAAGTTTCATTCGGTTTCTAAACACAATGTTGTAATTCAGTTAGCCCTGCAGGTCATTTGCAAGTGCCCTCAAATGTCCTGACGAACACTCGGACCAACTCTTCCCAACTGAAGATACTTCCGAGAGCCAACTGATTCAACCAAACTCTGGCTGAACCTTCTAGCATCAGGGGGAGGTGCTTCATAGCCACATCATCATTGCCACCTCCAATCTACACAGCCACTTGATAATCCTCTAGCCAAGTGTCAGGCTTCGACTCACCGGTGAACTTGCTCACTCCAATCGCCAACCTGAAATTGGGGGGAATCTCGGCAGCTCTGATGGCTCTGCTGAAACACTCAGGCCATGAGACATGTACTCTAACAGTCGGA
Organism: Triticum urartu; assembly: GCF_056163025.1. Lineage (NCBI taxonomy): Eukaryota > Viridiplantae > Streptophyta > Magnoliopsida > Poales > Poaceae > Triticum > Triticum urartu. Next base: position 233,372,647 of record NC_141873.1, read on the forward strand.
CGATCTTTGTCTAGTCCTTCTCCGTGTGTTCGGTTTCTGTCGACTAGACCTTGAACAAGAATTGATCTTGAATCAAACCCGAGCTTTCTTGGGTCGACTGGGACCCTTCGCTCATCGCTATACGGGCGCATGTCATCATACTGCCGGGGCACGTATGATCCGCCCCTCGGAGGGGGTGTAGGCACTTGACAGCGGTCATCACGGCCAAGTCGATGATCATACTGCTCGTGGTTCCAACCCAAGTACTGCTCCTGGCGGTGCCCACGACCCTCACGCCGCAGAGGCGATCTTGGGCTATGAGCCGACTGTACTGTGTCCGCCACCACGGACCTGTTGTGGATCTTATTGCACGACTGAGAAACGGTTGTGTTTTGCTCTCCTGCGGCCCGGAGTAGCGCCCGGATCTGCATCAAACCTCTCCAGCTTCTGATTGGGATGACTGGATTGACTCTGCTATACCGGTTGCAGCTGTAAGATTCTGGATCAGAGTACGATATACTTGAGGTTCAGGCGGGAACAACTATCGTTGCCATCGACTGGATTCAGGGATCTGTCGTCGAGCGCACTCGTTGAGTGAATGTTGAAGGTTCTCTAGACGTACGCGCTCAGCCAAAGTGGCCAGGCCCCAGCCTCCAAGGCCCCAGCCTCGGAGGTCTCTCAGATGATGGCAGTGTGGAGCGCTTCCACGTTGCGATGGTGCAACTCATCTCTCTGCTGCGACATGAGGGCTTTGGGATGATATTCCTCGTGACCATGTGAAAGGCCCCCATCGCCATCACCGTCGCCACCACGACGGAAACCGGGAGGGCTGCGCTGCGTGTCAGCCATCAGGACTTCTGCCGCAGGGTCACTGCTGTCTCACTCGGACAGAGTCTCGGCGGAACCAGTCGACATGTCAAATAGTACATAGAGAGATTCGTCGGGCTCGATTGCCACGTCTTGAGGGGTGGCCGGCTAACGGGCCACCGCATGCGTCATCCATCGCTGAAGCCGTGATCGACCAGACCGCTTGTGACGACGAGCGGCGGGGAGCAAAGATGTTGTGGGAGCCGACCGATACTGGGTCGACGGCTGCTGCAGGAGGACGCCACAAGCACTCGCGCGGAAGTGCGCCGCCCCGCGAACAAGAAGGGCCTCGGCGTCGAGGGGGCCTCCTGGAGCTAGGCGGAGTCGTCGACGATGAAAACGAGCGCGCCGAGACAGATCTCGCGGCCCAAAGCTAGACCACCACTGGAAACCATGAAGATGAAGATTAGAAAATTACAACCCCGCCGGAAGTCACTAAAACACCTGCCCCACGGTGAGTGCCAACTGTCGTGGGAGTAAATCTGATAATAATATAGGGGGTATGTAGAAGGAGGCAAGATCCTAGCTACGGCGAAGTTGTGCATGCAAGATTTACGAGTTCAGGCCCTTCTTGAAGGAAGTAACAGCCCTACGTCTTGGTGCCCGGAAGCTGGTCGACTGGATTATGCATGAGAGTTACAGGGGGTGCGAACCCTTGTGCCAAAGGAGGGGGGTGGCTTATATAGAGTGTGCTAGGACCCCAGCCATCCCACGTTACACAGGGTTCTACGTACATTAAGACATGGCGTTACTGGTAATGCCAGTTATAAAGAGCTATGAATGATCTTTAAGACTACAGAGTGAACGCGTGACTGTTGCCATCCCGAGTGACTTTAGGCTTTCTATATTCTGAATGGTTTCTTGTATGGTCGAGTGACTTCATCTTGGTCGAATGGAATTGGGGTTTCCGAGTGAGGTTGGAGGTCGAGTGGATTGCACTCCTTGGTGAACTCAGTCACTTTCTTCTATTGTACTTTGAATGTCTTTGACTCTAGGGCAGTGTCATTGGGTAAGGCATCTAGGTCAGGCCTATGACCCTACCCTAGGTACATGCCATCGTCAGAGAGTGTGTCTACGTACCCTCGTAGACCAAAAGCGGAAGTGTTTAGTAACGCGGTTGATGTAGTTGAACTTCTTCGCGATCCAACCGATCCAAGTACCGAATGTATGGCACCTCCGTGATCAGCACACGTTCACCTCGATGACGTCCCTCGAACTCTTGATCCAGTTGAGGCCGAGGGAGAGTTTCGTCAATATGACGGTGTGGCGACGGTCATGATGAAGTTTACCGACGCAGGGCTTCGCCTAAGCACTACGACGATATGACCGAGGTGTGTAACTGTGGAGGGGGGCACCACACACGGCTAAGAGAAACTTTAGTGTGTCTTTGGGGTGCCCCCTCCCACGTATATAAAGGAGGGGGGAGGAGGAGTCCGACCAAGGTGTGTCGCGCCAAGGGGGGAGTCCTACTTGGACTCCCGGTCCAAGTAGGATTCGCCCCGCCCCCCTTTCCTATTCCAAGAAGGAGAAGGGGGAAGAGAGGGAGGAGAAGAAGGAAAGGCCCCCCAAACCCTAGTACAATTCAGATTGGGCTTGGGGGCGCGCACCACCACCTCCTCTCTTCCACTATGGCCCATGAAGGCCCATTAACCCCGCGGGGGGTTCCGGTAACCCCCCCGGTACTCCGGAAAATGCCCGAACCTATCCGAAACCATTCCGGTGTCCAAACATAACCTTCCAATATATAAATCTTTATGTCTCGACCATTTCGAGACTCCTCTTCATGTCCGTGATCTCATCCGAGACTCCGAACAAACTTCGGTACATCAAATCACATAACTCATAATACAAATCGTCATCGAACGTTAAGCGCGCGGACCCTACGGGTTAGAGAACTATGTAGAAATGACTGAGACACATCTCCGGTCACTAACCAATAGTGGAACCTGGATGCTCATATTGGTTCCTAAATATTCTACGAAGATCTTTATCGGTCAAAACCGCATAACAACATACATTGTTCCCTTTGTCATAAGTATATTACTTGCCCAAGATTCGATCGTCGATATCATCATACCTAGTTCAATATCGTCACCGGCAAGTCTTTTTACTAGTTCCGTAAAGCATCATCCCGTGTCTAACTCATTAGACACATTGCTTGCAAGGCTCATAGTGATGTGCATTACTGAGAGGGCCCAGAGATACCTCTCCAATACACGGAGTGAGAAATCCTAATCTCGATCTATGCCAACTCAACAAACACCATCGGAGACACCTGTAGAGCATCTTTATAATAACCCAGTTATGTTGTGACGTTTGATAGCACACAAGGTGTTCCTCCGGTATTCGGGAGTTGCATAATCTCATAGTCAGAGGAACATGTATAAGTCATGAAGAAAGCAATAACAATAAAACTAAACGATCATTATGCTAAGCTAACATATGGGTCTTGTCCATCATGTCATTCTCTAATGATGTGATCCCGTTCATCAAATAACAACACATGTCTATGGTTAGGAAACTTAAACATCTTTGATTAACGAGCTAGTCTAGTAGAGGCATAATAGGGACACTTTGTTTTGTCTATGTATTCACACATGTATCAAGTTTCCGGTTAATACAATTCTAGCATGAATAATAAACATTTATCATGATATAAGGAAATAAAATAATAACTTTATTATTGCCTCTAGGGCATATTTCCTTCAGTTTCCCACTTGCACTAGAGTCAATATTCTAGTTCACATCACCATGTGATTTAACATCAATAGTTCACATTACCCATAGTTCACATCGCCATGTGACCGATACTCAAAGGGTTCTACTAGAGTCAATAATATAGTTCACATCACTATGTGATTAACACCCAAGAGTAATAAGGTGTGATCATGTTTTGCTTGTGAGAGAAGTTTTAGTCTATGGGTCTGCCACATTCAGATCCGTATGTATTTTGCAAATTTCTATGTCGACAATGCTCTGCACGGAGTATTCTAGATAATTTCTCCTACTTTCAATATGTATCCAGATCGAGACTCAGAGTCATCCAGATTGGTGTCAAAGATTGCATCAACGTAACTGTTTACGATGAACTCTTTTATCACCTCCATAACCGTGAAATATTTCCTTAGTCCTCTAAGGATAATTTTGACCGTTTTCCAGTGATCTACTCCTAGATCACTATTGTACCCCCTTGCCAAAATCATGCTAAGGTATACAATAGGTTTGGTACACAACATAGCATACTTTATAGAACCTATGACGGAGGCATAGGGAATGATTTTTCATTCTCTTTCTATTTTCTGCCGTGGTCGGGTTTTGAGTCTTTACTCAACTTCACACCTTGCAACACATGCAAGAACTCCTTCTTTGACTGTTCCATTTTGAACTACTTCAAAAACTTGTCAAGGTATGTACTTATTGAAAAAACTTATCAAGCGTCTTGATCTATATTTATAGATCTTGATGCTCAATATGTAAGCAGCTTCATAGAGGTCTTTCTTTGAAAAAACTCATTTCAAACACTCTTTATGCTTTCCGGAAAATTCTACATTATTTCTGATCAACAGTATGTCATTCACATATACTTATTTTAAAGGATGTAGTGCTCCCACTCACTTTCTTGTAAATACAGGCTTTACCAAAAGTCTGTATAAAACCATATGCTTTGATCACCTTATCAAAGCGTATATTCCAACTCCGAGATGCTTGCACTAGTCCATAGATGGATCGCTGGAGCTTGCACACTTTTTGAGCACCTTTAGGATTGACAAAACCTTCTTGTTGCATCATATACAACTCTTCTTTAAGAAATCTATTAAGGAATGTAGTTTTGACATCCATTTGCCAGATTTCATAAAATGTGGCAATTAATAACATGATTTGGGCAGACTTAAGCATCGCTGCCAGTGAGAAAATCCTATCGTAGTCAACATTTTGAACTTGTCGAAAACCTTTTGCGACAATTCGAACTTTGTAGATAGCAACACTACTATTACTGTCCGTCTTCCTCTTGAAGATCCATTTATTCTCAATGGCTCACTGATCATTGGGAAAGTCAATCAAAGTCCATACTTTGTTCTCATACATGGATCCCATCTCAGATTTCATGGCCTCAAGCCATTTCGCGGAATCTGGGCTCATCAACGCTTCCTCATAGTTAGTAACTTGACTTCCAGAACAGGATTACCGTACCACTCTGGTGCGGTACCGTACGCTGGTTGTCCAACGAGGTTCAGCAGTAACTTGATCTGAAGTTTCATGATCATCATCATTAGCTTCCTCACTGATTGGTGTAGGAATCACTGGAACTAATTTCTGTGATGTACTACTTTCCAATTCAGGAGAAGGTACAATTACCTCATCAAGTTCTACTTTCCTCCCACTCATTTCTTTCGAGAGAAACTCCTTCTCTAGAAAGGATCCAATGTTAGCAACGAATATCTTGCCTTCGGATCTGTGATAGAAGGTGTACCCAACAGTCTCCTTTGGGTATCCTACGAAGACACATTTCTCCGATTTGGGGTCGAGCTTATCAGGTTGAAGCCTTTTCACATAAGCATCACAGCCCCAAACTTTAAGAAACGGCAACTTGGGTTTCTTGCCAAACCATAGTTCATATGGTGTCGTCTCAACGAATTTAGATGGTGCCCTATTTAACGTGAATGCAGTCGTCTCTAAAGCATAACCCCAAAACGATAGCGGTAAATCAGAAACAGACATCATAGATCGCACCATATCTAATAAAGTGCGGTTACGACGTTCGGACACACCATTACGCTGTGGTGTTCCAGGTGGCGTGAGTTGCGAAACTATTCCGCATTGTTTCAAATGAAGACCAAACTCATAACTCAAATATTCACCTCCACGATCAGATCATAGAAATTTTATTTTCTTGTTACGATGATTTTCCACTTCACTCTGAAATTCTTTGAACTTTTCAAATGTTTCAGACTTATGTTTCATCAAGTAGATATACCCATATCTGCTCAAATCATCTGTGAAGGTCAGAAAATAATGATACCCACCGCGAGCATGAACACTCATCGAACCGCATACATCAGTATGTATTATTTCCAATAAGTCTATTGCTCGCTCCATTGTTCCGGAGAATGGAGTCTTAGTCATCATGCCCATGAGGCATGGTCCGCATGTATCAAGTGATTCCAAAAGCCCATCAGCATGGAGTTTCTTCATGTGCTTTACACCAATATAACCTAAACGGCAGTGCCACAAATAAGTTGCACTATCATTATTAAACTTATATCCTTTGGCTTTAATACTATGAATATGTGTATCACTACTATCGAGATTCAATAAAAATAGACCACTCATCAAGGGTGCATGACCATGAAAGATATTACTCATATAAATAGAACAACCATTATTCTCTGATTTAAATGAATAACCGTCTCACATCAAACAAGATCCAGATATAATGTTCATGCTTAACGTTGGCACCAAATAACAATTATTTAGGTCTAAAACTAATCACGTAGGTAGATGTAGAGGTAGCATGCTGACGGCGATCACATCGACTTTGGAACCATTTCGGACGCGCATTGTCACCTCATCCTTAGCCAATCTTTGTTTAATCTGTAGCCCCTATTTCGAGTTGCAAATATTAGCAACAGAACCAGTATCAAATACCCAGGCGCTACTACGAGTATTAGTGAGGTACACATAAATAACATGTATGTCAAATATACCTTTCACTTTGTCATCCTTCTTATCCGCCAAATACTTGGGGCAGTTCTGCTTCTAGTGACCAGTCCCTTTGCAGTAGAAGCACTCAGTATCAGGCTTAGGTCCAGACTTGGGCTTCTTCACTTGAGCAGAAACTTGCTCGCCATTCTTCTTGAAGTTCCCCTTCTTCCCTTTGCCCTTTTTCTTGAAACTAGTGGTCTTATTAACCATCAACACTTGATGCTCCTTCTTGATTTCTACCTCTGCAGCCTTTAGCATCGCGAAGAGCTCGGGAATTGTCTTATCCATCCCTTGCATATTGTAGTTCATCATGAAGCTTTTGTAGCTTGGTGGCAGTGATTGAAGAACTCTATCATTGACACTATCATCAGGAAGATTAACTCCCAGTTGAGTCAAGTGGTTGTGGTACCCAGACATTCTGAGTATATGTTCACTCACATAACTATTCTCCTCCATCTTGCAGTTGTAGAAATTATTGGAGACTTCATATCTCTCCATCCGGGCATTTGCTTGAAATATTAACTTCAACTCCTGGAACATCTCATATGCTCCATGATGTTCAAAACATCGTTGAAGTCCCGTCTAAGCCGTAAAGCATGGCACACTGAACTATCGAGTAGTCATCAGCTTTGCTCTGCCAGACATTCATAACATCTGGAGTTGCTCATGCAGCGGGCTTTGCACCTAGCGGTGCTTCCAGGACGTGATTCTTTTGCGCAGCAATGAGGATAATCCTCAAGTTACGGACCCAGTCCGTGTAGTTGCTACCATCATCTTTGAACTTAGCTTTCTCTAGGAACGCATTAAAATTTAAAGGAACGGTAGCACGGGCCATTGATCTACAACAACATAGACATGCAAAATACTATCAGGTACTAAGTTCATGATAAATTAAAGTTCAATTAATCATATTACTTAAGAACACCCACATAGATAGACATCTCTCTAGTCATCTAAATGATCATGTAATCCATATCAACTAAACCATGTCCAATTATCACGTGAGATGGAAAGGTTTTCAATGGTGAACATCACTATGTTGATCATATCTACTATATGATTCACGCTCGACCTTTCGGTCTCGGTGTTCCGAGGCCATATCTGCATATGCTAGGCTCGTCAAGTTTAACCTGAGTATTCTGCTTGTGCAAAACTGGATTGCACCCGTCGTATTTGAATGTAGAGCTTATCACACCCGATCATCACGTGGTGTCTCAGCATGACGAACTATAGCAATGGTGCATACTCAGGGAGAACACTTGTACCTTGAAATTTAGTGAGAGATCATCTTATAATGCTGCCGCCGTACTAAGCAAAATAAGATGCATAAAGGATAAACATCACATGCAATCAAAATAAGTGATATGATATCGCCATCATCATCTTGTGCCTTTGATATCCATCTCCAAAGCACCATCAAGATCACCATTGTCACCGGCTTGACACCTTGATCTCCATCATAGCATCGTTGCCATCTCGCCAACTATTGCTTCTACGACTATCACTACCACTTAGTGATAAAGTAAAGCAATTACATGGCGATTGCATTTCATACAATAAAGCGACAACCATAAGGCTCCTGCCAGTTGCCGATAACGGTTACAAAACATGATCATCTCATACAACAATTTATATCTTATCACGTCTTGACCATATCACATCACAACATGCCCTGCAAAAGCAAGTTAGACGTCCTCTACTTTGTTGTTGCAAATTTTACGTGGCTGCTACGGGCTTCTAGCAAGAACCGTTCTTACCTACGCATCAAAAGCACAACGATTTTTCGTCAAGTGTGGTGTTTTAACCTTCAACAAGGACTGGGCGTAGTCAAACTAGATTCAACTAAAGCTGGAGAAACAGACACCCGCTAGCCACCTGTGTGTGAAGCACGTCGGTAGAACCAGTCTCATGAACGCGATCATGTAATGTCGGTCTGGGCCGCTTCATCCAACAATACCATCGAATCAAAGTAACGTTGCTGGTAAGCAGTATGACTATTATCGCCCACAACTCTTTGTGTTCTAATCGTGCATATAACATCTACGCATAGACCTGGCTCAGATGCCACTGTTGGGGAACGCAGTATTTCGAAAAAATTCCTACGATCACACAAGATCTATCTAGGAGAAGCATAGCAATGAGTGGGGAGAGTGTGTCTACGTAGCCCCATAGACCAAAAGCAGAAGCATTTAGTAACGCGGTTGATGTAGTCGAACGTCTTCGCGATCCAACCGGTCAAAGTACCAAATGTACGGCTCCTCCGCGATCAGCACACGTTCAGCTCAGTGATGTCCCTCAAACTCTTGATCTAGTTGAGGCCGAGGGAGAGTTTCGTCAGTGTGACGGCATGGCGATGGTGATGATGAAGTTTACCAGCGCAGGGCTTCGCCTAAGCACTACGACGATATGACCGAGGTGTGTAACTGTGGATGAGGGCACCGCACACGGCTAAGAGAAACTTTGGTGTGTCTTTGGGGTGCCCCCTCCCACGTATATAAAGGAGGGGGGAAGATAAGGTCGGCCAAGGTGTGGCACGCCAAGGGAGGAGTCCTACTTGGACTCCCGGTCCAAGTAGGATTCGCCCCCGTTCCTGTTCCATGAAGGAGAAGGGGAAAGAGAGGGAGGAGAAGAAGGAAAGGCCCCCCCCCAACCCTAGTCCAATTCGGATTGGGCTTGGGGGGCGCGCGCCTTCACCTGGCCGCCGCCTCCTCTATTCCACTAGGGCCCATGAAGGCCCATTAACCCCCCGGGGGTTCTGATAAACCCCCAGTACTCCAAAAAATGCCCAAAGCTATCCAAAACCATTCCGGTGTCCAAACATAACCTTACAATATATTAATATTTATGTCTCGACCATCTCGAGACTCCTCGTCAAGTCCGTGATCTCATCGGGGACTCTGAACAAACTTTGGTACATCAAATCACATAACTCATAATACAAATCGTCATCGAACGTTAAGTGTGCGGACCCTACGGGTTCGAGAACTATGTAGACATGACCGAGACACATCTTCGGTCAATAACCAATAGTGGAACCTGGATGCTCATATTGGTTCCTACATATTCTACGAAGATCTTTATCTGTCAAAACCACATAACAACATACGTTGTTCCCTTTGTCATCGGTATGCTACTTACCCGAGATTCGATCGTCGGTATCATCATACCTAGTTCAATATCGTCACCAGCAAGTCTGTTTACTCATTCCGTAATGCATCATACTGTGGCTAACTCATTAGACACATTGCTTGCAAGGCTCATAGTGATATGCATTACTGAGATGGCCCAGAGATGCCTCTCCGATACACGGAGTGACAAATCCTAATCTCGATCTATGCCAACTCAACAAACACCATTGGAGACACCTGTAGAGCATCTTTATAATCACCCAGTTGCGTTGTGAAGTTTGATAGCACACAAGGTGTTCCTCACATCATTCTCTAATGATGTATAATCTCATAGTCAGAGGAACATGTATAAGTCATGAAGAAAGCAATAGCAATAAAACTAAACGATCATTATGCTAAGCTAACGGATGGGTCTTGTCCATCACATAATTCTCTAATGATGTGATCACGTTCATCAAATGACAACACATGTCTATGGTCAGGAAACTTAGCCATCTTTGATTAACGAGCTAGTCTAGTAGAGGCATACTAGGTACACTTTGTTTTGTCTATGTATTTACACATGTATCAAGTTTCCGGTTAATACAATTCTAGCATGAATAATAAACATTTGTCATGATATAATGAAATAAAACAATAACTTTATTATTGCATCTAGGGCATATTTCCTTCAAAAAGAGGTTATTTGACATTAGCTCACTTGAGGACTTAGATCCATATGAACACTTTGGTACATATGAAGAATTTGATTTGGGTTTCCTATTCTTCACACGTGGGGTCATGATGATATTCACCTGAAGACTTTCAAGGCATCTTTTGGGAACCCATATTTTCTTCATAGGGGGACCGTTCCTGTAGTTAGTGCCAACATATCTAGCAAATACTTCACCATTCTGATTTTTGAACAGTTTATAGTTGGAGTCAAATGACTCATCAGAAGAATATGGAGATTCACATGTAAAGCCAGATAAAGTCGATGGATCCACTGAAGGTCCCTGCGCAGCAACCCATGAGGTTTTGGGATACTGCTCAGGTTTCCAGTAGGTCCCATCAGCATTGAGTTTCCTCTCAAAGGCAATACCCTCTTTCCTAGGGTTCCTGTTGAGGATCTGCTTTCTAAGCACATCACAAAGAGCCTGATGCCCTTTGAGGCTTTTGTACATGCCTGTCACATACAATTCGTTCAGCCCTCCATGGTCAGTGATACTAGTAGCATCCTCAGATGTGGAATTTGTGATAGCAGAGACAGTTGAAGAATTTGTAGCAATAGAAGCATTTAAACATTCAGGTGAAGAATTAGCAGATTCAGGTTCAATGCATTTCAAACATGGTGGAATGAATTCTTCATGAGCGACACTGATCTGTTGAGCAAGCAATGAATCATGCTCCTTCTGATGATATTCATAACTCACCCTTAGCTTCTCAAGATCTTCATTTCTTTGAGGAAATTCATAAGAAAGCTTCTCATGATCAGATAAGAGAGTGTTATGATGACTCTGAAGGTTATCATACTTGGACTGAAGTCTCTGAAGATTTTCAATCAAAGTTTTAGTATGATCCATTTCTTCACCCAACATATCATCGCTCTCATCTAGCATGTTTTGAACTTTTTCCAAAGCTCTTTGTTGCTTACTGGCAAGGGAAGCAAGTTTGGTATAGCTGGGTCCAAATTCATCACCAGATTCATCATCACTGGGCTCACATAGGTAGCATTCAGTTACCTTGGCACCTTTTGCCATAAGGCATGGTGCAGAGGATGATGATTCCGGATTGGAAGTCATAGCCTTGAGCGATTCCTTGAAATCCTCAAACCAGGGATCATGACGAGTTCGATGACCTTCATAGACCTTAGAGAGTCGGTCCCAGATGAGCTTCTCATGGCTGAGATGCATAATGTTCCTGAACTGATTTTGGGACAAACTGGAGCAGATGATGTCCTTCGTCGTGAGGTTAATTAAGTAGAGTGTACTTGCAAATATCATCATCCTACGCCATCTTGCATAGATCGGTAAGACCAATCACAATGATGGTCCACATTTTGCTGTTCATCGCCATGAGGCGCTTCTTCATCATGGCCTTCCACTTGGGATAATCATGACTGTCAAAGATGGGGCATGTCTCTGTCTTCATTCCTGCGGTCGACATAACTAAAACTCTAGGCGGTTAAACCAAAATCACACAAAATAAGGGAGTACCTTACTCTGATACCAATTGAAAGTGCGTTATATCGACTGGAGGGGGTGAATAGGCGTTTTTTTGCAAATTTGTAACTGAGGAATTTCATGGTGAGGAAATTCCTAAGCAACGAACTACTTAGCAGCGGAATAAGTACTCAGATGTAAACACAACAGAGTAGTAGCATAGTCATCATGAAGATATTAAAGACAATCACATAGTACAAGTAGGGTAAACACAGGATAAAGTAGGCTGAAGACAAACCGACTGAACAAACTGAACTGAAGAAATTGAGAAAGTCTTCAGTCAAAGTCTTCAAACAGTAACGATCAAGTACAACAACACAGTAACAAGGAAATGAAAGCAGTGAGGAAATAGATCCAGTTAGCTCGATGAAGACTATGATTTGGTAGACCAGTTCCAACTGTTGTGACAGCCATACGTCTGGTTGGAGCGGCTAGGTATTTAATGGACACACAGTCTCGGGGACACAGTCCTCACCATATTGTCCTTGAGCTAAGGTCACACAGACCTCGCCCAATCACTCATTGTAAGTCTTAAGGTGACTTCCAAACCTTCACAGACTAGGTCACTCGGCGATCCACAATTTCCTCTTGGATGCTCTAGACCATGATACCTAACCGTCCGGAGGATGCACAATCCTCAAAGGTAACAAGCGTCGGTTCCACACAGGAACAATCTCTTCAGTGATGCTCAACCACTTTGGGTTTGTAGGTGTTTGGTTTCGGTGTTTGGGTTTTTCCTCACTTGATGATTTTCGCTCAAAGTCCTCGGAGGATGGGATGCTCTCAATGACAAGTGTCAGTTTCTCGTAGAGCAGCCAACCAACTAGTGGTTGTAGGGGGGCGGCTATTTATAGCCTAGGGAGCAGCCTGACATGATAAGACATAAATTCCCTTCAATGATATGACAGTTAGGTGGGTAAGATATTTTGGGACAGCTAGCGCATAGCACAGCAATGGTCGGAAATTTGAGGTTCAAATTCCTCGGGGCTATCATGTTCCTCACTTGTAGGCAATCCGCACTGGTGAATTCCGAACTCCTTAGTCAGAACAAATTCCTCAGAGATCAGAAGATCTTCGTCTCGGTCATTGAAGAAATTGATTGAACTATATGAGATTTCCAATGCCTTCACTCAAAAGGATTGGTAGGTTTAGGATTTTGAGATGAGCATCACTTGGAAACTTTTCCTTAGTTTTACCTCGACCCCCTTTAACAGTACAGTGTTTCCTATGACTCAAGAAAGAGAAAATGAAACTACGAAAACAAAAGTATTCATGCTTCATATTCCTCACATAATATCAAGTCTTCAGGATCACACAAATTTCTTCACTTTCAAAGTCTTCAGAAAGCCAAAGTCTTCAGTTGAAGACATTCATTTTTAGGGATCGACTTTCTCTGTAAATATCAAACTCCTCATAGACCTATAGACCTATGTACAGTCACAAACAGATTAGTCCCTTAACCTATAAGTCTTGAATACACCAAAATCACAAAGGGGTGCTAGATGCACTTACAATCTCCCCCTTTTTTGGTGATTGATGACAATATAGGTTACAATCTCCCCCTTTTTTGGTGATTGATGACAATATAGGTTAAGTTTTCAACGGGGATAAACATATGAAGTGTAAATACTGATATTGAGGAATTTGACTGCAAGATATAGAAGAACTCCCCCTGAAGATGTGCATATGTGAGGAATTTGCTTTTGAGAAGCAATGCACATTGAAGAGTAGAATCATGGAGATCTCCCCCTATATCTTGTAATTCATACACGCATTTAACATGTGATATGAAGAACTTGAAATGCATGATGAAATATGGTGACTGATGTAATTCAGCATGCGTGCATTAACATATATGAGGAAATAGCATGCAGAAGAACATAGCAAAAGTATCAGACCACCATCGGACTTAAGTTTACAACTCAATCCAACAAATACTTCGGAAGAACGAGAGTTGTAACTTAGCAAAAAAACGCCCATATATAGACCCGCTTGAAGACTAACTCAAATTTCTCCCCCTTTGTCATCGAATGACCAAAAGAGACGAAAAATGAGGACTAACTCCCCTGACCAATATCATCACGAAGTCGATGGAGGAGCGCCAACGTTGTTGGGGTCGGTTGTTGAAGTAGGGCCTGCCGCAGTGTCGTCCAAGTCTTCATTTTCACCAGTCCCGCGCGATGAAGAATAAGAGCTGGCCACCAAGTGAGGAACTTTGACCTTCTTGAATTTCTTCGAAGGTGGCTGAGACCAGTCAAAGTCCTGCTTGAAGCCCATTTGCTTAAGATCTTCTTCACCATAGAGATGAGACAGAATAGCCCAGGTGTCATCAAATACTTCATGCAGATAGTAATGGTTCTTCTTCACAGAATTTTGCGCGATTTGTCATGTTCTGAAGGATTGAACCAAACTGTCGCTTGACCCATTTGTGGTTGCGATCGACCTTCTGATGAAGACTGAGGAGAAGCTCACAATTAGTCATCACCCTGGGAGTAGTGGCTTGAGGAAAATCCTTTGAAGCATTTGCGGCAGAGTCATGAGTGGCAGAGTCATCATTGGTGGAGTAGGAAGCAGCTTTGCAAAACTGGCCATCCAATGGACGAGTGCCTTCATCAATAATAGTAGCCTTGCCCTTCTGATCAGATGAGTGTAACGCCCACGATGCGGCTATATCTCCCACGTGTCGAGGCACGACTTAGAGGCATAACCGCATGGTGGCTTAGGCACAAGTGGGGTAATCTTCACACAATCCCATGTACTAAATAAGAAAGGGATAAAGAGTTGCCTTACAATCACCACTTCACACAAATAACAAGTTAAACATACATCATCCAGAGTACAATCAAGGTCCGACTACGGAACCAAAATAAAAGAAGACAACCCCAAATGCTAGATCCCCGATCATCCCAACTGGGCTCCACTACTGATCAACCGGAAAAGACACAAAACATCGATCAAGATCTTCATCGAGCTCCCACTTGAGCTCGGTTGCGTCACCTGCACTGGTATCATCGGCACCTGCAACTGTTTGGAAGTATCTGTGAGTCACGAGGACTCAGCAATCTCACACCCACGAGATCAAGACTATTTAAGCTTATGGGTAGGACAGGTTAATGAGGTGGAGCTGCAGAAAGCACTAAGCAAGTATGGTGGCTAACATACGCAAATAAGAGCGAGAAGAGAAGCAACGCAACGGTCGAGAAGCTAGAAATGATCAAGAAGTGATCCTGAGACTACTTACGTTCAAACATAACACAAGACCGTGTTCACTTCCCGGACTCCGCTGGAAAGAGACCATCACGGCTACACATGCGGTTGATTCATTTTAATTAACTTAAGTGACAAGATATCTAGAACCGGATATTAACAAATTCCCATCTGCCACATAACCATGGGCACGGCTTTCGAAAGTTTATACCCTGTAGGGGTGTCCCAACTTAGCCGATCACAAGCTCTCACGATCAGCGAAGGATATTCCTTCTCCCGGGAAGAACCGATCAGTCTCGGAATCCCGGTTACAAGACATTTCGACAATGGTAAAACAAGACCAGCAAGACCACCCGATTGTGCCAACAAATCCCGATAGGAGCTGCACATATCTCGTTCTCAGGGCACACCGGATAAGCTAAGCGTACATGTACCAACATAACCCAAGTTGCCAAGGGACGGTCCCGCACGGTGCTCTAGTTAGGACCAGCACTCAGAGGAGCACTGGCCCGGGGGTTTAAAATAAAGATGACTGACGGAGTCCTAGATTAGGGGGTCTCTGGACAGCCGGACTATATCCTCTGGCCGGACTGTTGGACTATGAAGATACAAGATTGAAGACTTCATCTTGTGTCCGGATGGGACTCTCCTTGGCATGGAAGGCAAGCTAGGCAATACGGATATGTATATCTCCTCCTTTGTAACCGACCTTGTGTAACCCTAGCCCCCTCCGGTGTCTATACCAACTGGAGGGTTTTAGTCCGTAGGACAACATACAATCAGACCATAGGCTAGCTTCTAGGGTTTAGCCTCTCCGATCTCATGGTAGATCAACTATTGTACTACTCATATTATCAAGAATAAACAAGCAGGACATAGGGTTTTACCTCCATCAAGAGGGCCCGAACCTGGGTAAAACATCGTGTCCCCTGCCTCCTGTTACCATCCGCCTTAGACGCACAGTTCGGGACCCCCTTCCCGAGATCCACCGGTTTTGACACCGACATTGGTGCTTTCATTGAGAGTTCCACTGTGTCGTCATCATTAGGCTTGATGGCTCCTTCAATCATCGATAGCGATGCAGTCCAGGGTGAGACTTTTCTCCCCGAAGAGATCTTTGTATCTGGCGGCTTCGCACTGCGGGCCAACTCGCTTGGCCATCTGGAGCAGATTTAGAGTTACGCCCCTGGCCACCAGGTCAGGTTTGGAAGCTTAAACTACACGGCCGATATCCGTGGAGACTTGATCTTCGACGGATTCGAACCCCTGCCTAGTGCGCCACACGGTCACGATGAGCATGATTTAGCTCTGCCATCAGACAGTGTTCAGGAGATCGCGCCGGCAACCGCTCCGACCCTCAATTCAGAGCCAGTTGCGCCATCCATGGACGGGTGGATAAACCCCGCCACGGAGGCCGTATCCTCAGCGGCGATCGAGCCGAGTATCGACCTTACCCTTTACGAGAGCCGTGATGTCAAGCTGCCGGATCCTTCCCCGGCCACGGACTCCGAACCGCCTGCACCCGTGCCTATCGAATCTGACTGGGCACCGATCATGGAGTTTACCTCCGCGGATATCTTTCAGCACTCGCCCTTCGGCAACATACTGAACTCATTAAGGTCTCTCTCCTTGTCAGGAGAGTCCTGGCCAAACTATGTCCGTCAGGATTGGGATGCGGATGACGAAGAAATTCACCGCCCACCCACCACCCACTTAGTAGCCACTGTCGACGATTTGACCGACATGCTCGACTTCGACTCCGAAGACATCGATGGCATGGACGACGATGCAGGAGGCAAACAAGAACCACGGCCCACAGGGCACTAGACAGCCACCTCGTCATATGGCATATATATGGTGGACACACCCAAAGAAGGCAATGGCGACGGGACAGCGGAGGATGACCCCTCCAAGAAGCAACCCAAGCGCCGACGTCAGCGGCGCCGCTCTAAGTCTCGCCAAAGCAAAAGCGGTGACAACGGCATAGGACATAATAGCACTCCGGACAGTGCCGAAGACGACAACAATCCCCTCCTGCAAGATTTAGGGTAGGAGGATGGAGAAGCCAGCCCTCCTGAGAGAGCGGCAGATGGAGAAGCGAAGGATGATAATTACATGCCTCCCTCCGAAGATGAGGCAAGCCTCGACGATGATGAATTCGTCGTGCCTGAGGATCCCGTCGAACAAGAGCGCTTCAAGCGCCGGCTTATAGCCACGGCAAATAGCCTTAAGAAAAAGCAACAGCAGCTTCAAGCTGATCAAGATTTGCTAGCTGACAGATGGACTGAAGTCCTTGCGGCCGAGGAATATAAACTCGAACGCTCCTCCAAGAGTTACCCAAAGCGCAGGTTGCTACCCCAATTGGAGGAGGAAGTACCAAAACCTACATCTCTAGCGCATGACGCGGCTGATCGGCCACCTCGTGGCTGCGACATAGAGGCATTTCAGCCAAAAGCTCAGCCTGCACCCCGACACCACTCAAATAAAAATGTCAAGGCATGGGGAAATACGCCAGACCTGTGAGACGTATTGGAGGACGAAGCAAAAAACGCAAGATCGATCTACGGATCACGAGGGCGCGCCACTATGCGAGACGATAACCGTCACGTCGGATACAGTGAAAGTAAATCCGGCCGGGCCGAACACAGCGAACAAGACTCATTTGAGCTGCGTCGCGATATAGCCGAGTACAGAGGCGCCGCACACCCTATGCTTCACAGATGAAGTAATGGATCACCAAATACCAGAGGGTTTCAAACCTGTAAATATCGAATCATACAACGGCACAACAGATCATGCGGTATGGATCAAGGACTTCCTCTTGCACATCCACATGGCCCGCGGTGATGATCTACACGCCATCAAATACCTCCCACTCAAACTCAAAGGACCAGCTCAGCATTGGCTCAACAGCATGCCAGCAGAGTCCATTGGTTGTTGGGAAGATCTGGAAGCCACATTCCTCGATAACTTCCAGGGCACTTATGTGCGACCACCAGATGCCGATGTCTTGAGCCACATAATTCAGCAGCTAGAGGAATCGGCCAGGCAATTCTGGACACGGTTCCTGACAAATAAAAATCAAATCGTCGACTGTCCGGATGCAGAGGCCCTAGACTATCCACGACGAGTGGCTCGCCCGGCACCTTGGCCAGGAAAAGCCGAAATCTATGGCAGCCCTCACGACACTCATGACCCGCTTTTGTGCGGGAGAGGACAGCTGTCTGGCTCGCAGCAATAACATATCAAAGAACCATGGTACTTCGGATACCAAGGATAGCAATGGCAGGTCACGTCGCAACAAACACAAGCGCCGCATCAACAGCGACAATACTAAGGATACGACAGTCAATGCCGAATTCAAAGGCTCTAAACCCGGTCAGCGGAAAAAGCCATTCAAAAGAAGCACTTCGGGCCCGTCCAGTTTGGACCGTATACTCGATCGCTCGTGTCAAATACACGGCACCCCCGACAAGCCAGCCAACCACACCAATAGGGATTGTTGGGTGTTCAAGTAGGCCGGCAAGTTAAATGCCGAAAACAAAGATAAGGGGTTACATAGCAATGATGAGGAGGAGCCCTGGTCGCCGAACACCGGAGGACAGAAGAGGTTCCCCCCACAAGTGCGGACGGTGAACATGATATACGCAACCCACATCCCCAAGAGGGAGCGGAAGTGTGCGCTAAGGGACGTATATGCGTTAGAGCCAGTCGCCCCAAAGTTCAACCCATGGTCCTCCTGTCCAATCACCTTTGATCGCAGGGACCACCCCACTAGTATCCGTCATGGCGGATTCGCCGCACTGGTCCTAGACCCAATCATCGACGGATTTCACCTCACTCGAGTCCTTATGGACGGCGGCAGCAGCCTGAACCTGCTTTATCAGGACACATTGCGCAAAATGGGTATACACCCCTCAAGGATCAAACCCACAAAAACGACCTTCAAAGGCGTCATACCAGGTGTAGAGGCCCATTGCACAGGCTCAGTCACACTGGAAGTGGTCTTCGGACCCCCGGATAACTTCCGAAGTGAGGAGTTAATCTTCGATATAGTCCCGTTCCGCGGTGGCTATCATGCACTGCTCGGGCGAACTGCATTTGCGAGATTTAATGCGGTACCGCATTATGCATTCCTCAAGCTCAAGATGCCAGGACCTCGGGGGGTCATCACAGTCAATGGAAACACAAAGCGCTCTCTCCGCACGGAGGAGCACACTGCGGCCCTCGCAGCAGAAGCGCAAAGCAACCTCTTAAGGCAATCCACCAGTTCGGCGATTAAAGACCCGGACACCTTCAAGCGCGCCCGGTTTAATCGACAACAAGACCACCTGGCACGTTCCGAGCTCGCATAGCAATGCGGCCCCCGCCCCAGTCCCAGCCAAATGGAAAAATCCGTGCCACACATACACAATTACACATTGAAAATACCATGGGCACAGGTGGGGAGGGGGGCACGACTACGGCACGCCCCAAGACACGGCTCAACCGCACTAGGGGCTTCCCTTTTTGTTATTTTTCTCTCTTTCAGGACTTTAATCTCTGGAAACCCTGTCCGGCAGTATGATTGTCGGACAGATGATGCAGCAACCAAGGAGGCAGAAAGCTACGTCGCACCACGGAACTCCCAGGTGGATCCCGATAACGAGTGACATACTTGCTTTAAATACCATTCGTCAGCTTGCCCTTGGAGGGGACATGTCAAATAGTCCTACTTTTTCCTTATCACACTACTTGTATCATTCTGCTTTAACGCACCTTTTTGAATAAACAATGCATAGCACTAGACTATTATCGCATTCTCTATTCTTCCTTATATATATATATGTTCATTCATGACACCCAGCACCCGTACACTCTGGTACGGCCAATACGCTAGGGGCTTAAGCATACCCCATAATACGGCGTGAGAAGTCCGAACACTTTCGACAGTGCGGCACCCCGAACTTATAGCATTATATGCATCAGCTCCGAATCATGTCTTGGGTCAATAGTTGGGTTTTCCCGGCTCCCATGTTTTGGTACCTTACGTTCCGCTATATCGGCTAAGATAGCACTGGGAGAACTACTGCGATTGTGCCCCGATTCAGCTGGGCTAAGCACCTCAGTAGAGAAAGCTAAAACTGACTGTCATGATAAGGCGAGAGCTGGTCGCTGTTCGAGAGGTCTTGAGTCCCTAAAGACATATGCCGCTTAGAGCGAGGAGTCGGCTTTGTCCGGCTTAAGGCGTGTATAGCACCACGAATTCGGCCTTCCGAATACTAGGGGCTTCGCCAAAATTTAAATTTGTAGAATTCTATGGCTAATTGAGAGTGATAAAGCATTATAGTCTGATTGCCTTGTTCGTTGTGCTGAGCACCTCCCTCGAAGGACCCAATAATGGGAAAAAGAGTGCTTAGATTTATCCCGAACACCCCAGCACTCGTGGCATGGGGGCAGAAGCCGATGACTGGCCATCTCTCAGATTTGATAAACAGCCGCACAGAAGGTAATATTTTAAATTCAAGCAAGCATTGCATAGCGCATATGAACAAGTTTTCATAATACAGGATCACACGAGCAAGTTCATTCAAACATTACATCCTTCGCACACTCTTCCGCCACAAGACGGGCACCCTTCAGGACACCCTCATAATACATCTCGGGGTGGCGATGCTCCTTGCCCTGCGGAGGCCCCTCCTTCACCAGCTTCTCGTCGTTCATCTTGGCCCAGTGCACCTTTGCACGGGCAAAAGCCCGGCGGGCACCTTCGATACAGACGGACCGCTTGATGACTTCCAGCCGTGGGCAGGCATCCACAAGCCACCTCACCAGGCCGAAGTAGCTGTTGGGAAGGGAGTCGCCAGGCCACATCCGGACTATAAAGCCCTTCATGGCCTGTTCGGCCGCCTTATGCAGCTCGACTAGTTGCTTCAGCTGGTCGCTCATAGGCATCGGGTGTTCGGTCCCAGTATACTGAGACTAGAACAACTTCTCCGTCGAGCTTCCCTCCTCGGCCTGGTAATACTTCGTGGCATCCGACACGCTGCGGGGCAAATCTGCGAATGCTCCTGGAGAGCTCCGGACTCGGGTAAGTAACAAGTAATTTACTTTCACATGCTTGCTTTGCATATTGAATGCCTTACCCGCCGCTATCTTCCTCATCGCCTCAATCTCCTGGAGGGCCTTTTGGGCTTCAGCCTTGGCATTCTTTGTGCTCTCAAGGGCCGCGTCAAGCTCGGACTCTCGCATCTTCAAGTCAAGCTCCAAAGCCTCATGCTTATTCACGAGAGCCTGGAGCTCTTGCTGCACCTCGCCCTCCCGTGCCTCTTGCTTTTCCCGCTCGGTGCACTCCTTGGCCGCTTTGTTTTCGGCCTCGGACAACGCTTGCTTCAGGGTCACCACTTCGGTCGTGGCCCCTGGCACATTCATGATGATCCTGTCATTTCGCAACCACATTTTCTTTTATATATAGACAAGGTATTACTTACCTTTGTTCTCCTCGAGCTGCCCCTTGGCAAGGCCGAGCTCTTTCTCGGACCCCTCGAGGTCCTGCTTCAGTGCGGCGACCTCTGCAGTCAGTGTGGCAGAGGTCAGCAGTGAAGCCTGCATACGCATACAGACATACTTATATTAGACTCCTGCAGGTATTATTTGATCCTCTATTCGGCTTTTCTTTGTGAACACCAAACAAAGCATCAGGGGCTACTGTATATGCGGTAATATTTTCCTATATTTTAAATACTTACCTCAAAGCCTGTTAGAAGGCTGGCACAGGCTTTAGTCAGTCCGCTCTTGGCGGACTGAACCTTCTTGATCACTGCACTCATAATAGTGCGGTGCTCTTCATCGATGGAAGTGTCGCGAAGTGTTCCCGGCAGGTTGTTCGGTGCCTCTGGATGGACAGAGGTCACCAGCACGGGCGGCTTGCCCCTTTTGGAAGGGGCCGCCTGCCCGAGTCTGGAACCACTGGAGGTTTCGGCGCGGTGTTCGGCTGAGAGCCAAACTTGGAGCCCCCGGGAGCCTTGCTCCCTTTGCTCCTGGAGTCCGGAAGGTCGCCTTGAGGCGCCTCCGGGACTGTCTCCTCCCGGCTCGGTGCCCCTTGAGACAATACCTCGGCATTGTCCGTAGGGCAAGGAGAGGAGGCGGTTGGAAGTGTATCACTATTCATGTCCGACGAGTCCAAGGAACCATCCGACGATGATGCATCGATACGGGCTTGGGGCGGACTGCATAATCATATTCGACGTTAGGAGAAGCAGTGCGACAAAGGTATGCTATGAGTTACTCTGGTATCGGAATACTTATGACTTCGCCAGGGGCTTGGCCATGAGCAGCAACTCGTCTTCGCCGTCGGCGGCGGTGGTGGAGCAGTCCGGAAGGAGAGTCCATCCCTTCTTGGACCCTTCGGCCTCCCCGGCTGGGGCGGCCTTCCTTTCCTTGTCTCCCCCGACTGGAGGGGGAGAATCTTCATCTTCCTTCTCCTCGTTTTAACAGGAGCAGTGCGGCTCGGTGTTATCGGACGATGAGTCCGATACCACCTGGCGCCGGGAACTCTTTCGGGTTCCCTTGGCCTTCTTCTTGGTCTTGTCCGACACCTCATAAGGAGCCGGAGTCCGCATCTCCGTCAGGAGGGCGTCTGAAGTGTCTTCGGGCAGAGGGGCCGAATAGTTAATCTGTTCCGATGTCTCCACCCTGTCCTGACAAAGGCATGGGAGCTCAGACCCCGCGCATGGTTAAGCTATGGGAAATAAATATCCTACCGGATGTACAGGACTTACCGAATTCACAGGGCGCTTCGCGCTTAGCCCGCGGTCCTCGGCGAGAGAAGGAGGGACCTCAGTGCCCTTGAACAGCACCCTGCAGACGTCCTTATGCGTGGTATCGAAGAGCTCGTGTAGAGTCTGGTGATGGGCCGGGTCGAATTCCCATAGGTTGAAATCCCGTTGTTGACACGGGAGGATCCGGCGGAAGAGCATGACCTGGACTATGTTGAAAAGCTTAAGTTTCTTGCTTATCATGTTCCGGATACACTTCTGGAGTCTGTCCAGCTCCATCGATGAACCCCAGGACAGGCCCTTCTCCTTCCAGGAAGTGAGTCGCGTGGGGATTCCGGATCGAAACTCGGGGGCCGCCACCCAGTTGGTTTCGCGCGGCTCGGTGATGTAGAACCACCCCGATTGCCACCCCTTTATGGTCTCCGTGAAGGAGCCCTCGAGCCATATAACATTGGGCATTTTGCCCACCATGGCTCGGCCGCATTCCGCTTGTTGCCCGCCCACCACCTTCCGCTTGATATTGAAGGTCTTCAGCCACAGGCCGGAGTGGGGCCGGATGCGGAGGAAAGCCTCGCACACGACGATGACCGCCGAGATGTTAAGGATAAAGTTCGGGGCCAGATCATGAAAGTCCAGCCCATAATAGAACATGAGGCCACGGACGAATGGATGGAGGGGAAACCCTAGTCCGCGGATGAAGTGGGGGAGGAAAACAACCCTTTCGTGAGGTTCCGGGGTAGGGACGACCTGCCCCGCGGCTGGCAGCCAGTGCGCGATATCCGCGGCTAAGTATCCGGCTCCATGTAGCTTTTTGATGTGAGCCTCCATGATGGAGGAGGCCGTCCACTTGCCTCCCGCTCCGGACATGTTTGGAGAGAGTTGAGGAGAAGGATGTGGACTTGGGCGTTGGAGCTCGAGTGCCGGAGAATGGATGAGCAAGGAGGAAGAAGGCATGGGTAGGAAAAGGTGAGACCTTATCCCTTTATAAGAGCGGACGAAACTATGCGCCCCCCACTAGCCTGGTAAAACTCGCTTATCCCCCAAGCGCCGTAATCGGTGGCGCGGTTGGGTTACCCACGCCCGTATTGACGAGAATCCCGTAATAAGGGGAACACGATCTCTGCTTTGACAAGACGTGTCAAGAAACCGCCTCACGTTATGTGCGGGGCTGGTTAAAGAAAAACGGTTCGAATAATTACCGGGCCATGGCGTGATGTCATGCTGCCAAAACGTGTCAGCAGATTAGATTTGTGGAAATATTATTCTCTCTATGGTGGTATGTGGAACTTATTTTGCAGGGTCGGACACTATCCTTGTATTGAAACTCTTTTGTGGTGTATTCGGACGAGGAACCCGCCTTGCAATGCCGAAGACAACACTGCGCGCCGGACTCATCATCATTGAAGCCTGGTTTAGGGGCTACTGAGGGAGTCCTGTATTAGGGGGTCCTCTGGCCAGACTGTTGGACTATGAAGATACAAGATTGAAGACTTCGTCTTGTGTCCGGATGGGACTCTCCTTGGCGTGGAAGGCAAGCTAGGCAATACGGATATGTATATCTCCTCCTTTGAAACCGACCTTGTGTAACCCTAGCCCCCTCCGGTGTCTATATAAACCGAAGTGTTTTAGTCCATAGGACAACATACAATCAGACCATAGGCTTGCTTCTAGGGTTTAGCCTCTCCGATCTCGTGGTAGATCAACTCCTGTACTACTCATATTATCAAGAATAAACAAGCAGGACGTTGGGTTTTACCTCCATCAAGAGTGCCCGAACCTGGGTAAAACATGTGTCCCCTGCCTCCTGTTACCATCCGCCTTAGACGCATAGTTCGGGACCCCCTACCCGAGATCCACAGGTTTTGACACCGACAATGACCCTTGAGTCTACAGAACCCAAGGGAAAAGGCTTAGGTGGCAAATGTTAAAAGCAAGGTTGGGCCTTGCTGGAGGAGTTTTATTCAAGGCGAATTGTCAAGGGGTTCCCATAACAACCAACCGCGTAAGGAACACAAAATCAAGGAACATAACACCGGTATGACGGAAACTAGGGCGGCAAGAGTGGAACAAAACACCAGGCATAAGGCCGAGCCTTCCACCCTTTACCAAGTATATAGATGCATTAAATCCCAACATATCCATGTTCCAACATGGAACAAACTTCAACTTCACCTGCAACTAGCAACGCTATAAGAGGGGCTGAGCAAAAGCGGTAACATAGCCAAACAACGGTTTGCTAGGAAGGTGGTTAGAGGCTTGACATGGCAATATGGGAGGCATGATACAACAAGTGTTAGGTAGCGCGACATAGCGATAGAGCGAACAACTAGCAAGCAAAGATAGAAGTGATTTCGAGGGTATGGTCATCTTGCCTGAGATCCCGCAAAGAAGAAGATCGAGTCCAAGAAGTAGACAAACGGACGTAGTCGAACGGATCCTCACAACTCTGAAACGAAACCGAAGCTAACGAGAGAAGCAACCCGGAAAGAAGAAAGCAACATAGTAAACCAACAAGCATAAACATGGCATGATGCACAACCAAGGATGATGCATGTCTGGTTTAAATATGCATGGCATGGCAAAGTGCAACAAGCAATACTACAAATTAAGTGTATCTCAACATACAATGAGTTGCATATTGACGAAACACCACCTTTATTTATTTAGTTATCTCCTGTTTATGTACCCAACAATATTAAATGTTGTTAAACATGGCAAGAGGTGAGACAAAAGTAAACTACACATTTTAGGCAATTTTAAGTGAGGCCGGAAACATCAACAACAATTCCGGTAAATCTCATGTGCATTAGCAATTTAATGCAACAACAATTTTAAACATTTTAAATGTTGTTATCATGATGCAGATGATATATGAAAATTTTAAGCATTTTTTATGAAAATGTTGATAAGAGCATGTTATGAAGCATTTGTCATCATGGCAAAAACGAAAGGGGTGCCACAACAACGAATCCGAAACCGATGCCACGGCAACATTCCAGTTCCGGTAACTCGATTGAGATGCCGGTGCAAAAGAAGCAAGTGTGCGGATGCGTGTCATGCAAGGATTGTGGGGTGATCCCGGATTCCGGGTGTCCCACGAGTTGACGGCGGTGTCAGTTGAGGGATCAACTAACGTTCACGGGCGGATACAACATCTAAACAACATACAACATTCGTCCCCGATGGTCGTCTTGATGTTATACCTTTGAAGCGTGCATTTTCGGAACAGGTCGAGTTCATAGTAGAAGTAGACGTTCTCGTGATGTAGTGGAAGTAGTCGTTCATGGTAGTCGTGGAAGTAGTAGAACACATTCGTTTTAGAGAGGTACTTGACGCATCCGAGGTTTCCGGATGCGACGGTTGTGATATATGTCATCGGTAGTCGTACTTGGCGATCCGGAGAGGGTACTTGCTGGATCCACAACACTGTAGCCGTTCGTGGCAGAGAACTTGATGTTCACGGTTCTTCCAAAGATGGCGTGGTACTAGGCAAAGTGCATGTCAACGGTTGTCGAACTTGACATTTTTGGTTCATGGGTCTTCGGCGTCGGTAGTTGTTCTTGGCATCGGGCGTCGAGGTACTTGGCGTTCATGGGATTCCGAAGACGGCGGTAGAGGTACTTGACGCAAAACTTTGTAGTCGTTCGGGCGCCTGTGGTCTTGCCGGTCTTGACAGTCCAACACGAAGCCACGAAGAAGCACGGGTCATAGGCGGTGTAGTAGCCGTGGAGCAGCAAGGGGCTTGGGTCAGTGGCGCGAGGACTCGCCGGATCTTCCCAGACCTAGCGCGAAGAGGGCAGGAACGGTCGAACTGCACAGTACCGAAGCTCCAATGAGCTGGACACCAGCAAGGCAGGGGCGGACGGGGCTTGCGGGGAAGTGACGGCGCGCACAGGGAAGGCCGGTGTGGACGAGGAAGCAGAGCAGTGACATGACTTGACGCGGCTCCGGCGAGGAAGGAAAACAGCAGGAGGCGGCGGTGCTTGACGAATCCAGGCGAGGGACAGTCTTGGCGCGGAACTACGGTGACACCTATGGATGATGGCGGCGGGGACAGCGCGGGACGGCGGACCGAAGAGCGAGCGTCTTGGTTCCCACCGCTGGCTAGACCATCCCTCTACTCACCCACATCCCTCCACTAATGTGGCTTCGTCGCCTCCGGGTCATTCCCTTCCTGGGTCTCGCCGTCATCTATCGCGCTGGTGTTCTCGGCACGGCGTGGTCAACATCGTCAACAAACGACAACATCGGAAGAGGAACGTACATGGAGAGGCTGATAGTTGGGACCCACATGGTCCATGGCCGCACGCAAGCAAGTACCTCCTCCTTATTACGCCAAAAAGAATGAATACTCCTGCAGATAGATCGGACCCACCAGCTATATCTTCACATGCAAGGAAGTGCCTCCTTATTACGCACAAAAAATGAATACTCCACCTGCTAGCTGGGACCCACAATAGTGGGAGGCTGACTTGTGGGCCTACTAAGTTGACGCGGACGGAGGGCTTTGTCAACTTAGTCAACAAACGATCTATCACCAGTGACCGTTGGATTGTTAACATCCAACGGTCATCCTGCTTCTTCAACCTCTGATTTTCTTGCTCCAACCGTCCAAACCACTGCGTGCTCTTGCCTCCCTTGGTCGGCTATGCTGCCGCAGAGGCCTCACCGCCCCTACTACTCCCACCGCTGGCCAGGCCCTGCAGTGACGGCAACCTCACACCGCAGCCGAACCAGTGAACCTTCGTACTCCTCTTCGCGTGGGCATCCACTGCCGCTTCTTCCCCGGCTCCGCATCGTTCTGCCTCGCCGTCGTCCACTGCCGCAGCAAGGAAGTGCCTCCTTATTACACGCAAAATAATTATTCCTCCACCTGACAGCAGGGGCCCACCGGACGGGCCACCATATTTCGCAAAAAAAACGTTTCCCCCCTGACTGCTGGGACCCACCAGCTACATGTTTGCATGCAAGGAAGTGCGTCCATATTACGGGCAAAATAAAGTGATTCGCCCCCCTGACTACTGGGACCCACCAGCTACATCTTCGCACGCAAGGAAGTGCCTGATAGTCGGGACCCACCTAGTCGAAGCATACATAACATTGTCATTCTGGTCGCGAACGTGTACGTACATAGGATCGGCCTGTCTACAGGCTGTAGCGATGAATCGTGGTCGTGTAAGGAAGGGCACGTGTCATAGTAGAGGCGCGCATGTGGCATGTACACGTACGTACAACGGCCAGGGTGCAAGAAAGTAAATACAGCCACGTACGTACATACGGGTGGGGTATCGAATGCCTACTCGTGCATACGTAAGGCCAGGGCTCATGTACATGGCTGGGTCGGAACGGAGAAGCTGCGCCGTCATCATGATCAAAAGGAAGGCAACCGGCTGGGTCAGAACAGAATGTGTCGTCGTGTTCATCAGGAGCCAACCGGCTTGGACGGAACAGCCAATGGAAACGAGGCCTGGCGTACCGCAGAACGGAGGAAACGGCCTTGTGTTCGACCGGCCACGGTCGAAACGGGATCCTGTTCATCGGGAGGGGTCTGGTGTTCCGCAAAACGGAGGAAATGGACCTCCTGTGGTTGAAATGGGTCCCGATGATCGGGAGGGATGTGGCGTACCGCAAAACGGAGGAAACGGGCTTCTGTTGGAGCGCTACGGTCGAAACAGGGGTCCTGTTCATCGGGAGGGGTGTGGCGTATCGCAAAACGGGACTCCACGGGATATTGTTCATCTCCACCGTCGACTGCCTCCATGGGCTACTGTTCATCCTCTGTTGACTGCCTCCACGGGCTCCTGTTCATCCACCGTCGACCTCCTCCAGCCTCCACCTGCGATTGTTCATCCCTGGGCTCCTGTTCATCCAGCGTCCATCGTGCGCTCCTCCACCGGCTACTGTTCAACCAGCCCTCTCCACGGGGTCCCGTTCAACCACCCCTCCATGGACTACTGTTCATCCAGCCCTCCATCGGCTATTGTTCAACTAGCCCTCCACCGGCTATTGTTCAACCAGCCCTCCACGGGGTCCTTTTCATCCAGCGGCTCGATCGATCGGGGTACTCTTCATCCAGCGGCAACAGCCTTTACTACCACGGGGTCCTGTTCATCCAACCCCCCACCAGGAACTATTCATCCAAACCCCCTCAACAACACTCACTGTTCATCCAGAGGCAGCATCGATCGGCTTCAGTTAGCAGCACTAGCGAAGGAGTCACTCGGGTTCAGTTAACAGCAATGGATCGATCGATCGCTTGGGTTCAGTAATCGCTCGGTTTAGTTAGAGCCCAACGCCTCGCTCGGGTTTAGTTAGAGCCCAACGCGTCACACACACGCACGCACGTATGAGAGAAACGCGCATCGCTCGGCCCCCAACCACCCACCGTAACTGGGAACTCCCTAACATTTTCCTCGCCCTCGCTTCTACCATGGTTTTTTCCACCATCGACGGCCCAAAGAATGTCATGCAGCTGCGTCTCCGGCCCGCCCAGGACGAAAAGCCCATTTTCTGTCATGATTTTTTGCATAGAAGTAGGACCCCGCCACATCTATGATGATACCGGGTTTTGTCACAATTATCGTCATAGAAATGTCATAAGTATGACAGATTTTTTTTCGTTCGGCCCAAAATGTCACGGATGTGTCTTTTTTTGTAGTGGTTGCTCAACAATCTTCTCACAATCAAACGGAGTAGCCACTGGAGAATGCCGATGCAGTGTGCCTATTTATAGCCGTACCCTTCCCTGGTGGCAAATGACCATTTTGGACACGCGGTCCAGCCAATAGCCAACTGACACGTTCACAACGGTCGGATTTTTGGAGCAACGGTAACATTACTTGCGTAAAAAGTAATGCTAACTCTTGGTCAGAGACAAATCTCTCGCAATGAAGAAGATCATAGTCTCTTGCTAGCAAGTATTTGCTCGGAACACAAAGTGATTTCTCTCACAAGTTTCATAGGATTTGGGTTTGGCATTAGAGAATCAAAGTTTAGAATGCTACACCCCTCTTAATAGTATGGTGGTCACGTGACTCAATAAAGAGAAGAACAACAAGGAAATAAATGCTATGTCTTATCTGTCTTCAATCTTCTCAGTCGCAGTCACTTTCGTCGGACAGGCACCGAACCAATTGCTTCACATCAGCAATTTTTGAGGGATCACTCTTGTTATCATAATCTTCGATGATAACCTTCGCAGCCACACAAGGAATTATCTTTGTTGTTTGAATCAAACTCCTCTTGATTCTAGGGACCTGTTACTCTGTGGGCACTAGCAAACACATAAGTCCCAAACTTTTTATGTCAACAAACTCCAAAACATAAGGAGGCAAATTATTGCACGAACAATCTCCCCTTTTTTGGGCAATTGTTGACAAAACAGATACTCATCAAAGTGAAGATAGATAAGTTATAAGTAATTTCAACAAGACTGAATAAGTGTTACATTGCTCGGTGATGAAATAGACTCCCCCTAAATGTATGCAGGATAAATATATGAGAATAATTCTTCTGCAAAAATTGAAGTATACAAAGGAAGTTTCAATCATTTGAGTCAATGATTCGCACTGATGATGTATAATCCATCTAGATTGTAGTGCAATAATTCGGAACCGCGGATAATAATTCCACCTGCAAAACAAATGCTTCGAGAGAAATAGTGCAGAAGGCAGGGTTATTAATATTACAACACAGACATTTTACAACATAGAGCATATATGTTTCGACCAGAAGTTCAAAATTGCACGAAACCAAACCCAAGAAACACAGAAAGCAAATCTACTAAGACTCAATGTAATTCTCCCCCTTTTGTTAGCTAGTGTCAAAAAGGTGACGAATAACATGAGTGCATAAACGCAGAGCTTGGTTCACTCGGTGGCATCTCAGATGAACTGCCCAACATGATTTCTTCTTCGGAATTGACTAGATTGACTTCGTCTTCAACAGCAGCAGATTTTCCTCCGGGGATCACAACTTGGGGCTGAGAAGACGAGGGCATATTGGGGCCGCCACATGAGTAATGCAGGAAAGCACATTGCCTTCGGTGGGTTGATAGACCACAAGTATAGGGGATTGTTTGTAGCCTTTTTCGATAAATAAGAGTGTCAAACCAAACGAGGAGCTAAATGCAGAACAAATATTCCCTCAAGTTCTATCGACTACCCATACAACTCTATGCACAGCTGACGTTTGCTTTACCAGAAACATGTATGAAAATAGTTTGTAGAAGTGATGCTAGAACTACTTTGCAAGAATAAAACTAGAAGTACTTTGCAAGATAATAAAAGCTAGGTGTTTAGAAAAAGGGTTTGTGTCAACAAGAAAGTTATTTGTCCCTAGGCAATCGATAACAAGTACCGGTAATCATTCATGCAACTTTATATGGGGAAAGGCATGGGCTAACATACTTTCTCTACTTGGATCATATGCACTTATGATTGGAACTCTAGCAAGCATCCGCAACTACTAAAGATCACTAAGGTCGTGAAACTCAACCATAGCATTAAGTATCAAGTCCTCTTTATTCCCATATGTCATACCCCACCTACTCGGGTTTAAGTTTCCGTCACTCTCGCAAGCCACCATATGCGAAACATGAACATATTGCAATGACCTACAATGGGGGCCCCTCATGTTTGCGCGAGAACGGAGGGCACCGTAGGAGAGCATCATAAATAAAATATACAATCATACTAACCAAGACCACGATTAACCCACAGGACAAAACCAATCTACTCAAACATCATAGGATAACCATAGATCATTGGGAAATAATATATGGAGTTTAGCACCATGTTTCTGTAGAGATTGTAGCTGGGAGAAGAGGTGTTACACCACTGCATAGAGGGGGAGAAAGTTGGTGTTGACGGTAGCAAGATTGTTGTTGTAGATCGCCGTCCCGATCGTTGCCCCAGTGGCACTCCGGCGCCACCGGAAGCGAGGCGGAGAGAGCCCCCTACTTCTTCTTCTTCCTTGGCCTCCCCCTAGATGGGGAGGAGAGTTCCCCCTCTAGTCCTTGGTTTCCATAGCCGCGGAGGGGTGGGAGCCCCTTCGAGATTGGATCTCCCTCTCTGTTCTCTTCTGTTTCGTGTTCCCAGATCTGGCTCAAAACCGTTTCTTATATTCCCGGAGATCCGTAACCGATTGCGCTGAGATTTTGACACGATTTTTTCCGGATATAATCTTCCTTGCACCCGAAGTAGAGATCCAACCTATGTACAAGGTGGCACAACCCACCACCACGTGCCTAGCTCAAGGGTCGGATCCTGGTAGGTTGTTCCCACCACGGTACTCCGTTTGCGGTAATTCCAACTCCCAAAAATCACATATATTCCAAAATAATTCTTCGTAAAATTTCATTGCATTTGGACTTTGTTTGATATGGATATTCTGCGATACAAAAAACATGCATAAACAGGAAGTGGCACTGGGCACTAGATCAATAGGTTAGTCCAATAAATCATATAAAAAGTTGCCAAAAGTATGTAAAACTTGTATAATATTGGCATGGAACAATAAAAAAATTATAGATACGACGGAGATGTATTAGCATCCCCAAGCTTAATTCTTGCTCGTCCTCAAGCAGGTAAATGATAAAAAACATAATTTTTGATGTGGAATGCTACCTAGCATAAACTTGATCATATATCTAATCATGGCATGAATATTAAGACATAAGTGATTCAAACCAATAGTCTATAATTTGACATAAAGACATCAATACTCAGGCATCCCAACAAACAGTCATGTCTTTAAAAATATCAACGGTAAATAAAGTTATCCCTACAAAATCATATAGTCTTGTCATGCTCTGTCTTCTTAACACAAAGTATTTATCATGTACAACCCCGATGACAAGCCGTGCAATTGGTTCACACTTTTTAACGCACTTCAGCTTTTTCAACGCTCATGCAATACATGAGCACAAGCCATGGATATAGCACTATGTGTGGAATAGAGTATGATGATAGGGGTAAATATAAAGAAGACAAAAAGTAAGAAAGTCTCACATCAATGCGGCTAACCAACGGGCAATGGAGATGCCCATCAATTGATATCAACGTGAGGAGTAGGGATTGCCATGCAACGAATGCACCAAGAGCTATAAGTGTATTGTGAGAGCCTGGATTTTGGCCCTTTTCTTTTTATTTTTTATTTATTGGTTTTTGCTCTGTTTTTATTTTTTGAGTGGTTCTGTGGCCTTGTCACCTAGGAAATCATCTTCATTTCCCCTCCCAAGTGGCTCATCATCCTAAAAACCTTGCCAAAATCATGTCACTCCACTGCTTGACCAAACCCAAATTTCTTTTTCTCAGGAATATTCCTTTTCCTATTAAAGGAATAAACCTGTCTGCCCTAGGTTGTGAAGCAACCCTTATTTCTGTCCATCCTAAAATCCCCAAATAATTCTTATAAATTGTTTGGGTCATATCTTCCTCAAATATGGCAAAATATTTCATTGGCCATATTTTCCATCATGCTCAATAAATTCATTTCCTATTCAGTCCTAAATAGCACATTGTGAAGCAAGTGCTATTTATCTTTGTACATTTGACCCCAAACTTTTTGGACATCTTCTCCTGTCCAAATAATTGCACTGTGCAAACATTCAACTTTATTTGCCTAGCCAAACTTCCTCAATGAATTTTCCATGTTCCTGTCTGAGGGAAGCTTTTGTGAAGGAAGTGCTAGCTAGGGTTATCCAAATAAGTTGTAATTTTGCATGCCTCTTCTTGTGCTCATATTATCTCATTCCTACAAATTGTAGCTCCATCCCTTGATCTATGTGAGAACAACATCAAATCTTTGATTCTATCAATGTTCTCAGGTTGTGAAGCAAGTATATTTTATATTACTTCATTTTGCCTGAAAGTTTACCACAGCATTCTCCTACCCAAATAACTTCTCTCCACCAAATTTGACGGACAAATACCTAGAAGTTTTGCAAGTTTCTAGACAGAGGGGATAACTGTGAAGGAAGTACGATTTTGGTGAATCCATTTGGTGCAAAAAATTTACAACATCTTACTATGTCCAAATCACTAAGCCTTGCCAAATTTTAGCCCATGTGGCATCACCATGTCAGTGCACCTTCCTAATGAAGTTTCTGGACCATTTTGGTTAGTTGCAAAGCAACTATATTAGATCTTGATCCAAATATCCTCAAAGTTACCAGGGTGATAGTCCTCCTTACCCTAAACCTCGTAGACAAACTCTCTGGCTCCAATACCTTTCCTGTTGCTCAGCAGTTCTCACCCAAGTTTACTGCAGTAAACTTCAGAGGGTGATTACCAGTTAACCATAGCAGTTTTAATCGATCTACCACCACGGTTGCAACCTCCCCTGGATGGACTATGCCCCAGACAACGTTTGCCAACCTTTGGCATCTTCTCCTCGCCAGTCTGCGCGGTGACCACCGCTTTGGCGTGCAATGGCCGCGTCGAGAATGACTTCTTGCTCGGGCCCCTCCTCTGCTCGGCGTCTTAGCGAGCATGAGCATGTCTAATAGATTTACCATGTCGTCACCGTCCTCCTCGACCTCTCTCCCTCTCAGTAAAACCCCTCACCAACGCTCGCCGCTAAATGCCCACGAGAGCACAATGCTGGTTTGGCTCTGTTCGTCACCGTCGTCATCCTCCCTGCGCTCCCTTGGCCGCCTCTTCCCCGTGAGCTCTCCCTCCTGTTCCCCCTCGCCGCCTAACTTTGAGCACATGCGCGTGCACATGCATCCGCGGTGACACTAGTGCGGCAGCCCCTCCCCCTTGGCTATTTAAGCAGCCTCGGGCGCCCTCGACCTCGCCAAGCCACTCCTCCACCTCCCAGGACCCCTCCCAGCTACTCTCTAGAGCTCAAAGAGCTCTCTTCGCTACCCATCACCGCCATGGCCGCCGCCGGCAAGGAGAAGAAGGTCCCGACCCCTCCCTGCCAGCTGGCCGGTGGGCCTCGCGGTCTCGCCCGTCAGATGCACACCCCACTGACCCCACCACCGCTGAGGTGGATAAGTGGAAGCGGTATCCCAGAAATACGTTTTCTTGCGATGAAAGCGTACTCTGGTGTTCTGCAGTCAGAAATACGCTTTCACTTCACTGAAAGCGTATTCTCTGGATTGCGCGTTCTGTTTTTCTAGCCGAGGGCCTGTTTGTGATGATTTTATTACAGATAGGTCCCTGGCAAAAAAACAATCATAACTTTTCAACCACAACTCCAAATGAGGTGATTCTAAAGCCCATTTCTTCGTCTCATAGAGCCCGTTCTGTTTGTATCATTTTCATCATGTTTAAACATTCTGAAAATGACCATTTTGCCCTTGCGCTTAATCAGCCCCCTTCGAGAGAGAACGTTTTCTGGCGATTCCTTCCACGAGTTTCTCGCACTTCTTCCCGGTGATTTCTTCTACTCCATGCAAGCCACACCCTCCATTTGCATGATTGCAATGCAGTGACATGGTTTAAGTTATTTGAACTTGTTTAAAATATTGCATTAGCTATGTATGATGTGTCATGACATTTCTCGGAGTATTGTTTTGATCTTGATATTGCCATGATATTGCTTGGAGTTCTAGGACTTATATTTTGATGATTATTTGGATATCACGTGCCTTTGGATTCTTAGTGGCTAGTATGATTATTGTCATGATGGTATATGTTATTATCTTGAGCATTACTTTGGATATCATGTGCCTTTGGATTCTTAGTGGCTAGTATGATTATTTTCATGATGGTATCTGTTATTATCTTGGAGCATTACTTTGGATATCATGTTGCCTTTGGATTATTAGTGGCTAGTGTTATTTTCATCATGATGCTAGATTATATTATGTTTTGGAGTATGATGTTGGAGATGATACTTGCATGTGGATCATAGTTGGATAGTTAGTTCTTGGTACTTGAGTAGTAGTCTTATCATTCTTGGATTCATCATGATAGTAGTGTTATGCTGTCCTCTGAGTATTTTGGAGAGACGATATTCAGCTTCGGATTATTTGTTGGATATTGCTATGACTTGGATTATAGGTATATATATGATATCGGAGTATCAGTCATTACTATTATATTTTGGGGATAAATTATGTCATTAAGTTGGTGAGGTGCCACCGAACCGGGCTTTTTCCAGTGCAACCACATTTGCCTTTATGGGAAGGCCCTAATGTGGTCTATTGTCATGCCTCTTGCCGGTGCCTCCAACGAGGGAAGGTTATGGGCGTGCGGTACCCTAGCCCGGTAAGCAGACATAACCTTGTGTGCTTGTTGTTGTTATTATGGATCCGGTCCCTGTGAGGGACGGTCCCTGTGAGGGACGTTTTGGCCACAACGGTGGTCATTGTGTCTTTGGTAGACATGGGGCCACCCAGGACTAGCCCAGTGGGGAGTGAGTCGGAGTGGCTGGGAGAGTGTCATGGTAGTAGATCGGTTTTGTCAGAACGGCGTTGGTCCACCCGAATGGGAGTGTGAGGCCATGGGTTCCGTGGTGTGGGTAAACTGCGCTACCTCTGCAGAGTCCTATTTAATCTATCGATAGCTGCGTCCTCGGTCATGGGCAAGGGTTCGTAATAGGTCACACCGTTCGATCAACACTCACATGACGGAATGACCTATAGGTGATATATTTATATGTTAATATGTTGAGCAGTACAGGTTGGCAGGATGTTGATGATGATGTTGGAAACCAAGTGTTGGTCGTGGTAGTGATCACCGGAATGATCACCGTTTGGTTTTGATCACGAGGTGATCGAGATGGTATATTGCTTGGCCGATTAGCCAAGAAAGATATGGTTATGGAGATCTAAGATGGTGATTTATTAGTATTGTATCAGTTTCATACCATGCTTAGTAGTGGTTTCCTCATGATAGTTGTTAATTTAATTAACCTGTTAATGCTATGTTATTGTCTTGCCTTGATGTTTATGGTTGTTGTGAGCTTGCAAGTACATTCAATGTACTGACCTGGCGTGTCATGCCATATTGCAGGTGATGCCATGATTGCTTGATTTCTTGTCGATGATGCCAAGTGATCCTGACACGGTTTGTAGAAATGGTGCTCAGGTAACTCGCCGATATCCTCCTTTCAGCCCCGCCTATCGTTTCGGTGATGAACATCCTTCTATCCCGAATTGCTCTTTTATTTTGTTGTGTTGGCAACCCTTAATGATCTAAGTTATCAAGAAAGGGCAATGTCAGCAGCCTCAGTTTTCCTCGCTATCCTATTTCTTGGACGAGTACAGATATTTTCCGTCCGCTTGAAAATAATGTGGTCGCGACATTCGTGTCCTGCCACATGGTTACCAAGTATGTCCTCGCCTCCAAGCTAGTCCAGCTTGCTACCTGGCTAAGCTAGCACTTGGTGTAGCGCTATTTACACCAATTCTTCCACACATTTGTTCGTCCTCGTGAACATCGTCACAACATGCTAGATCGTAGAACCGGAGATCCTGTGATATTTGTGTGCTTAAGTAGGCATGCATATTGTGTGACTAGTAGTAATATGTGACATTGATTGAGTGTGAATTGATTGTTGTTTTGTGCTTTTGTTTAGTTGAGTTTTCTCTTGCTTCTTTCTTTTGGGCCCCGGTGTTACATTATTTTTCCCCTATAAAGCGTTGCTCATCATCTGACACCGGACTCGAAGAAGTAATAAGGAGTTCAAATATTTGGAAGCTCACCTAAACAGAATGAAATTCTCAGCCAACTGCAATAAAATGGGGAATATCTGATCGTGAGGCCGATAATCAAATTTTGCATTAGTGTGCACTCCTCACAACAGTACTGATAACTCAAGCATGTATTAGTATAAAATCCTCACATCAGTAATGATCAGCAGCAAGACAAGTCAGGTACAAGATCAACGGTATATTTTCAGTCAAAGGTATGGGTCATATACAAAATTTTGGCTCAGCAATGCATGATGCTTGAAATATGTTATCATCCGAAATAAAGTCAGAATGTGATATGCTCAAGGAAGACAGGTAAACAAATTTTCTCATGCAAATATTCAGCCACAGAATATCATAGGTGTCTGTGTGTGTGGATTTCAGTCTGCATATCAGTATGAAGTTTTGGATATAAGAAACTCAGTATTATTCCACACGTTATCGGAAGAAATTTATGATGCAAGGCTCCTCAGCATGATATGTGAATAATTTCCGGTCCATGATACCCGGTCTTTCTCAACAAGATACCTCGATAAAAGCTTCTGATAGACGGAAATGAATTTTTCTCAACAAGTAAAACCAAGGAGAAGCTTCTCAAGTACGGAACTCAGGCTTCTCCTGCACAATACTCATGTCAAGCTTCATGTGTAAGCAATCGAGGCTTCTTCTGCATGCTACCCAGACAAAAGCTTCGAGTAGAAGCTAATGAGCCTTCCTCGGCAAGCTACATGAATGGCTTTTCTCTACAGATCAAGGATCAGATTCGCAATAATTTGGTCAGAGGTACAATACAGTCAAAACATATGCGCAAGAATCAAGTGTTTGGTTGCATATGATTTTTATATATGGTGGGCATGCATCCCCAGTCTCATCAGTCACTCATACGAGATGCGGCAAGGATCCAACAGATATACCTAAGGAAAGTACGGATCCCACAACCTCACGAGTAAGGCAAAGGAAAATGGGCAGAGATACATCACAGAATCCACAGTGTTGACAATGGCCATCAAGGTCATTATTCCCGCAACTGACAAGGTGATATATGAACTCTTTTCACCTTCTTGTATGATTGGACTCAGCAATGAGCTCTGTATAGCTACAAGCTCTGAACATATGTCATATGTGTGCGGACTCATGTCAGAAAACAGGCACAAAGGAATAATGATAACCATATTGCACTAATCACGTCCCTGGTCATACGAAGAATCAAGGACAGGTGTGGCCAAGTTATTCCAGTAAGGTATCGTCACAAAGAAAATCATGACCGTTATAGGGTGAGACTGACAGCAAAGGTAAGATGATTTTTGCACGACCATCAGGGTCCGGATACCCCAAGTTAGTTGGAGGCCATAATTCTATATGGATCCACAAAGACATACTCTCAGCGGTCTACTCTGTTTTACAAGGATTTCATATCCCACAGGGAATGGTTAATATGGAAAATCCAAATAGGTATACCGAGAAAATGAGAAAGTCAAAAGTCGAACAATCAGCTCAGACCCGGTATACTCACCGATGGAATCAAGTACATGGTCAGTCTGTCAGGAAAAGCATTTGTCCGTCAGCCCCTGGCAGGCCAGTCTCAAGATATAAATACTTGGGGTATGACACATCTATAACTCCATACACCCTTATATTGCTCACGACCAAAGGTAGTCAAATCTTTGGTACATATCTCCCGCTCGAGCCTAAGAA
The DNA here is from genome assembly GCF_056163025.1 of Triticum urartu. Lineage (NCBI taxonomy): Eukaryota > Viridiplantae > Streptophyta > Magnoliopsida > Poales > Poaceae > Triticum > Triticum urartu. Next base: position 233,411,831 of record NC_141873.1, read on the forward strand.
ATAAATCAAAATCAGTACGACCTATGAGCAGTCAGATCCTGTCAGAAGATTGACATGATCAATTCTCAGCATTTATTGAAACCAGAAGGCCTGCATTTATTGGAAGCAACCCCATGACAGCAGTAAAAAGGTTTTCATGATCGAAGGAAAATTTATGCTCAGATCCACTTGATACCACCATAGGTATGGGGAATCAACGTCAGTAAAAATAAATTGGTATATGAGCAAAGACCTGTCAGGGTTTGGGGAAAGATGAAGCAAGCCACCCCGAGCAAAGATAATCAAATCATCTAAAATTCTTGGGGGAAGAATAAATAAAGGAAAAAGGATACTCTAGTTGGAAACGGTGTCCTCAAGACATTATTGTTCCCTAAGCAACTAAATCTCGAGGACGAGATTTCTTTAAGGGGGTAAGAGTTGTAATAGCTTGGATTTTGGCCCTTTTATTTTTATTTTTGATTTATTGGTTTTTGCTCTGTTTTTCTTTTTGGAGTGGTTCTGTGGCCTTGTCACCTGGGAAATCATCTTCATTTCCCCTCCCAAGTGGCTCATCATCCTAAAAACCTTGCCAAAATCATGTCACTCCACTGCTTGACCAAACCCTAATTTCTTTTCTCAGGAATATTCATTTTCCTATTAAAGGAATAACCATGTCTGCCCTAGGTTGTGAAGCAACCCTTATTTCTGTCCGTCCTAAAATCACCAAATAATTCTTATAAATTGATTGGGTCATATATTCCTCAAATATGGCAAAATATTTCATTGGCCATATTTCCCATCATGCTCAATAAATTCATTTCCTATTCTGTCCTAAATGGAACATTGTGAAGCTAGTGCTATTTATCTTTGTCCATTTGACCCCAAACTTTTTGGACATCTTCTCCAGTCCAAATAATTGCACTGTGCCAAAATTCAACTTTATTTGCCTAGCCAAACTTCCTCAGTGATTTTTCCAAGTTCCTGTCTGAGGGAAGCCTTTGTGAAGGAAATGCTAGCTAGGGTTATCCAAATAAGTTGAAATTTTGCATGCCTCCTCTTGTGCTCATATTATCTCACTCCTACAAATTGCAGCTCCATCCCTTGATCTATGTAAGAACAACATCAAATCTTTGATTCTGTCAATGTTTTCAGGTTGTGAAGCAAGTATATTTTATATTGCTTTATTTTGCCTGAAAATTTACCAGAGCATTCGCCTGCCCAAATAACTTCTCTCCAGCAAATTTGGCATCAATTCTTAAAGCCAATATTTCTCTAGAATTTTGCAAGTTTCTGGACAGAGGGGATAGCTGTGAAGGAAGTACCATTTTGGTGAATCCATTTGGTGCAAAAAGTTTACAGCATCTTACTATGTCCAAATCACTAAGCCTTGCCAAATTTCAGCCCATGTGGCATCACCATGGGAGTACACCTTCCTGATCAAGTTTCTGGACCATTTTGGTCAGTTGCAAAGCAACTATATTAAATCTTGATCTAAATATCCTCAAAGTTACTAGGGTTATAGTCCTTCTTACCCTAAACCTCGCAGACAAACTCTCTGGCTCCAATCCCTTTCCTGTTGCTCAGTAGTTCTCACCCAAGTTTACTGTAGTAAACTTCAGAGGGTGATTACCAGTTAACCATAGCAGTTTTTAATCGATCTACCACCACGGTTGCAACCTCCCCTGAATGGACTACGCCCTAGACAACATTGGCCAAACCTTGGCATCTTCTCCTGGCCAGTCTGCGTGGTGACCACCGCTTTGGCGTGCAATGGCCGCGTCCAGAATGACTTCTTGCTCGGGCCCCTCCTCTGCTCGGCGTCTCAGCGAGCACGAGCATGTCTAATAGATTCACCGTGTCGTCGCCGTCCTCCTGGACCTCTCTCCCTCTCATTAAAACCCCTCACCGACGCTCGCTGCCGAACGCCCACGAGAGCACAATGGTGGTTTGCCTCTGTTCGTCGCCGTCTTCATCCTCCCTGCGCTCCCTTGGCCGCCTCTTCCGCGTGAGCTCTCCCTCCTGTTCCCCCTCATCGCCTAACTCTGAGCGCATGCACGTGCACACGCGTCCGTGGCACCGGACACGCATCCGCGGCGACGTTGGTGTGGTAGCCCCTCCCCCTTGGCTATTTAAGCATCCCCGGGCGCCCTCGACCTCGCCAAGCCACTCCTCCACCTCCTAGGACCCCTCCCAACTACTCTCCAGAGCTCAAAGAGCTCTCTTCGCTGCCCACCACCGCCATGGCCATCGCCGGCCACTGCTCAAATTCGAGCAAGCCACGCGTTTACCCCTCGTCTAACCACCACCCGAAGACCACACCACCACAGTAGCACCTCCCCAACCCTTCGCCTCGTCGCCGGAGTGCCGTATCCCCGAGTTCCACCTCTGCCCGAAGCCGCCGTCCGTCGCGGCTGCCGCCCTGCTCGTCCGAGCGCTCCCCGAAGTCCGGGTTGTAGCCCATGTGAAGCGCGGCGTCTCCCTGATCATCCCGATGGCCGGAGTGCTGCCGGAGGTGGCCTGTGGCGCCAGAACGGCCGCCGGCGCCGAGCTCCTCCCTCTGCTCCACGGGCGGTGTCGGGAAGGAGAAGAAGGCCCCGACCCCTCCCTACCAGTTGTCCGGTGGGACTCGCGGTCCCACCCATCAGCCACACACCCCGCTGACCCCACCACCGCTGAGGTGGATAAGTGGAAGCGGTATCCCAGAAATATGTTTTCTTGTGATGAATTACAAGGATATATGAATTACAAGGATCAACAATATCTGGGGATGACATCACAGAATCCACAGTGTTGACAATGGCCATCAAGGTCATTATTCCCGCAATTGACAAGGTGATATATGAACTCTTTTCACCTTCTTGTATGATTGGACTCAGCAATGAGCTCTGTATAGCTACAAGCTCTGAACATATGTCATATGTGTGCGGACTCAGGTCAGAAAACAGGCACAAAGGAATAATGCTAACCATATTGCACTAATCACGTCCCTGGTCATACGAAGAATCAAGGACAGGTGTGGCCAAGTTATTCCAGTAAGGTATCGTCACAAAGAAAATCATGATCGTTATAGGGTGAGACTGACAGCAAAGGTAAGATGATTTTTGCACGACCATCAGGGTCCGGATACCCCAAGTTAGTTGGAGGCCATAATTCTATATGGATCCACAAAGACATACTCTCAGTGGTCTACTCTGTTTTACAAGGATTTCATATCCCGCAGGGAATGGTTAATATGGAAAATCCAAATAGGTATACCGACAAAATGAGAAAGTCAAAAGCTGAACAATCAGCTCAGACCCGGTATACTCACCGATGTACTTGATTCATTTTGTCGGTATACCTGGGTCTGAGCTGATTGTTCGGCTTTTGACTTTCTCATTTTGTCGGTATACCTATTTGGATTTTCCATATTAACCATTCCCTGCGGGATATGAAATCCTTGTAAAACAGAGTAGACCGCTGAGAGTATGTCTTTGTGGATCCATATAGAATTATGGCCTCCAACTAACTTGGGGTATCCGGACCCTGATGGTCGTGCAAAAATTATCTTACCTTTGCTGTCAGTCTCACCCTATAACGGTCATGATTTTCTTTGTGACGATACCTTACTGGAATAACTTGGCCACACCTGTCCTTGATTCTTCTTATGACCAGGGATGTGATTAGTGCAATATGGTTAGCATTATTCCTTTGTGCCTGTTTTCTGACCTGAGTCCGCACACATATGACATATGTTCAGAGCTTGTAGCTATACAGAGCTCATTGCTGAGTCCAATCATACAAGAAGGTGAAAAGAGTTCATATATCACCTTGTCAGTTGCGGGAATAATGACCTTGATGGCCATTGTCAACACTGTGGATTCTGTGATGTCATCCCCAGATATTGTCGATCCTTGTAATTCATTGGTATCATTTTCATCATGTTTCAACATTCTGAAAATGACCATTTTTCCCTTGCACTTAATCAGCCCCTTGGAGAGAGAACGTTTTCCGACGATTCCTTCCACAAGTTTCTCGCACTTCTTCCCGGTGATTTCTTTTACCCCAGGCAAGCCACACACTCCATTTGCATGATTTCCATGCAGTGACATGGTTTAAGTTATTTGAACTTGTTTAAAATATTACATTAGCTATGTATGATGTGTTCATGACATTTCTCGGAGTATTGTTTTGATCTTGATATTGCCATGATATTGCTTGGAGTTCTAGGACTTATATTTTGATGATTATTTGGATATCATGTGTCTTTGGATTCTTAGTGGCTAGTATGATTATTGTCATGATGGTATCTGTTATTATCTTGGAGCATTACTTTGGATATCATGTGCCTTTGGATTCTTAGTGGCTAGTGTGATTATTGTCATGATGGTATCTGTTATTATCTTGGAGCATAACTTTGCATATCATGTGCCTTTGGATTCTTAGTGGATAGTATGATTATTGCCATGATGGTATCTGCTATTATCTTGGAGCATTACTTTGGATATCATGTTGCCTTTGGATTATTAGTGGCTAGTGTTATTTTCATCATGATGCTAGATGATATTATGTTTTGGAGTATGATGTTGGAGATGATGCTTGCATGTGGATCATAGTTGGATAGTTAGTTCTTGATATTTGAGTAGTAGTATTATCATTCCTTGATTGATCATGATAGTAGTGTTATGTTGTCCTCTGATTATTTTGGAGAGTCGATATTTAGCTTTGGATTATTTGTTGGATATTGCTATGACTTGGATTATAGGTAGATATATGATATCGGAGTATTAGTCATTACTATTATATTTTGGGGATAAATTCCGTCATTAAGTTGGTCAGGTGCCACCGAACCAGGCTTTTTTCCAGTGCAACCACATTTGCCTTTATGGGAGGGCCCTAATGCGGTCTATTGTCGTGCCTCTCGCCGGTGCCTCCAACGAGGGAAGGTTATGGGCGTGCGGTACCCTGGCCTGGTAAGCAGACATAACTTTGTGTGCCCATTGTTGTTTTTATGGATCCGGTCCCCGTGAGGGACGTCCCCGAGAGGGACGTTTTGGCCACGACGGTGGTCGCTGTGTCTTTGGTAGACACGGGGCCGCCCAGGACTAGCCCAGTGGGGAGTGAGTCGGAGTGGCCGGGAGGGTGTCATGGTAGTAGATCGGTTTTGTCAGAACGCTGTTGGTCCACCCAAATGGGAGTGCGAGGCCATGGGTTCCGTGGTGCGGGTAAAGTGCGCTACCTCTGCAGAGTGTATTTAATCTATCGATAGCCGCGTCCTCAGTCATGGGCAAGGGTTTGTACTAGGTCACACCATTCGATCAACACTCACATGACGGAATGACTTATAGGTGATATATTTATATGTTAATATGTTGAGCAGTACAGATTGGCAGGATGTTGATGATGATGTTGGACACCAAGTGTTCGTCGTGGTAGTGATCATCGGAAGGATCACGTTTGAGACCAAGTGTTGGTCGTGGTAGTGATCGCCGGAATGATCACCGTTTGGTTTTGATAACGAGGTGATCGAGATGGTATATTGCTTGGCCGATTAGCCAAGAGAGATATGGTTATGGAGATCCGAGATGGTGATTTATTAGTATTGTATCAGTTTCATACCATGCTTAGTAGTGGTTTCCTCATGATAGTTGTTAATTTAATTAACCTGTTAATGATTTGTTATTGTCTTGCCTTGATGTTTATGGTTGTTGTGAGCTTGCAAGTATATTCAATGTACTGACCTGGCGTGTCATGCCAGCTTGCAGGTGATGCCATGATTGCTTGATTGCTTGTCGATGGTTGTCGTGCGTGCGAGCTAGATCGTGTCCCAGCCAGAGTCCCTGCGAAGTGGTGTTCACCACCTTCGTCGTTGTTCCCATGCTAGAAGTATTCAGTTGCTATGAGTTGTTCTGCTGCTAGCATAGAGCAAGTGTAGTATCGAAGGCGTAGTGCCGCCGTGCTGATGTGCTTCTTTGTAACATCATACCCTTGTATTATTATTCTTGTAATAATAGCTGATTTGTTCTATCTCAAGCAGTGTCGTATTCTAGAGACTTCTCCTCGATCTCTGGGCTGTTATACGGGGCGTTCCGGTTTCTCTGAGCCGGGATGCCACATGTATGAAAGCTCAATATGAAAACATAGGAGATTCTAATCCTATAATGAAATATTCCCACTAGTATATGAAAATGACAACATAGGAGATTCTCCAAATGAAAAACATGGTGCTACTTTGAAGCACAGGTGTGGTACAATACTAACAATGCCCCTTCTCTCTTTTTATTATTTTTTCCTTTTTTTCTTTTTTTCTTTCTTTCTTTCTTTCTTTTTTCTTTTTTTTTTCTTTATATATATAATTTTTTTTCTCAATGTCCGGAGTCTCATCCCGACTTGTGGGGGAATCATAGTCTCCATCATCATTTCCTCACTGGGGCACTGCTCTAAAAATGATTAATGATGATCATCACACTTCTATTTACTTATAACTCAAAAGAAAATAAAAATTGCAACTCGATACCTATGACAAAGTATGACTCTATATGAATGCCTCTGGCATGTACCAGGAAGTGCAATGATCTAGTGTAACATGTATGAAAAATGATGAATGGTGGCTCAGCCACAAACACTATGTTAGCTATATGATCATGCAAGGCAAAATGACAATGAGCGCTCAAGTCATCAAACGAAAGCGGTGGAAGTTGCATGGCAATATATCTCGGAATGGCCATGGAAAAGCCAAAATAGGTAGGTATGGTGGCTGTTTTAAGGAAGATATAATAAGGCTTATGTGTGATAGAGCGTATCATATCATGGGGTTTGGATGCACCTGCGAAGTTTGCACCACGTCTCGATGTGAGAAAGGGCAATGCATGGTACCGTAGAGGCTAGAAAAATGTGAAAAGGTAAGAGTGCGTATAATCCATGGACTCACATTAGTCATAAAGAACTCATATACTTATTGCAAAAGTTTACTAGCCCTCAAAGGAAAGTACTACAAAGCATGCCCCTAGGGGGATAGATTGGTAGGAGAAGACCATCGCTCATCCCCGACTGCCACTCATAAGGAAGACAATCAATAATAAATCATGCTCCAACATCATAGCATAACGAGAGACTATACGTGCATGCTTCGGGAATCACAAACCTTAACACCAATATTCTTACTAACCACAACCGTTTACTAGTACCTCCCACATATTCAATCTCTATTTCGCAAAACTATTGCAAGGAAGCAAACATATCATATCCAGTGATCCATAAGTTTTATGTAGGATTTTATGACTAACCATGCAATTGACCAATTCCTGTTGACTCTCTAAATAGATATAAGTGAAGCATGAGAGTTTAATTCTTTCTATAAAATATCGTGCTCTAATAAATATAAGTGAAGCAAAAGAGCATTATTCAAACAATGGTTTTCTATGTGAAGAGAAACAGGCAATCCAAACTTCAAATGATATAGGTGAAGCACATGAAGCATTCTATAAAGCCATACTCAAAAGATATAAGTGAAGTGCAATGAGCATTCTATAAATCAACCATGGACTATCTCATACCAGCATGGTGCATAAAAGAAAAATGAAAACTAAATGCAAAAGACGCTCCAAGATTTGCACATATCACGCGAATGAAACGAAACCGAAAACATACTGATACTTGTTGAAGAAAGATGGGATGCCTTACGGGGCATCCCCAAGCTTAGACGCTTGAGTCTCCTTGAATATTTACTTGGGGTGCCTTGGGCATCCCCAAGTTTGAGCTCTTGCCTATCCTCCTTCTCCTCACATCGAGACCTCCTCGATCTTCAAACACTTCATCCACACTGAACTTTTAGTGGCGGGGTTAGTGAATATGGCAATGAAATCCCATCATGTACTGCTGTAGCAGTATTGTGTAATTATAAACAAACATTACCCACTATATGCTATCACAATTCTATGGCCTCAATTCAAGGAGGCTTCAACAAGAATTCAAACATATGCAAATAATGAAGCTATAACAGCAATCTGTGAAAACAGGACAATCTGTAAATATTTGAACATCCACAATACTTATGTAACTCAACAAATTTTGAAAAATTAGGAAAAATAAAAAAAAATTATAGAAGGACAGTGCAAAAGGTTTCAGAACCATTTGACATTCCAGTAAAAAATGTAAAATCGAGCACTACAGCCAAAGTTTCTGTTTTGCACCGCACAAACCAACAAGCAATCTAAACATCCTAAAGGCAAATCTTGGCACATTATTTTTATAATACAATGGAATTGTACAAGGGGATAATTATTTTTGTGAGAATCTTCATGAAAAAATTTACATTGTTTCCGTGAGCATGAACACAAGTGTTCAAGGTCAACCCTCGCTTCTCCAATGCATAACTTCCAATCGCTTCTCTTTTGTGAAAAGGTTTTTAAGTTCCCCTCTATATTTTTTTGTTTTTAAACTTTATAAAAGCACTCAACAGAAATAAATGATTCTCTAAAACTTCCGGGTTGTCTCCCTGGCAGCACTTTCTTTAAAGCCATTAAGCTAGGTATAAAGTGCTCAAGTAATGAATCCATCCGGATCCCAGGGTATATCAAAGCCAATTTTAATTAATAATGAATTGGCATTTAGTAATGAGCACAAAGCAACATATATCATGCAATGACGAAGTCGAACTCTCTTCCTATGCATCGGTATGTCATAAAAGAACAATTCATGCACATCAAGTAAAGGCCAATACATAGCATAGGCAGTTTCTTGCAAATTGTTTATGTTGGAAATATAGAGAGGTGGAGATGCAGTTCCTCTCTCATAATAATTGCAAGTAGGAGCAAAAAGCACATGCATATTATATTCATCAAAATCATCATGTGCAACGGTAAAAGGCAACCCATCAATGTAATCCTTAATAAGCGCAAACTTCTCCGATATAGTGTAGTCGGGAGAATTCAAAAAGATAATAGGACTATCATGTGTGGGTGCAATAGCAATAATTTCATTCTTAACATAAGGGACTATAGCAAGTTCATCTCCATAAGCATAATTCATATTGGCATCTTGGCCACAAGCATAGCAAGCATCAAGTTCATCAAAAAGGGATATTTCAAAAGAATCCACAGGATCATAGGAATCATTCTTCGGTAAGAATGATGGGGCATTAAATAATGTATGAGTTGAAGAGTTACTCTCATTAGAAGGTGGGCACGGTTAGCTAATCCCTTCTTCCTCCTTTTGTTCTTCGCTCTCCTCATCATCTTTTTCATCCAATAAGCTCATAGTTTCATCAATTTCTTCTTCCATAGACTCCTGCAAAATATTAGTCTCTTCTTGGACAGCGGAGTTATTCTCAATAAATACTTCAATGTCGTAATTATCATAGCAATATTTAAGGATAACAAGATTTTCAGGTCTATAAACCGAATCATCAAAATCTTCAAACTTTTCAAACAAAGATTCAATTTCATAAGCACCCTTAAAAGCAACAAATTCTTTGATTCGTTCCACATCATAATAATCATATATACCTCTAGCATAAGAAGCCAAGGTCTCATTATCATTAAATTCGCATGAATAGGAAAGGTGTGGAACCTCAGTCTTAGAGCAAGAAGTATATATTCATATCTCAAGCATAGATACCAAGCATACCATTGCAACATTTCAATTTGATCCCATAAAAGTTTTCCCTTTTGAGTCAAGCGATAATCCCTAAAGTATTCATGTTGAATGGGGTTTTCTGAGGATTATCAAAGTAGTGCATAATATTTTTCACATAACGAGTATCGAGGGTTTTGGGAGGTTCCCCATCTCCATGAGTAGCAAGTACCACTAATTTTTTTTGTGTTTCGTGTTCCATATCCATAACTAAAGATAGAGAACAACTTAATTAGAACAGGAAATAAAAACTACTTGGTGATAAAGCAAACAAGCACACACGAGAATATTCACCCCATGCTATAACTCCCCGGCAACGGCTCCAGAAAAAGGTCTTGATAACCCACAAGTATAGGGGATCGTTTGTGGCCTTTTTCAATAAATAAGAGTGTCGAACCCAACGAGGAGCTAAAGGCAGAACAAATATTCCCTCAAGTTCTATCGACCACTGATACAACTCTACGCACACTTGACGTTTGCTTTACCAGAAACAAGTATGAAAATAGTTTGTAGGAGTGATGCTAGAACTACTTTGCAAGAATAAAATTAGAAGTGCTTTGCAAGATAATAAAAATTTAGGTGTTTAGAAAAAGGGTTTGTGTCAACAAGAAACTTATTTGTCCCTAGGCAATCGATAACAAGTACCGGTAATCATTCTTGCAACTTTATATGGGGAGAGGCATGGGCTAACATACTTTATCTACTTGGATCATATGCACTTATGATTGGAACTCTAGCAAGCATCCGCAACTACTAAAGATCATTAAGGTCGTGAAACCCAACCATAGCATTAAGTATCAAGTCCTCTTTATTCCCATACGTCATACCCCACCTACTCGGGTTAAAGTTTCTATCACTCTCGCAACCCACCATAAGCGAACCATGAACATATTGCAACACCCTACAGCGGGGGGCCCTCATGTTCGTGTGAGAACGAAGGGCACCGTAGGACATCACCATCAATAAAATATACAATCATACCAACCAAGATCACGATTAACCCACAAGACAAAACGGATCTACTCAAACATCATAGGATAACCATAGATCATTGGGAAATAATATATGGAGTTGAGAACCATGTTTAAGTAGAGATTACAGCGGGGAGAATAGGTGTTACACCGCTGCATAGAGGGGGAGAAAGTTGGTGTTGACGGTAGCAAGATTGTTAGATCGTCGTCCCGATCGTTGCCCCGGTGGCACTTCGGCGCCACCGGAAGCGAGTGGGAAAGAGCCCCCCTACTTCTTCTTCTTCCTTGGCCTCCCCCTATATGAGGAGGAGTGTTCCCCCTCTGGTCCTTGGTCTCCATGGCTGCGGAGGGGTGGGAGCCCCTCCGAGATTGGATCTCCCTCTCTGTTATCTTCTTTTCCGCGTTCCAGATCTGACCGAAAACCGTTTCTTATATTCCCGGAGATTCGTAACTCTGGCTGCGCTGAGATTTTAACATGATTTTCTTCTTCTGAATATAAGCTTCCTTGTGCACGAAGTAGAGGTCCAACTGACGTACGAGGTAGGCACAACCCACCACCACGCGCCTGGCTCACGGGTCAGATCCTGGTGGGTTGTGCCCACCAAGGGACTCCATTTGTGGTGATTCCAACTCCCAAAAATCACATATATTCCAAAATAATTCTTTGTAAAATTTCATTGCATTTGTACTTCATTTGATATGGATATTCTATGATACAAAAACATGCAAAAAACAGGAACTGGCACTAGGAACTGGATCAATAGGTTAGTCCAATAAATCATATAAAAGTTGCCAAAAGTATGTAAAACTTGTATAATATTGGCATGGAACAATCAAAAATTATAGATACGACGGAGACGTATCATGGGTTTCTTTGTTGGTGAAGTAGTGTCAGATTCTTCGAGCAGTTTGCGAAGCTTAAGATGCAGATGGTTAGTGGTTGGCTTTCGAATAGGAAGAGGAGGGGTACTCTGTTCTTGGTAATCTTCAGCAGTGAAGCCTTTTTCAAGATAATCAGAGAGCTCTTGAAGATTGACATTTAGGAGTTGTTTCTTGGTACTTGCAAAGCAATTTCCAGAGCCTCTTCTTGTTTTCATCAGCAATTAGATGCGTGATTCTAGTTCGATTGTTGAGAGCAGTTAGCTCGGAGGCGAGATATTCTTTTTCGTGTCTATCCTCAGCGATGTGTTGAAGCAGCAATTGTTGAGTATACAAACTCACTTCGAGTTGTGATGGAGGTTGAGGCGAAATTTGTCAGACGTGCCGAGGGAGATGTGGCCATAAAATTTCTTGTGATAATCATGGGGGCTTGACATGGGCGCTTTACCCGAAGAAATATTTTCCATGATTTGCAGAGTATCGCGAACAGGAGGAATGAAGCTTTTGTGACTCACTTTCGCCAAATACTTGATGCGCATTGCATGATCAATAACTTTCGGAATCCATGGCATGAAAACTTTGACGTAGAATGGATGTTGAGCATAATCCTTTAGAATGTGTAGAAACATATCCTCAACATCGAAGATATATCGTTCGGAGATTGCATAGATGGCATTGCAATGAACATCTCAGATGGACTTATCTGTATTCATCCCAGCCAGAGAGTAAATTGTGTACGAGAGCATATGATAGAGCGTTTGATTCTCAAACGTTAAGTGCTCGGGACTGGGAGGACCATTGTAGTCACATATCTTTTCTTGATCCATAGTGCAACGGAAGGTTTCATCTGAAATGACATCAATGTTGTGCACCTGAATTTTAGTGCTTCCATGCTCAAAGCGAGGGAAATGGAAGTGCGAGACAAATTTTTTAAGTGCATTTGGTGCATTTGCCTTCTGACATCCACTCCATAATCCATTTTGTGCTGTCAGATTCATCACCAGAGATATATAGAGTAGCATGGAACTGAAGGATAATCTCTTTGTTCCAAGGATGATCAAATTCGAATATCTTGGTGAGGCATAAATCATCCAGATCTTGCATCAACTAATTGAAACAGCCAATACTTCACATCGTAGGGATGTTCAGGTATTCACGCAAAAATAGCTCTCATAGAGAACCCAAGTATAATATATGGCATGTTCCTTGGTCCAGAAGCGACGTGATTCAGAAGTGCGTAGCCCAGCATATTGACTAGTTTGAAAGAAATTGGGATGTGTAATCCGACTAAAAAGAGGGCCTTTGGCACCAGCTCCGGTTAAGAACAATGGCAGTTCTTCACGAGGATAAGGATATGTGAGTTTGTCTTCTGGTGAAAGAAATTCATCGCCATATACAACAGAGTTAGTATGGCGAGGAGAAACTGATTTTTGCTCGGAGGGACCAACATCTTGCATTTTTGTCGTTGTGTCGACCGATAACTTAATGTGAGAGGGAGCTTGTTGCACAATGGTGGGAGCTACAGAGGAAGTAGGCATTGGAGCAGATTCTTTTTCTATGGGCATTGGGGCCAAATCAAGCATTGGAGGCGGTTGAGGTTCTTCCACTGGATTTTCTTGGTGTTGAATAGTTGGAGAAGCCGAAACATTTGGTGCATCAAGAGCCGGAGAAGCTTGGGGTTCGGAGTGAGGGATTTCACCTTCCTCAGTAACTCTGTGATGGTACATCAGCTTGAACGAGGGAGGCCACAGGCACTGATTCATTTGGCCTTGGTGAGCGAGGAGCATCCAAGTCTTTTTCAAGAGAGTGCGAAGGAATAACTGGCTCAAGAGATCTCTCTTTCTGTGGCTGAGCTTCTGGTTGTGCAAATGACTTTTCTGTCATAACATGAGGTACATTTTTCTTTACAATCTTCTTTCGTTGCATCTTCTTCTACTGAATAACTTGATCAATGTGGCCTCTGACCAGATCATTATATCCAGTCACATTTGCTTGATGTTCATCACAAACCTTGGGAACAATTTCATTGAGCTCCATGTGAAAACGTATCCTTCTATTACGGAGGAGAGTCAAGGCATGATTAGTGTTCTTGTAGGATTCTTTGAGTGCTTTAATGACAATATTGGAAGAAGCAGCTTTCTTTAGACCATCAAGGTCATTGAATTCAACTGAGTCTTCTCTCATGTCTTGAACAACAATAGTTGCCTGAGAAATAACTTCAGGAGGAATTGGCAAAGAGGCCACTTAACCATCAAAAGGATTGTGCACAAACTTATCAAGTTGTTCCATGATGAACACATGATTATAGTAGTGAGGGGCATTAGACTGTGCAACTGGTGCAGTTTGCACTGGTACTTGCTCAGAAGGAGGTTTAGAGGCCAAAGGCTGCATCAATTTCGGAGCAAACTTAGCAGCCTTCTCATTCGGAGTAGCAGCTTGAGGAGCATTTTGATCGGTAGTAGGCGCCTTGATTTTCTTCACTTTAGGCTTGGGAATTTGTTGGGTTGGCTTAGCAGTACTCACAGGAGTATCAACAACCAAATCCTTCAAATTTATAGCATCTGGATGAGGAGTTGTATTCACATGCTCTCTCATGGTGACTGTGGTAGCTGGAGCTTTACTTGCAGAGATCTTCTTTGGTGGTGCTATTGGAACTTTACAAACCCGAAGACAGCACCATTGAGGTAGTGATATTCCCTTGCTCGCTGGAGGCAGCAGAAACTTCTTCCTGTGTGGGTGGAGGATCATCATCATCCGAAGAACCACTTGTGGCAATATCATCAGCTGGCTCAGCCATTTTCTTCTTTGGTGCAGTCTTTCGCCTTGATGTAGAAGCATTGGGATTATTCTTGCACTTAGATCGACCTTCAGATTACCTTTGACCTTGAGAACGTGAAGGTTTCCCTCTTCACGAGCGCTTTTCTTTTCTTCTCTCTTAGCTCATTTGTTGGCATTGCGCTAATGCATGGCAAGCTCACTGGGATAAGATTCGGGTGTGCGAAGAGAAGACTCATGAGCATCTGGTGGAGGCGATGATCTCTCCTGGGGATCACTTGGCTCTATGAGATGCAAAGTACTGCGTAAACCGAGGATGAACAAGTTCATGATTGAACCATTTGCACACACAGTGGCGTCGAGTCCATTGCAGACGCCTATCTTTCTCCTCATTTGTTTCTCCTGGAATAGTGTTATGATTATCATGGGAGATGAATTTTGTCGTGTTTGTAATTGGTTGTCTGCACCCTTCTTCTTCTTTGGAGCATTCTCTTGTTGCTCATAGGCATTTTGCTCGGATCTCTCGTTTACTGGTTGATGGGCCTACCGTTGGGCCCTTTGCATTCGGAGCTTTGGACTCATCAGTTGTGCCCAACACAACATCGTCTCCATCAGCCATGCTCACTGGTCGAGCTGAATCCTCAACTAACTGCATTGACCTGTGAATACGAATATATGCGAGGGAAAATGGGGACAGAGTTACGAATGCTCACAACGAAGTTTTTGCGACAGAAAACGTTTTGAAAAAGAATTAGATGCAGACTTTCAGAAATGCTTCGAAAGAAATAAATGTGTAGAATGAACTAGTAGGTTCGAAGAAAATACTAGTTGACGTGCTAAGCATTCCGTTCGTACGAGACATTACACAAACCCTACATCTGAATAATTTCGGATGTGAGGGACAGCTACAAACCACATCCACACAAGTTACCTCTCAGTAAAAGATCTAAGAAATACGGTAAAATAGGTAATTTATACCGCGGACGAACTCGAACGTGATGAAAGGAAGGATGAGTTTACACTACACATACGCTAGCTCGGTGATGTGCAGCAGCTACGGCGGCGCGGGGAAGAAGACGATCTGTGGCAGCAAGGAATGACTCCGGCGACCTCTTTCCAGCAGCAAAGTGGCGAAGAAGGTCGACGTCGTTGAGCTTGAGGAGGAGCGGGCGGTAGGGTTTCGGAATGGGAAAGTGGCGAAGAGATGAAGTGAAACAGGGAAGGATAGCGATGCGGTATATATATATATAATATATATATATGCGAGGGGGAATAACCACATCCGATTAATATAATCGAACGGCTCACACAAGGGACATTTGTGATTCAACGGATCCGATGAACTGGCAGTTGATGAAGAGCATGTGGAAACCTTCATAAAAGATCGTGGTCCTGACTTGGGCAGGAAACCCCAAATTTTGGACATCTTTCACAAAATAGATTAACTTCGGAACGAACCTTTAGCGTGGTCAAGGACACTAGATAAAGTTTTGTTACCAGATGAAATTTGAGCATTCACAACGGAACAACATAGAATGGAAGAGATAGAATAGAGGGAAAATAGTGTCCTAGGCATTTCACTCAGATAAAGAAACACAAACACACGAGAGAAAAGCTATGAGTGAAATACATACGGACTTAACACAGAATCCTTCAACCGAAAGGCAACTCAGCGAAGGAAAATTGTGGTGTTGTGACCCACCGTATAAGAACTGTATGACCCCCAGCGTCGCACAATTATCGTGGCACCCGGTTAGTCTAGTTCTTCGTTAATGTATTCACTCTTAGAAAGAAATTTTCACTTTGTCAAAAAATTCAAACTCTTCCAGTGTTGTGCACCCATTCCTTTTAAGATCTGGAAGTGTTGGTACGGGTGCCGAGTCCAGCTTACTGCATGTTTGCGAACTCTAGGATATTTAGCTCACACCATAACGCATATAATCTTTTCTCATTGAGAGGCTTGGTGAAGATATTAGCAAGATTGTATTCGGTATTGACATGACGGATAACAATATCCTCTCGAGCAACATGATCGTGAACAAAATGAAGTTTGATTGCAATATGCTTGGTGTGAGAATGCTGCACTGGATTGTGTGTAATTTTGATCGCACTCTCATTGTCGCGGAATAAGGGGATCTTCTTGACTTTGATGCCATAATCCTTAAGAGTCTGCTTCATCCAAAATAATTGAGTGCAACACATGCTAGCAGCATATATTCGACATTAGCCATAGAGAGAGAAACACAATTTTGCTTCCTTGACAACCAACATACCAAATATCTATCGAGCAAATGGCATGTCCCCGAAGTAGATTTCCTATCAACACGGTCACCTTCCCAATCTAAGTCTGAATATCCAATGAGATCAAACTACGCTCCCTTTGGATACCATAAACCTAAGGTGGGGTGTGAGCCAAATTTCTCAGAATGCGCTTGACCACTTGGTGATGCGATTCTTTTGGTGCAGCTTGAAAACGAGCACACATACAAACACTCAACATAATATCAGGTCTAGATGCACATAGGTAGAGAAGAGAACCAACCATCAAACAATAAGCTTTATGATCGTAATCTTTACCGTACACATCTGCATCCAGTAGACCATTCATGGGCATTAGAGTTTTGTGGCCCTTCATTTTGGAATCTTGCATTTTTTAACTTCTTTAGAGATTCTCTTAGGTATTTCTCCTGAGATATGAAATGTCATTGTCATGTTGACGTATTTGCAGTCCAAGAAAGAACTTTAGTTCACCCATCATAGAGATTTGATATTTCTCGGACATCATTTTCCCGAATTCCAAGCTGCAAGCATTGTTAGTACAACCGAAAATAATATCATCCACATAGATTTGACACACAAAAATATCACCATCAACAACACGAGTGAAAAGAGTGGGATCAGTGGATCCTGGCTTGAATCATTTGCCGAGAAAAAACCTCTTCAAGGTGTCATGCCATGCTTGAGGGGCTTGCTTCAGCCCATATAGAGCCTTTTTCAACCTAAAAACTTTGTTAGGAAACTAAGGATTTTTCAAAGCCAGGTGGCTGCCTAACAAATACTTCCTCGTGAATTTCACCATTAAGGAAAGCACTTTTCACATCCATTTGATAAAAGCATGATATCATTGTAGTTTGCATAAGCAAGAACAATACGAATTGCCTCAAGGCGTGCAACAAGCGCATATGTTTCACCGAAATCAATACCTTCTACCTGTGTATACCCTGGAGCGAGAAGACGTGCTTTGTTTGTAACAACGATGCCATTTTCATCTTGCTTATTTCGAAATATCCATTTGGTGACGATGACATTGTGCTTCTTGGGATCCAGTTTGTGTCGGTGTTTTGGGAATGGGGGTCCCCAGACTTGCCTGCCTGCGGCCCACGGCGTGGCTCTATGAGCGGGCCCGTATGGTCCATCTTCACCAGCAAGGACTCAAGACCCTCGCGAGGGGCCAAGCCTCGTGAGGCGGACGACACAAGACCTCCTCGGGAGCGGCCTCACCGGGCTGGCTCGCGAGGGGTGGAGAGATCGAGGCCATGCAAACCTCATGAGGTTCCAATGACGTGAGCCATGACGATCGAGACCAGGCGGGCGCCAGCGTGTACAGCGTCCTTGTTTCCTCTTTGGTGCTAAGGAGGCAAGAGCAAATGCAGAGTACCGAGGTGTCAAGCAAAGGTTTCCATATCGGTGCAACGAGACCCAGACTAGCAGGACGGCAAGACGGAGGTCACCATGGAACCCAAGACGGCGTCACCACCAGAGCCTTTGGCAGGCGAATACTACTTTTGTCAGGATAAGTTGTACTAGTTGTCCCCTTTCAAATTGGCCGTTGTTGGCTCCCTTCCCGCTCAATATTTGGGGAGAGGACCAGGGCATCTATAAATAGGACTAAGCCACCACATTGGAGGGGGGGTAGATCTGGACAACCACAAGTTCACCAAGCACAAGAACACCTCGCCTCAGGAGGTTGTTCTTCCCCTTGTGCTATTCATCCTCAGCCCAAGAGGCAATCCACCACCACCACACTGGAGTAGGGTATTACACCGCAATAGTGGCCCAAACCAGTATAAATCTTGTGTCCTTTGTGTTGCGAGTTCGTCGAGTTAGCCCTTGAGATCTTAGCGAAGCTAGGACATGGATCGGTAGGGGGATCTTCGCGCGCACCCCAGTGTTTGAACCTTGAGGGTTTTGCCGGAACCCGAGATCCGACATTTGGCGCGTCAGGTAGGGGTGCGCCGGAGTTTTCCTTCCGTCGGCTCGCGCTCCACCATCTTCGCGCCCATTCCCCATGGTTGGCGCCACCCTTCCGGCTGGATCTACGGGTTCCCACAGCGGCGCTCGAGGGCTCTGAGTCCTTGCTCCCGCCTTGCGGCGGGTGCAATGGCCACCCAAGTTCAAGCCGGAGATGCCGCCGCGCTACGACGGCGCGGAGGACCCGACGGCTTTCCTGCTGGCATATGAGGAGGCCGTCCTTAAGGCCGGGGGCGACGACAAGGTCATGGCCAACTGGCTTCCCATGGCCCTCACTAGCGCACCGTGCACCTGGCTGCTCAACCTCCCCGGATCTGTAGGGGCATCTTGGGAGGAGTTGCGCGGCCTCGTCGCCGTGCGCTACGCGGCGCTGGCACACCGCCCGGTTGCGGCCCTCCTCGGCGGCTCACAAGCACCAACCTCGGATCGTCATGTCAAGTTGTTCTTTCGCTAGATCGGCGCCACTTCCAAGCGCCCGGGGGCTCCGTCGAGCTGGGCCGCGTCCGAGGCCGACCTCACCTTCGACTCAGGGGATCATCCCGCCTCCACCGTCGGCTCGGGTGCGCTCCCAATGCTTTGCACGCCCACCATCTGCCACATGTCCATCACCAAGAAACTCATCGACGGCGGCGCCGGCCTCAACGTGCTCTCCGTCGAGGCCTTCAGCCTTCTTCACGTACTGCTCGAGCGGCTCCGCCCTAGCAAGCCTTTCTTAGGGGTTGGTGGAGGCTCTGCCCGCTCCCTGGGGCAGATCCGCCTCCTCGTGACCTACGGCACGCGCGACAACTACCGCACCGAGCTCATCGACTTCGACATCGCCCACATAGGCCTCCCGTACAACGCCATCCTCGGGTACCAGGCCCTTGCTCAGTTCATGGCGGCGACCCATTCGGCCTACAACCTCATGAAGATGCCCGGGAGCAAGAGTGTCCTCACAGTAGTTGGGGACACTAAGGAAGCCTTGATGACACTCAAGCTCGCCCTCACGACCGCAGCAACAGCGCAGCCCGCCCACGCGGATACCTCCAAGGCCAAGGGAGCCGCACCAACCAAGAAGAAGCAGTTTTTCACTCAGGACAAGGCAGAAACCAAGCGAGTGCCAGTTGAGGAGGATGGGTCCTTAGGGGAAACCTTTACATAGGCGCCAACCTCGAGCCTGGTGAAGAGGAGGTGTTGGTGAAGTTCTTGCACGCAAACAAGGAAGTGTTTGCTTGGGAGCCCGATCAGCTGGTGGGGGTCCCAAGAGGGGTGATAGAGCACCACCTGAAGGTGTGCCCCAACGTACGCCTTGTGAAGCAGAAGGCGAGGCGGCAGTCCACGGAGAAGCAATCTTTCATCGTCCAAGAAACCCACAAGTTGGAGGCTGCGGGTGTCATTCACGAGGTTCGATACCCCGAGTGGCTGGCTAACCCCGTCGTCATCCCCAAGAAAGGCGGGAAGGAGCGGATGTGCGTCGACTTCACCAACCTCAACAAGGCCTGCCCCCAAGATCCGTTCCCTCTTCCACGCATCGACCAGATTGTCGACTCCAATGCCGAGTG
This sequence comes from Triticum urartu, assembly GCF_056163025.1. NCBI lineage: Eukaryota > Viridiplantae > Streptophyta > Magnoliopsida > Poales > Poaceae > Triticum > Triticum urartu. The sequence continues at coordinate 233,431,839 of NC_141873.1, forward strand.
CGACTTGCTGTGCTTCCTGGATGCGTTCTCAGGATATCACCAGATCAAGATGGCGGTAGAAGATGTGGAGAAGACAGCCTTCCTGACCCCGTGTGGGGTGTACTGCTACACTTGTATGCCTTTCGGACTGCGCAACGTAGGCGCAACCTTCCAGCGGCTCATGCACATCACCTTAGGGCGGCAGCTCGGGAGAAACACGGAGGCCTACGTCGACGACATTGTGGTGAAGTCTCGGGAGCCGAGAATCTTGATCCAAGATCTGGAGGAGACTTTCGCGAGCCTACGCCAGGTGAACTTGCGACTTAACCCAGAGAAGTGTGTGTTTGGTGTCCCTTCCGGCAAGCTGCTGGATTTCCTCGTATCCCACAGAGGGATCGAGGCGAACCCAGAAAAGATCAAGGCCATTGAAGGCAGCCCACCGTAGACCCTCAAGGAAATGCAGAAGTTGGCTGGTCGGGTGACTGCGTTGGGGCACTTCATCTCCAAGCTGGGAGAGCGCGCCCTACCCTTCTTCAAGCTGATGAAGAAGAAGGGCATGTTTGAGTGGACCCCGGAGGCCGACCGAGCTTTTCAAGACCTCAAGAGATACCTGACCAGCCCTCCAGTGATGGTGGCGCCACGACCTCTCGAGCCCCTAGTGCTTTATCTTGCTGCCACCTCGTACGCCGCCAGTGCGGCTCTGGTGGCGGTTCGAGAAGAGCACCAAGCCAAAGGCGCGTCGTGCCGAGCTATGCCACCAGCCGAGATGACGCAAGACCAGGAAGCTGCCTCAAGAGCCGTAGCAGCATCAACAGTGGACCAAGCTCGGCAGGACGCCGCCGCCGAGGTCCCGACAGGCGATCAAGCGTCGGGGGTCCACTACCTCAGGAGATGCCCCAACTTCTGCAAGACACGAGCCTCACCAACGTGCCAGCTCTCGTCGAGCACCCGGTATACTTCGTCAGCACGGTGTTGCGGGATGCAAGAGCACGGTACCCCATGCCTCAAAAGCTCCTACTTGCGCTCCTGGTGGCCTCGCACAAGCTGTGGCACTACTTCCAAGGCCACCCCATCAAGGTCGTCTCCGCCTACCCGCTAGAGAGGGTGCTCAGGAGCCCCAACTCCACCGGGAGGGTCACCGAGTGGAACATCGAGCTGCAGGCATTCCAGTTGGAGTTCAGCACCACCAGGGTCATCAAGGGGGCCGCGCTCGCCGATTTTGTGGCCGAATCGATGGACACCCCGGCGCTTGAAATAGGCGAGGACCGGTCCCTCTCGCCGGGAAGTGGGGTGCCCCACGACTGGGTCATGTATTTCGATGGTGCCATTGCGTGCAAAGGTGCGGGAGCTGGAGCAGTGCTCATCTCGCCCACTCAGGACAAGCTCTACTACGCCGTGCAGCTCTGCTTCCAGCAAGGCGAGAAGGTCTCCAACAACATTGCAGAATACGAAGGCCTCATAGCCGGCCTGAAGGCTGCGGCGGCACTGGGGGTGAAGCGTCTCACCATTAGGGGCGACTCGTAGCTCCTCGTCAACTTATCCAACAAGGTATACGAGCCGAAGGACGAACACATGGAGGCATACCTCGTGGAAGTACGCAAGATGGAGAAGCAGTTCCTAGGCCTGGAGTTGCAGCACGTGCCCCGAGGAACCAACAAGGAAGCCGACGACATCGCTAGAAGGGCATCCAAGCGACAGCCCCAAGAGCCTGGCATCTTCGAGGAGTGGCTCTTCAAGCCATCGGCGACACCACCGCTTTCAAGGACAGTGCAACCTTGGGAGGAGTTCCCGCAACCACCTGCTGCAGGAGCCCTAGCCTGTGGCCCGACTTCGGGAGCACGTCTACTCTTGGCGCTCGAGCCCCAAGAGGGATGCTGGACCAAGGAACTCAAGGAATACCTGATGCAAGGGACACTGCCGGAGAAGGAGGAGGACGCAGAGCGTGTGGCCCGGCAAGCCACAGCGTACTGCATCCAGGACGGTGAGTTATACGAGAAGCGGCCCAATGATGTTTCACTGCGTTGCATCTCCAGGGAACAGGCGAAGGAGCTGCTAGCCGACATACACTGCGGGGAGTGCGGGCACCACTCGTCGTCACGAACCCTCGTCGGCAAGGCATTCCGCAACGGATTCTACTGGCCTACGGCGCTCAATGACGCAGCTGAGCTGGTGAAGTCCTGTGAGGCCTGCCAATTCCACGCCAAGCAGATCCATCAGCCAGCTCAGGGCCTCCAGACCATTCCACTCTCGTGGTCGTTCACAGTCTGGGGACTAGATATCCTGGGCCCATTCCCTTGGGCGCCTGGGGGCTATCGATACCTCTACGTCGCCATCGACAAGTTCTCTAAGTGGGCGGAGGTGGAAGCTGTTCGCACCATCCCAGCTGGCTCTATGGTCAAGTTCATCAAGGGTCTCGTGAACTGTTTCGGGGTCCCCAACCGCATCATCACCGATAATGGTTCGCAGTTCACCAGTGATCTCTTCAAAACGTACTATGCTAACCTTGGAACACAGATCTGCTATGCTTCGGTAGCGCACCCCCGGAGCAATGGTCAAGCCGAATGCACCAACGCAGAGGTCCTAAGAGGCCTCAAGACCAGGACCTTCAAGAAGAAGCTCGAAGCCTACGACAGGGGCTGGCACGACGAGCTCCAGTCTGTGTTGTGGTCAATCCGCACCACCGCCACCAAGCCAATGGGCGAGACTCCGTTCTTCCTCGTCTATGGAGCAGAAGCTGTCCTCCCTCACAAGGTCAAGCATCGCTCCACATGGGTCCTGGCATTTGATGAGATGCAGCAGGACACCACGCGGGGAATGGACCTCGTGCTGGGGGAGGAACGCCGCCACGAAGTTGCACTACGGGTGGCAAGATACCAGAAGGCGCTGTGGCGGTACAACTGTCGCAGCGTCTGCTCCAGGACCCTCGAGGCGGGTGCTCTCCAGGGAAGGGCTGCATAAGCTCTCACCCATGTGGGAGGGCCCGTTCAAGGTCACCCATGTCTCCAGGCCTGGCACCGCGTGCCTGGAGACGCAGGACGGGGTACCCATCCAAAACGCCTAGAACATCCACCACCTCCGGAAGTTCTACCCATGAAGAAAGGCCCAGCGCCTATGAAGACCGCCACCTGTGTCACTCTCACGTAATAATGAGTGGGTTGTACACACCCCGGAGTCTGAGGAGTGCCGGCCTCGGGCCTCGGGGGCTCCCTCCCACGTCCAAGTGGCAGCACTTAGCTCCGCGCTGGTGAGAAGACTTGAAGACTACACTAGGTGCCGGACGCGGCTTTTCATTTGCTTTCCGTAGTTGGCTCGCCCTCTTTCTATTGAAATTTGCTTTTGGAGTTCTTTGCTGATTTGGTGATGTCGCCTTTTATCGCTGTTTCTGGCTCCAGTTTAACCTGCACTCTCTCTCTCGCACACCTCGGGAGGGGGCTAGGCAGGTGACCTCACGAGCATTTTTCCTTTCCCCCTTTCTCTACCTTTTGACTATTTTTTCGTGAGGCATCCTTGTTCGAGCCCACAAGCTGGCGCACCTCTCATAATTCGTGCCCCTCCGGTACCGCAATATGAACCGCTGGGTCAAGGCTCAGGTGAACGATAAGCCTCCTAGCGAGCCTCCTAACGAGTTTTTCGCAGCTCCCTAGCACCCGCCAAGTCAAGGAAGGCCTTCACAGGCACTAGGAAGCAAGACCCTTGTGAAGAGGAGGCTGCCCCAAACGTACCAAGCTTAGTTACCTCTACACAAAATAACGACACAGCACAGAAACAACAAACATAGCACAATGATTGAGATCATAGTTCGATACACGCCCCTCCAGTGCCCATTCTGGTTTCTTTTTGACGCAGGAAGGAAAGGAAGAACAAAATAAAAGTGGCGCCTGCCCCTATAGCGGTCCACGGGGGCAGGCTCCTGGCGCCGTCCTGAGCTCAGCCAGACCCCTCCTCGCGCTTCACGGAGGCACGGTGACGAGACGACCCGCTACTGCCTTCGAAGCGGGCACGGTGGCGTGGCGGCTAGTCATAACCACCACTGCTGGAGCTATCGCCGGGGGAGGAGCCGCCATAGCTGGACGAGACGCGGTCAACACCAAGGGCGGGTTCGCCCTCATCCTCGTCACGACCGTCGCCGAGGCCGAGCACCTCCTCGCCATCGTTCACCTCGGGGCAGCACCCGGCACGGCGACCATCTTCCCCAAACACCCTCACATAGAGGGTCGCATCACCATCATACCTAAAATGGAGGGTGCACCGCCTGCCCAGGCCGCGCGCGCGGGCGAACGTCTGCCAACTGCGGCCTAGAGCTATATTGCCCACGGCAGAGACCTCGACCGCGACCCAAGAAGCCCTGCTGCAGCAACCGTCCACCTACAGCCAGAGCCCGCATGGACCAGAGGCTGGCAGCTCGTCGACGAAGAAATGCGGGAGCTGAAGCCAGTTGTTGGCCGGGTTCTCCGACCAGACGATGAACTCCGGCAGCACCTCCGCCAAGTGGAAGCACGGCCAGGGAGGCCGCGCAACCATGGCACGTCTCCCTTCATCAACAGGGCTGCCGTGACCGGAGCGACCCGGGCCACGCGCAGCGGCGCCACCAGGAGAACGTGGGGCCGCGACAGGGGTCGCGGTGTGCTTGCGGGGACGACCGTGTCCACGCTTGGGCGCGGAGAGCCGGGGCCCTCGCGAGGGGCCTTCCCCTTCTCCGCGGCAGAGAACCTCCTCAACGGCGCCATTGGTGGCGGTGATGGAGCAAAGGGGGAGAAGCAAGCGGAATGGGAAGAGAGGGGAGACGGGGGCTCCGCCCCCTCCCATTTATAGCAGGAGAAGGCCAACCAGCGCCCCCCATGATCGCAGGTAATGATGGTTTTTCCTTGCATGTCACAAGGACTTGTCAAGTCGGGCAGTTGCCGAGGCGGCGTGGGGAAGTGGAGACGCCCACGCCCAATCAACCGCCACGCGTCAAGCAAGGCCGCAGGCTATTGGGGCCCGTGGCGCTCCGCACTTGACCTTTGGCTTCGCCTCGAAGCCAAGCCCGAGCGCGCCTTGGACCTGGGGGCTACTGTTAGCGTTCTGGGAATGGGGAACCCCAGGCTTACCTGCCTGCGGCCCACAGCGTAGCTCTGCGAGCGGGCCCGTACGGTCCATCTTCACCAGCAAGGACTCAAGACCCTCGCGAGGGGCCAAGCCTCGCGAGGCGGACGACACAAGACCTCCTCGGGAGCGGCCTCACCGGGTTGGCTCGCGAGGGGCAGAGAGATCGAGGCCAGGCAAACCTCGCAAGGTTCCAATGACATGAGCCATGACGATCGAGACCAGGCGGGCGCCAGGCAGGCGCCAGCGTGCACAGTGTCCTTGTTGCCTGTTTGGTGCTAAGGAGGCAAGCGTAGACGCAGAGTACCGAGACGTCAAGCAAAGGTTTCCATATCGGTGAAACAAGACCAAGACTAGTAGGACGGCAAGTCGGAGGTCACCATGGAGCCCAAGACGGCGTCACCACCAGAGCCTTTGGCAGGCGAAGACTACTTTTGTCAGGATAAGCAGTACTAGTTGTCCCCTTTCGAATTGGCCGTTGTTGGAGCCCTTCTCGCTCAATATTTGGGGAGAGGACCAGGGCATCTATAAATAGGACTAAGCCACCACATTAGAGGGGGGGTAGATCTGGACAACCACAAGTTCACCAAGCACAAGAACACCTCGCCTCAGGAGGTTGTTCTTCCCCTTGTACTATTCATCCTCAGCCCAAGAGGCAATCCACCACCAACACACTGGAGTAGGGTATTACACCGCAAAGGAGGCCCAAACCAGTATAAATCTTGTGTCCTTTGTGTTGCGAGTTCATCGAGTTAGTCCTTGAGATCTCAGCGAAGCTAGGACGTGGATCGGTAGGGGGAGATCTTCGCGCACACCCGAGTGTTCGAACCTTGAGGGTTTTGCCGGAACCCGAGATCCGACAGTTTGTGAACCAATTTCCAAACATCATTCAGTTCGAATTGCACCAACTCCTCTTGCATGGCATTCATCCAATCAGGATCATTCATGGCTTCTTCATATTTGGTAGGTTATGCCAATGAGACAAAGGAGAAACTGCCATAGTAGTTAGCCAAAGGAGTGCGAGAATGAGTTGTGGGTCAATAACCTCGAGATCTTTGAGAATTAATGAAGGATCAAATCGATTAGCCACTCATGGGTGAGGATTTTCATCTTGAAGATCATTTTCATTTTCCATAGCATCAGCATTGCGATTAGCATTTGTATGCAATTTCCATCGGGATTGCCATTGGCATTTGCATTCTGGATGCCATTTTTGTTTGGAGTGGCATGTTCTTCAAAAGTGGCTTGGCGAGTTCTGCTTCGAGTCATGGGGGCATCATCATCGGAAGAGTCAGGTACATTTTGTTCAACTGCCTTGACACTCCCAATGGCCATTTGCCGAATAGCATCCGAAATCGATGGTTCATCTATCATATTAGGCAGGTGCTCCTTTTCGGAGCCATTAGATTCATTAAACCGCACATTTACCATTTCCATAACTTCCACGTGGTGAGAGTTATAGACACGATAAGTATGCGATTTCGAGCCATAACCAAGAACAAAACCTTCATGTGCCTTAGGTGCAAACTTGGAATTATGATTCATGTCATGAATGTAGCAAGGTGCACCAAAAACACATAAATAAGAAACATTTGCTTTCTTGCTAGTGATAAGCTCAGATGAAGTTTTCTTAAGGAACTTTTGAAGATAAACACGATTCACAAGATGACAAGCAGTGTTAATAGCATCAGCCCAAAAGCAAATAGGAGTTTTATACTCACTGAGAATTGTTCTCGCCATTTCGATGAGAGTTCTATTCTTTCGCTAAACAACTCCATTCTGTTGTGGAGTGTATGTGGCAGAAAACTCATGATTAATACCATTTTCATCAAGAAAATATTCGATATGAGTATATTTGAACTCAGTAACATTGTTTCTTCTGACATGCTTAATTCACACATCATATTCATTATGGGCCTTATTAGCGAATCTTTTGAAGATGTCTTGGGTGCAGGTTTTGTCTACGAGAAAGAATACCAAGTGTAATGAGAGAAATCATCAACAATAACCAGACCATAATGACTGCCTCCAAAACTTGCATAGTTCTGTCATCTGAATAAATCCATATGAAGAATTTCCAGAGGTCTTGTCATGGTCATAACAGTTTTCGATGAGTGATGCTTCTTGGCTAATTTACCGGCTTCACACGTAGCACAGAGACGATTCTTGTTGAATTTTACATCAGGAATGCCACGAAGATGATTTTTCTTCGTGAGAGTCTGTAAATTTCTCATACTTGCATGACCTAGTCTTTAGTGCCACAGCCATCCTTCGGTTGCTTTTGCAAGCAAACAAGTTTGGACTGAGGGACCCTTAGAGAAATCCACAATATATAAATCACCCTTTCTATTTCCTTTGAAGACAAAAAAATTGTCAGAGTCCATAAAGACAATGCATTTGGATATAGAGAATAGAACTAGCATGCCTAGATCACAAAGCTTGCCAACTGACATCATATTGAATCCAAGAGACTGAACAAGTAAAACATCATCAATGGACTTGTCTTTGGATATAGAAATTTTAGCTAACCCAATTACCTTTCCTTTGTTGTTGTCACCAAAAGTAATATACTTCAGAGATGAAGCTGATAAGTTGGGGGCGACAAATAACGACTTGTCTATGGTCATATGACTACTGCATCCACTATCCATTATCCATTTGGATATAGAAGAATTAGGCTTTCTTAACCACCCACATCTTTGCATGTGGCTTCGAAACAAATGAACGAGCAGGATATGATTTCCTTCGATAACCATAATTGTTACTCGAGGAAGTACGAGCATAACCGAAAGAATAGGCATTAAAATTCTTTCCCGACGAATGAGTGTAGGGGTTGACTGAGGTAAGCATGTACTCACTCTATCTAACTTCTTTAGGGAAGTAACGAGCATTTTCTACCTGCATGGTTAGTCGAGTAGTAACAGGTAAAGCTTCGATAGTTTTCCTGGGCACCTACATAGCTTTCTTTGGGGGGGGCATTCCTACTGTTTGGTCCAACATAGCAAGCAACAGCCTCACCATGTTGGTTTTTGAACAACTTATACTTATCCAGAGAATCATCATCAGAATATTCAGGCCCGAAAGCAAAGCTGGATCGAGCGTTTTTCTCTTGGCAGGCACCCACACAGTACGGGGATATTTATCAGGTTCCCAGTAGGAGCCATTTTCATTCAGTTTCTTTTCGAAATTGATACCTTCTTTCCTGGGATTTTTGTAAAGAATGGATTTCTTCATAACATCACAATGGGTTGATTCCCTTTGAGAGATTTGAACATTCTTGTCTGAAGAAGATCCTTCAACCTAGCATTTTCATCAGACACAGAACCATTTTCCTTGACAGAGGGGTTATTACTCACAGAAGATTCTTCATTTGATTCAACATTGGTTCCTTCAAGGCATTTTAGGCAAGGTGGTATGAATACTTTGGGTTTCTCTTTGAGTTGTTGGGTGAGAAGAGAATTTTCTCTGATCAAATCATCATGAGCCTCTCTCAGCGACTCGAGATCATGTTTCCTTTTCAGGTAATCATAAGTCAATCTCGCATGGTCGTCCGAGAGAAAATCATGTCGATTTGATAGTTCTTCCATTCATGACAAAAGATCAGAGTGCTCTTCTGTTAATGACTGATTTTTCTCCATCTCCTCAACCAATAACCCTTCAGATTTCCTGAGGGTTTTCTCAATTTTCTCAAGAAAGATTTGTTGCATATGAGCAATTTTGATCTATTTAGCATGGTCATCTTCATCCAAAGAATGTTGATCACTGGAGTAAACCTTGTGATGTTTGGAGGATACCTTTTCTTTCGAGGCTTTGGCCATGAAGCAGTAGGCGGGAGATTCATCGTTGCTTGAACGATTCTCGAAGAAGTTTTATGCAAGGGAGGAAGCATAAGCTATGTCAGCCATGCCGGCATCGGAATCCTCATTAGATTCGTCAGCTTCTTCGGAGTCAGATGATTCTTCTTCATCGGAGTCCATTTCCTTGCCGATGGACGCCTTGGCCTTGCGAGAGGTATTATTGCGGCCGAAGGATGACTTGTAAGGTTCCTTGAGGAAGATCTTGATGAGGACTTTGAGGCGGAGTTTTCCTTCTTCTTGAAGAACTTCTTCATTTTCTTATCATCATCGGAGTCGTAGTTCTTGCTCTTGCCTTTGCCATGGTGGTTTCCTCAATCATATCTTCCACTGGCATGGATTTCAGCTTCCCAGAGAAGACAGTCCGAAATGAAAAGCCTTGGATTTTTGCACTTGAAGTAGGTGTAATCTCCAGTAGGTTTTGATGAAGAATTTGAATCGTCGGAGTTGTTGGATCCTTTCTTCTGGAACTGGTTCTTCCTGTGAAGATGCTAGAATCTTTTTGTGATCAATGTGATATCTTTGCAGATCCTTTTTGGGTCATCTAAATCTTCTTCACGATTTCCTTCTGAGGAAGAATCAGCCATAGCCATGAGAGCATGACTTTTGTGGTGACTTGAGCCTTAGAGATCTCTTTTTTCTTCTTCTCGTTCCTCGTGAGTGTTTAGCCTTTCCATGATATCAACAGAGTCGAGATATTTGAAATCAGCTCGTTCCCTTATCATCAGAACTAGAGTGTCGAATGAACTGTCAAGAGATCAGAGCAATTTATTCACAATTTCATGATCAGTGATGTCTTTGGCGCTGAGACCTTGCAACTCATTTGCAATGTCACTCATACCATCGAAATTTTGCTTGTAGCTTTCATTTCCTATGCGCTTGAACTGATTGAACTTCTCTCGAAGAGTATCAATGCAAGATTATTTCTGAGTTGAAACACCCTCATTAATCTTCTCGGGAATGTCCCACAATTCCTTCACAGTTTCACACTGACGATAGCGAAGAAATTGAGCACGAGAGAGATGGCCACCCATTTCATGTTTGGCTTGAGCGTCCAACTAAATAAGTCTCTTCTCACGGTCAGTGGGGACCTTGGGTACTTCAATCATGACTCCATTCTGCACCACATTCCACATATCATCATCAATAGCTTAGATACGGGTCTTCATCTTATCCTTCCAGAAGGGATAGTATGTCCCATCGAAGATGGGAATCTTGAGGTGTGACTTGTAGCTCACTCAAGACATACTTAAACTCCAAGGTGGTTAGACCAAAATGAGCAGAGTGAAGGAGTACCTTGCTCTGATATCAATTGTAGGAACGAAGTATCTCTACCAGAGGGGGTGAATGGGAGTTCTAAAATTTCTTTCGGAAAAGACAAAACTCTCGGAACCCAGCACCGGAGCGAATGTAAACAGAGTACAGTGAGCAAATGCAACTTAACGAATGGAAACTAAATGCATGCATCAAGGGAAATCACATGATAGATACATTTCTAATGTAAAGGGAAGATAAAGGGGTAATCAGTGATGCTCGATGGCAACAACGAATTTGGTAGACCAGTTCGTCCTTCTGCAGAACGACTACGTCTGGTTGGAGGGGTTGTGACTTAACATGGAAGATAAACTCTCTTCGCCCTATTCTCCTCAATATTTGGTTCGTCAACCAATGTTGATCACTCGTGGTAGATACTTGAGGCGATCTCCAAACCTTTACAGACTTCTCCTTCGACAACCACAATCACTCTTGGTGTCTGAAGAAATTCACACCTAACCATCTAGAGAGTTTGCTACTGTCAAGAGTAATAGGTGGAGCGTGCTGGACTTAGATTTGAGTGATGTTGAACCACTATCTAATTTTTCGGCTCTAGGGGTTTTCTCTCGGTGGATTTTCAACTCAAATCACTCAAGAGAGGGGGTTGCTCAACAATCTTCTCACAATCAAACGGAGCAGCCACCAGACAACACCGGCGCGGGGTGGCTATTTATAGCCACAACCTTCCCTGTTGGGAAATGACCATTTTTGACACGCAGTCCAGCCAATGGCCAACCGAGACATTCGCAACGGTCGGATTTTTGGACCAACGGTAACATTACTTGCAGAACAAGTAATGCTAACTCCTTGGTCAGAGATAAATCTCTCGCAGCGAAGAAGATCACAGTCTCTTGCTAGCAAGTATTTTCTCGGAACACAAAGAGATTTCTCTCCCAACTTTCATAGGATTTGGATTTAGCATCAGAGAATCAAAGTTCCAACGCTACACTCCTCTAAATAGTATGGTGGTCCTGTGACTCAATAAAGAGAAGAGAAACAATGAAATAAATGCTACGTCTTCATTTCGTCTTCAATCTTCTCGGTCGCAGTCACTTCCTTCAGACATGCACCGAACCAATTGCTTCACGTCAGCAATTTTTGAGGGATCAATCTTGTTATTATAATCTTCGGTGATAACCTTCACTGCCATGCAGGGGATTATCTTCATTGTTTGAATCAAACTGCTCTTGATTCAAGGGACCTGTTACTCTGTGTGCACTAGCAAACAGATAAGTCACATATTGTTTATGTCAACAAACTCAAAAATGTAAGGAGGCAAATTATTGCACCAATAGCGCCCACGGCAAGTACGTGCCCCGATAAGTTCCTAAAGCACACGGGAAGTAAACTATGCGGATACAAGAAACGAGAAAGGAAGATATGCACTTCTTCATTTGAGCTTGACAAAAGCAAATGGGTTTTCACTACAAGATAACTCAATTACATTTTCTTAGCCCTTTTTCCCAGGGTTGACATTGAGTGCAATTCAGGGAAAAGGGGCACCTAGGCAAAGCACTCCCGGCAGGCCAGATGATGGTGTTGCCGGTGCTCAATGGGAGTCGGGGTTGTTGTCCTCCGTCTTGACGCTTGGAGACCCACCGTCATTGTCTTCACCATTTGTGTCCTCCTCGTCACTATTTCTCGAGGAGGACGCTTTGCTATCGCTCGAGCTCTCCACACAGCATCCCATGTGAGCTCATGGTATGCCAAAGAAGTTCATGACAAGCATGTCAGATTCAACTAGCTTGAAGTGAGTAGGTGCCCTAGTCCAAGACAATGCGCGCAGGCAAAGGATTTCCACCCGCGCGTGAAGTACATGATATCGTTGGCGGAGAATTCAACGTTCACCCAATTGGCGCCATTGCAACAGTCGTCCATGCGTAGGCACAGCCCGAGCAGCGGGTCGACCTCCAGAACCCTAGCAAAGGGGTAAGAGAGCCGCAGCAGGCTTCATGGTGGAGCGCGCAGCTCCAAAACAAATTCAAGTGTTGTGTCTTCCATATGGCCTTCCATCGGGAGGGAAGCAGCAAGAGGCGGGATGAAAAGTGCTCTACTATGGCCACCCCAGCCCCGAGCGCCGCACTGTCCATGTCCCCAGCCTGCAGCCCTACCACGAGCACTGGAACCGGCCTCTATGACCGTAGTTGAAGTAGAAGCGTGTTGCCAGGGAGAAGCCCTTACCACGGCGGCTGATACGCGACCACGACCTCTCCCTCCCGCCATGGCAGCAGCCTAAGCGAGGGGCAAGGGTGGAAGAGGTAGAGAATGAAGAATATCAGAAGGTTGGAGTGATGAGTAGGGCATGAGCATCGCCTTTCGTGGCATCCCCCTTTATATAGGCGAGGGCATAGGGGCTGGCTCTGCCCCGTTCTAGGGCAACTGCCCCGTTCCACCAATCTTGCGCTCGATACCACTAGGCAGGCGCATTACTCCAATGACCGTCCAAGCTCCCCAATCCAACGCCCTGCCTCCTTTTCGTTGTGCACTACCTTCACGACCGCCTCTCTCCACCATCCCCATGCTCTGTGCATAACACACGTCATGGGGGAGCTACGATAAAGGGGGAAGTGATGGCAGAAATGGCAGTTACTCTTTACCACGTGTGGCCACGTGTTCGACCAGGCCAGACTCAACGGTGCTTTACACATGGGCCCGCATCTGGTTCGAGCGCTCGGACGATGAAAGCCTGCGCGATGGTGAGAGTCACTAAAGGGGTAGCCAGAATCAAACACAAGTTAATGAAGAAGCGAGGAAAATTCAAGGGATGAAGGCCATCACCGTGACAGGGGCCTCGCCTCCATGTGTCTGTGCATTGTTAGGGCCTAGAACAATGACGCATTAGTAGCGCGTGTGGCCCAGGCCCGGGGGCTCCTGTCGGTGTATAAAACACGGGTGTATTATACCCTGACTTATGCACAGATGAATTGTTAATATTCTATTAATCAAAGAAGCTACAAACTCAGAGAAGCCGCTCTTCGTGAGATGAAGGAGCACATTAAGAACACAAGACCCAAAATCAACTTGGCTCCAGCAAAAGAACGAGCCAAGTACCAGAAGCAGCCCTTTGCCGGTGACACAGACTCGGCAAGGCCCAGCAATCTCCGTTGCCAGCAAGCCCCACCCTTGCCAACTGACAGCTAGTGACTAATCAGTGAGGTGTCGAGCCCACATTTAGTTAGGTGAGGCTTGCCGGACACGTGTCAGCACACTAGAGGGTTTTTACCTCTATTGACACCCGTCTGGGTGGCGTGTCAAGATAATAGGAGTTAGCCAGCTAGAGCGGTGCGACAGCCTTGCCGGGGCTTCTCCTCCTCTTGACACCTAGTAGTGCATTTAATGCTCTTTGTCTTAACTAGAAAAGTTAGGTATGATAGCATCGTTTGCTGTCTAATCACTAGATAAAGACTATTTTTCCACTTTGGTAACCCCTTAAGCTATAAAAGGAGGGCCATGGCAACCTGGACAAGGGTTTGAACCTAGCAGAAATCCATGCACACTTGCATGCGTGGCCTCCCTCTCCTTGCATCTTGTCGGGGGAGAGCGCTCCTTGTACTTGTCCTTACACACGACCAAATACACCAAGGCAGGAGTAGGGTATTACACCTCAACAGTGACCCGAACCTGGGTAAAGATCCATGTGCCCTCCATCATTCCTGCTCTTTGCATTGAGTGTCTCCCCTTGCCAAACCAGCAAAGTGGCTCGTTGGCCCCATAGATCGCGATCCACCCCGACACTATGCTTCCACAACTTGACTTTAAAATATTTGGTTTGGAGACCATCAAAGATCACTATGTGCATGATGTTGAATTAAGGATGTAATGCAAAATTATAAAGAAGGTAGACCATGGAACAAGTTTGTCATTAGTAATGGATTTGTGTTCCGTGCTAACTAGCCATGCATTCCAGCTAGCTCCGTTTGTCTTTTGTTGTTGCAGGAGGCGCATGGAGGAGGATTAATGGGACACTTTCTCATGAAGAAGACGGAGGATGTACTTGCTACACATTTATTTTGGGGAAATATAAGACGGGATGTTGAGCATTTTGTTGCTCGCGGCACTACATGTCAAAAAGCTAAGTCACGACTCAATCCTCATGGTTTATATTTGCCTTTGCCTGTACCTAGTGTTCCATGGGAGGACATATCTATATACTTTGTTTTAGGTTTACCTTGAACAAAGAAGGGGGGGATATCATATTTGTTGTCATGGATAGATTTGTGAAAATGGTACACGTTATACTATGTCATAAAAGCGATGTTGCTGCCAATGTTCTTGATTTGTTCTTTCATGAAATTATTTGCTTGCATGGTGTGCCAAATAATATTGTTTCAGATCGTGATACTAAATTTGTTAGCGACTTTTGGATATGCTTGTGGGCTATGCTTTTCAGTACTACATGTCACCCCCAAACTGATGGACAACTGAAGTAATCAATAGAACATTGTATACTATGCTTAGGGCTGTTTTGAAGAATAACCTTAAAATGCGGGAAGAATGCTTGCCTCATATTGAATTTTCTTATAATCATTCACTGCATTATACTACTAAGATGTGCCCTTTTGAAATTGTGTATGGTTTCCTACCATGTGCACCATTGATTTGTTGCCTCTTCCATCTTCAAAGAAAGTTAATTTTGATGCTAAACTACATGCTGAATTGATCTTAAAAATGCATGAGTTAACTAAGGAACACTGGGGTAGGATCAAGCATGGACATGAAGGCGCACGTGAATGGAACCAGAACATCGTTTCTAATGGAGTTTTAAGCACTTTAAAGCCCACATGAGGACATACGAGGACATGGAAGAAATATACAAGACGTCCTTTCATAAATTTTGTCCATAGCTTATTATAGGTATTGCACCACCTTATTTTGGGTCAGGCCCATGTAATTTCGAAATACTACTTCATAGGTTGGTTTTAGAGTCCGTATTGTAGGGGAAACAACTTAGGAGGTGTTTTAGTCCCACCTTACCAAGGGTGGATGAAATCCCCTCCCTTTCCCCCTATAAATACAACCCTTAAGGCACCATTTAGACTTGGGTTTTTTTTAGATTAAAGTTTGCCATAGCTGCAACTCGTATCCTTCATTTGTGTTCAATGACCAGACCTAGACGTCATAGAACCCCACTTGAATAATAAAGCTTTCCTCTTACATTAGCAATACCCAGATTGGAATCTCAGTTTCTTGCTTGTTCTTCGTTTCCCTGCAGGAAATAGACCCTCGTGGTCAAGTTGATCATGCTCCGGCATGGTCAATAACCTCTCACAGTTGGTTTAGCGACTGCTAAGGCGCGACGCCTTCACATGTTCGTAGTCGGATCATTAAAGTCAACTTCCAACAAAACGATAGCAACCATCTCATCGAAAGGCGGGACACCTTTGCTTCTATCAGGTGGTAGAGGGGTCATGCATTTAGAAACCAAAACATGACCCTTGCAAATCGACACAAATGGTACAGCACCTGAATCCTCACAAAACTCTCTCAAATCAGATTTTGTGGCTACACTGGTACAACGAGGTGCTATACAAACAGTTTTTAACCCCTTTCTGGGACGGCATTTTAAACCGTCACCTAGTGAGTGTGGGTGATAAGGGGTCTTTCCCACATGACCCAGAAACCATCGGGGGTAGGGAGTAAGAATGCATACGTTTTCTAGAACAAAGTGGATGCGATGACCGCACCTATCCCAAATGTGATTCTTCACACAACTGTTTGGGATATATCTAATATCCCAAACGCTCCATCCTTGTTACTCATTTGTGCTGGCATTACCATCACACTCGATATTCTATGGTGCTACATTTACGATGCGCGGCCCATCACAAACAGTTCACAATTATAGAATGTGTATGATAAGCAAACAATCACACACATTCACTTTTCCCAAACCGTATGTGTAACTAATTAAGAAGATTAGCTAATCATCATACGACTGTCGAATAGGATTATGAAATGTCAGACCGTCATAACAGTATTGTACATGATAACTATCGCACATGCTATTATGTGGTGCAACATTTACGATGCGTACCACATAAGAAACAATTCATGATTATAAATCATGTACGATAAGGCAACTATCACAAACAGTTAATTTGTCCGCGCCATTTGTGATATTATCTGACATCACACGCGCTTTGCAAACGGCAACTGCATGCATGCTCGCACATGTTTCCTCTCTGTGAACCATGTCGAATTATGGTGTATATCACACACGTTTGTGTTTTACCGAATGTGTGTGCCGTAATGACCTGTAGAGCGTAATTTCACCCTAATTCAATTGCTACTATTTAAAGTTGTACCAAATTTGAATTTGAAAGTATGATATGGCTTTATTCATATCCATCAGGTTCAAACAACCAATGCATTATTTGATTCACAGGTACATATGTTCAACAATTACATAAGCACCAAATAAAGAATGATGAGCCATAGTTGTATACTTGTACTATTAAAGACAGAAAAGAAAGAGGCGAAATATATTCTAGTTGCTGATCAAGGGAAGCGGAATGCCCATATTGTGCCCTCCTTCATGTAGAAGGCACGCATGACTCTAGTTCAACCCCTTGTGATGGCCGACCGCCCATCCTTCACTGTCTTCATGAGCACATCTAGATAGTCATCGTGTTTTGGTAGAAATAATTTAACCTTTGCATGCCCACCAATCATGTAGTTTGAGAGGTAATCTTAAGTAAACAACTTTGGGAACCACGGCAAAGGAAAAGATTCAAACATTGTCATCTAACACAACTCATTATGGGCAGTAAAAAGAAGGATGCAAAGTTCATACCATCCTGCAGTTTGATGTTGTCTTGGATAAAGAGTAAACAAATAGTTTAGTTGTCATCTTTTGACCCATTTTGCTAACAATCTTTATCAGCTTCCTCACATGATGTTGGTTCATCAATATCTCATTGCCCCATATACAAAAAGGGTCGAAGTGCGGATCTTTACTAATGACATATGTACCTAAAAGCACCAAGTTAATATTAGAAGCTAAACAACAATTGCACAATGACGTAGTACAACACTCCCTTTGTCCCATTATATAATATCTTATAACATCCAATATACTCACATAGTGGATGCATTAACATCTTATATTATGGGCCGGAGGGAGTTTATTGCATTTTTACAAATTATTGACCGATTAACTTATCTGACCGTGATGAGAAGGTGCATGCCTAAATCTAGATAAAAATACATATCAGCAAGAACTGCTCAATTAGCATTTGCTTTTCTCTTAAAATAATTCAGATTACCAATGCCGATTGGTCCCAGGAAGATTTAGTTGACACGCCTCGCTTTCTTTTTAAACATCAACTTGATAGCCATATTTGCAAGGGCGAGCATTTTTGTTAGGCCGACTTATTTAAAGATGTTTGCTTTTTCTTGGGTACTTATTAATTCATGCACATCTTTGATTGGGTATATATAGAGTACAATATGAGGGAGAGAGATTTTTTTGAAGGAATGAGGGAGAGAGACTTGGAATCGTACATTGTTTAAACTTATTCTATTTTTAACTCCTTATCTTTAGCTTAAACACAATATGCTTTTGACAACTGATTACCCAAAAGCATAAAAAGAGGACCTAGACACGTGACATGGAGGAAATGGGTCTATGATGCGGACATGACTAACACAGTTACACCTACGGCTTCTGCTGCTATAACTACTGGACCAGTTATTAGAGGTTGCACATGCCAATTAAATTATAAGGTAGGGGTACTTCTGCTTCTTGGTAATGTTTCTAATGTTCATGAAAATATGATACTGCCTAATTTAGATACATTTGTGTTGCTTACAATTGAAGAGTCTACCATGGACAAGAATGACGAACATTGGGACATGATCAAGCATGGCAATGAAGGCATGCGTGAAGGGAACAATAACGGGGTTTCTAGTGGAAATTTTCATACTTTGAAGCCATCATGATGACATACAAGAAGATGAACGAAATATACAAGATGGCCTTTCATAAAATTCGTCCATACCTTATTATTGGCGTCGCGCCACCTTATTTTGGGGGTAGGCCCATATAATTTCGAAATACCTCATTAGGTTGTTTTTAGAGTCTGTATTGTAGGGAAAAATGACTTAAGGCACTGTTTAGACTTGGATTTTGTTTAGATTAAAGTTTTTCGTAGCTGCATCTCGTGTCCTTATTTTGTGTTCAACGACCAGGCCAAGATGTCACATAACCCCACTTTGATTAATAAAACATTCCTCCTATATTCGTAATATCCAGATTGTAATCTCAGTTTCTTGCTTGTTCTTCGTTTGCCTGCAGGAATAAGACCCTCGTGGTCAGGTTGATCGTGCTCCGTCGTGGTCAATAACTCTTTCTTGAATAAGACTCTCGGAGTTGGTTTAGTGATTGCTAAGGCGCGACGTCTTCGCATGTTCATATTCGGATCATCAAAGTCGACATCCATCAAAAACGATAGTACCTCTCATCTTAACATCAGGACACATTCGCCTCTATCAAGTGATATATATTTTCAGGTTGCTCGGTAAAATTTCCAGTTATCCCTATTTTAGACTTATTTTCGTTACCTATCCTCCAAGAAAAAGCCTCACAATTTTTTAGATTAGTTCATCCGTGTCCCAAACTGTTCACACACGAACACGTCATCGTGTACCCTCGACACCGGGGGTGATGCACCGCAGCTCACGTCGAAGTAGACCCGTCCGGAAGCACGGTATGCAAGCAATCCGGCGGATACTTTTGTGGACCTGAAACCCCACATGCGCGGGAGGGACCCCGTCAGGGCACGTGGCAGCAATGGCCTACCCTAGGTTGACCTAATCGCCCCTAGGGCCTCGAGGTTAGCCGCCCTGCAATGAAGAAGAACGAACGAAGAACAAGGGAGAGAGATAAATGTAAAGGTAAAAGTGGTAGATGATTGTTCGATTGTGTGTTGTTCAATCGGCTGCCAGCTCTTATCTATATAAGAGGCGGATGGACTTCCCGTACAAGAAAAGGACTTTGCCATCCAAATCATCAAAATCAAACCAAATTCGGTCTTCTCACGACCTCTGGCGCGGATGTCCAGCCCAAGGCTCGGATGATCTCGCCAAACCCAGTTTTCTGACATCAGGTCACTAATCGGGCAGTAACTTTTGCATACGAACTCGTATTAAGACGATTTTCATATCAAAAATCAACTATCTTGATGAGACGCATAACTTTGTTGTTGAACATTTCTCGATTTGAAGTCATCTTGAGGGTGTTTCGGGCTGTTTTCTAACATCTGCAGTAGAAAAAGTTGTGTGGACGTCCGGATCCTTGCCCGGATGGCCTTTACCCGGATCATCCAGCTTCACTTTTTAGCTTCTGTTGTTTGGGTCCTTTGTTCGGCCTCCGGCTAGATGATCTGGACCCTGGCTCGGATGATCTGGCTAAACACTGCTGCAACACATAGTTTTGGTTGTAGAATTCACATATGACATCGGATGAAGACGATTTTTATATCAAAATCGTCCGTTTCGACGAGAAGAAGAACTTTGCAGTTGAAACTTTTTCCATCCAATGTCATCTTCATTGGGTTTTGTGCCATGTAAAAATATGGTGTCAACACATGCCCCCTGTTTCACGGCAAAGCTTGCGCGCCAAAAAATAACTTGCAATACGTTGGTCTAAGGACGATGTCAACACTCCATTGACCATTTATATGTTCTTAGGATGAAAAGTATATATTGGCCATTTTTACTCTTAGGAAGATAATTGTGTATCGGCCATTTAGATTAGCAACAAAAGTGTAGCTAATCAAACGTATGATGATTTGGTAATACCCTTTCATGAATCATGATGGACAAAATTATATTGCATCTATGTATTAAAATAAACCCATGGAGGGTAACCAATCATACTTGATGACGAATTCCATGGCATATGCATTAATGACATAGTCGATGAATATGGACATTGTTTGAACCGAAGATTCTGATGTGCAAACCTTCGACTTGGTTGTTCGGAGCTTTCACTCTTCTGCATCTTCACCTTTGCCGCACTTTTTGCAATGAAAACTTGCATATTATTCTTGTTCATAGCATTTCCTTTGGGAACCCATGCCATGTTCCTTGTTTCAAGTTCTTATGCACTTATCTTTTGCAATTTCTTCTTTTGCCAATACGATAAGACGAGTGGACGCCCCGGCTGTGATTTTGTTTGAAGCAATGGCAATTCTTGTTTTACCTTGTGCACTCTCAATTTCTTCTCTTCAGATTTGACACTTGATTGAATTTCCTCATTGCCTTTAGTAGCCAATGTCAACACTTTAATTGGCTCTTTTTTCATTTGGGATTATATCTGAAGTGACACTCTTACGGCCATATCTTTTGACGCGGTAGACTTTCTCAACCACCTCCTTGTTCTTCCTTATGCTCCGGGCCGACTCTTTTTGAGTGAAACAGTCTTTAACTTATGATTGTTTATTGAATGTGGGCCTTTTTGGAGCTGCATGATTTTTTTGAGATGGTCTAAAATAAGATGGAAAATGTGCACTAGAACCATACTTGTCCCATGATGAATATGAATAATAGTTAGCATAGGGAGGTATCCATGGCATTTGAATTGGCGGCCCAAACTATGGGAATGTGATGCATTGAAATTTCCGTCTTTCCAATATCGGTCCTCAGATTTGTGCCTAGGGGGTGATCTTGACAGTTTTAAATTACTTGGTCGATAAGCAGTCTTCTCCTCACTTATCTTATGATATTTTTTCAATAGCTGCGCGAAAGTGATTTTCCGTCTTTTCCCTTTATGCTTACCTTGGCCTTTGATTGCATCGATCTTTGGATTTTCTTGTTGCCCCCAGTACTTAGCGTCTTCATTGTAACTTTGATGGAATTTTTGCCTTCAATAATATTATTATTGTGTAAAACCCTCTTTGCTTGAAAGCTTAATCCCGTCACCTATAGTTTTTACCTTCTCTTTAAATTAATTGGCTTGAAGCAGCCGATGTAAAAAAAATTGCCATCAAGACCAATCGGAATAGACTAGTATCCCTTGGTGTTTCAACAAATCTCAATCATCCTTCTTCAATGGTCGATTTCACTATTTGGCGAAACATGTTGCAATCCTCAACACTATGCTTGAATGAATCATGCAACTTACACTACATTCGTCCTTTGATTGATGCCTTGACATGGTGATCAAGAATTCTAATGTAATTATTTTTTAGCAACAAATCAAATATTTTATCACATATGCTTGAATTGAAGGTATACTTCTTGTTTTCTAGCCGATCTTGGTGTGCGAACGGCTTTGGAGTTAAGCAAACAAATGGTTCAAATTTGAAATATCCCCATTCGGCTATGAATTGTGTTTTGCACCCTATCTCCGATGTATTTGAATAAGATATTACATTAGCATCGGATCTCTCAAAACAATTTAACCTTGGCTTTAAATTTCTAAAATGAAAATAGTTAGAATATACATGTCTAAATTGAGACCAAGTGCAAGCCAAGTATGAAACAAGCAAAACTACCCCATTAGATATCAAATTTTGATAAAGCAATGGGAAAGACTTTGGCTGCAATAATAAGTCACTATCAGTCTTTATAAATGGCACAGGAGGTTGACCGATATGTCCTATAACAATTTTATTGCTAACAAGTAAATTACCCCTCTTCATTGGTCTTTCAAAATTACTTATGAGAATTTTTCTTATAGAAGCATCAACAATAAAGTTGCGACCAAATCGGAGGATATGTAAATCACTTCCTAGACATACCTCTTCAAATACGTTGGGAGAGCATGATGGTTGCGTGACTTGAACGATATCTTGTTCCTCTTTCGAATAGCTCCCCAACACCTTGTCATCCTCTTTTTCTAGAATAGATTTGGCATACATAATATATGATTCGGTCTTTTCATTAACCGAATAAACTTTCTTATCCGAATCACCACCCTTTTGACAATCTATCCACACCTAATGCTTTCTCTTTTTGACATAATCTAGCTTGTATTGTAGCAGAATTAATAGGCTTTCCCTCTTTTATTAATTCATGTAGAACAACATTGCATTCGTCCCAAAAAGACGTAAGATTTTTCTTGATGACCCAATCTGGATAGAATTTCCCCCCGACAGTTTTAAACTCTTTCTGTAACGAGATGTCTTCGAAGTTCTGTAATTGTGTAGGGAAAACATTGTATGCTATGATACTAGGTGAAGACACATGTGATCCTATAGAATTTTCACTTATTCGGCTACTAGCATCAAGGTGCGAAGCCGAATTATGAATACCTATAGTTGCATATGGTGCCAAAAAATTAGTAGCATGAGGTGTAGCATATAATGATTGAGGGTAATTGGCCGAATAACTAGTAGTAGCATGTCAAATTCCCCTATCCACCAGCATATTTGGATTAACATGCTGCAAGTTAGTTGACGATGAATAAAAAGATGAAACACTATGTTGCATGCCATTGAAAGCTCCTACATGGGGTGTTTCAACTTGATTAACCAAACTCATCATGTTGTTCATCGGCATATGAATTTGTGGGGTTGTCGATGCATGGGATTTGGAATACATGTTGCCTGCTGCTAAAATTATATGAGGTAGAAGCATTGACATTTTTTTGCATCGGCTCTTGCACATAATTAGATGCATGATTGATAAACCTAGGGCTAGCCCATACATTATGCTCATTAGACGATCTAGCAACAACATATGCGTTATTTGCATCTACATAAGTGAATTGGGCATTCATATTACCTTTGTAGATTGCAAAGCCTAGATGACGATCTCTTCGTAGAAAGAACAGGCCGGAGACCGTTCAAAGCTTCATTCCCCAGCGGAGTCACCAAAAAGTGTTTGCACACAAACACGTCACCGTGTACCCTCGACACCGGGGTGATGCCGCAGCTCACGTCGAAGGAGACCCATCCGGAAGCGCGGTACGCAAGCAATCCGGTGGGCGCTTTTGTAGACCTGAAACCGCACACACCCGGGAGGGACCCCGTCAGGGTGCGTGGCGGCTATAACCTGCCCTAGGTTGACTTGATCGCCCCTAGGGTTTCAAGGTTCTCCACCCTGCAATGAAGAAGAAGAAGAACGAGGAAGAAGAAGAAGAACCAGGGAGAGAGATAAAAGTAAAGGTAAAAGTGATAGATAATTATTCGATTGTGTGTTGTTCAATCGGCCGTCACCTCTTGTCTATATAAAAGGCGGATGGACTTCTCGTACAATAAAAGGACTTGCGTTGCCGTCCAAATAATAAAAATCTAAACAAATTCGGACTTCTCATGACCTCCGGCCTAGATGTACGGCCCAAGGCCCGGATGATCCGCCCAAGCCCAGTTTTCCGACAGAAGGTCACTAATCAAGCTGTAAATTTTCCATACGAATTCGGATTAAGACGATTTTTATATCAAAATTGACCGTCTCGATGAGACGCACAACTTTTCTGTTGAACACTTTTCAATTTGAAGTCATCTTGAGGGTGTTTCGGGCTGTTTTCGAACATCTGCAACAGAAAAAGTTGTCGGGACGTCCGGATCCTTGCTCGATGGCCTTTACCCGGATCATCTGGGTCTACAAGCAGATCATCCGGCTTCACTTTTTAGCTTCTATTGTTTGGGTCATTTGTTCGGCCTTCGGCCGGATGATCTGGACCCTGGCCCAGATGATCCAGCCAAACACTGCTGCAGCACACGGTTTTGACTGTACAATTCACATACGACCTCGGATGAAGACGAAAATCGGTTGTTTCGACGAGAAGAAGAACTTTGTAGTTGAAACTTTTTCCATCCGATGTCATCTTGATTGGGTTTTGTGCCATGTAAAAAACTAGTGTCAACACAAACAATCAGAGCCTTTTCGCCATTACAACTTAATTTTTGCATAACCTTAAAAAAACTTAATTTTTGCATTGCTGAATTTTCAGTTGCATCATGTGTCGAGTTGCTGGTTTTGGTGTAGTATTTTATAGTTCCGATTTCTGTTCATGTTCATTCACGCTGCATCCATATAGACATCATACAATTCATTGTCATCTTCCGCTGCCACTTGTGTTCACCATCCATCGTTGTCGTTCATCGTCATCCATTCATCTTGAAGTCGTAGTCATCTTGGAGAGAAAGAAAAAAATTCAGAGAGGAAAGAAATACTGCGAGAGAGAAATTCCTGGAGAGAGAAAATCAACATTAGGATCCTATTCGGTTGGAAAGTCTGGATCGTGACAAAAAAATTAGAAGGAGAAAAAACTGCATATTGATTGAGGAAATGTGCTGGTCGGTTTGGTTGGAAAGTTTGCAATTAAAATATCAATCAAGTGAGATTTATTTGCTAACGAAGTATTAAAATTGTTTGTTTAAAAGGTTCCTTTAAATCTGGGCCTTGTTTCTTGGAAAGAGGTGATCGGTTGGTTGTCTTGAAAAAAAAGGACAAGAATGAAAGAGATTGGATCAGCCAGAAAAAGAATCAAGAGAAGTTGTTTTTGGAAGAGTAACATGTGGAGAGATAGGCCTTGAGGAAAGATTTCAAATAAAGGAAGGGTACAGAACATGCAGATTCTGTTGAGCAGGTTACAAATATTACATTAGCCAAAAAAAGAAAAGTGCCAATCTGTTGCTGGAGGTTGAGATTTGTATGAGATTTGCTTGCTATTTATTTAATTTCCATCATATCCGTGTCAAGTAGTACCAACAAGAAATCCCTTATTGGAAGGGAAACGTTTGCCTCCGGATGATCGGCCGAAGCTTCGGCCGGTCGCCTTGCTAATCTCACGCGTCGCAGTCACAACCAGAGGCCACATCATCCACGTGGGTCCTGCGCACTACCCCACTTTTTCCTTATCCATTATCGCGAGCTGCTAGCACACACTCCATGCACCCCTTTCTTCTCTGCGCCCTCCACCATGCCGCTGCTCCCTCTACTCCTTCACTTCAAAAAAAAGACACATCCGTGGCATTTTGGGTCGAACGAATTTTTTCCTGTCATGCTTATGACACTTCCATGATGATAATTGTGACAAAAACACGTATCATCATAGATGTGGTGGGATCCTACTTCTATGACAAAAAACCATGACAGAAAATGGGATTTTCATCCTGGGCGGGCCGGGGATGCACCTACATGACATTCTTTGGGCCGTCCATGATGGAAAAAACCATGGTAGAAGCGAGGGCGAGGAAAATTTCGGGGAGTTCCCGGTTATGGTGGGTGGTCGGGGCTGGGCGATGCACGGAGGTTTGCACGTTTCTCTCATACACTACATGCGTGTGTGCAAGTCGTTGGGCTCTAACTGAACCCGAGCGAGACGTTCGCTTACGAAACCCAAATGATTGCACGGGCTGCGCGTTACTGAACCCGAGCGATCGATCGATCCCTGGCTGTTAACTGAACCCGATCAGGCGATTTCTTCGCTACTATTGCTAACTGAAGCCGATCGAACTACTGCCTCTTGATGAACAGTGAGTGTTGTTGGGGGTTGGATGAACAGTTCACAGTGGGGGTTGGATGAACAGGATCCCATGGTAGTAGAGGCCATTGCCGCTGGATGAACAGGACCCCGATCGAGCTGGTTGGGGGTGGATGAACAGGACCCCATGGAGGGCTGGTTGAACAGTAGCCGGTGGAGGCTTGATGAACAGGAGCCCGTGGATGAAAAGTAGCTGGTAGAGGCAGGAGGGAGAGGTCATGGATGAACAGTCGCAGGTGGAGGCTGGAGGAGGGAAACGGTGGATTAACAGTAGCCCGTGGAGGCTGGAGCGAGGCAGTAGATGGTGGATGAACAGTAGCCCATGGAGTCCCGTTTTGTGGTAAGCCACATCCCTCCCGATGAACAGGACGCATTTCGTTGCCTCCTGATGAACACGATGCAGTTTCTCCATTTTGACCCAGCTGGTTGGCTGGCGATGAACAGGACGACGTCGCTGCCCTCCGCCGCCTCTCCATGTACATGAGCCCTGGACGTACGTATGTGCGAGCAGGCGTTCGTGATCCCGCCTGTATGTACTTACGTGGCCGCATTTACTTTCTTACACCCTGGTTGTACGTACGTGTACACGATATAGACGGGACTACGTGACATGCTACGTCTGCGCCTCTACTACGACACGTGCCCTTCCTTACTCGGTCACGGTTCATCGCTGTAGCCTGCAGACAGACCGATCGACCAGCATGTACGTACACATTCGCGACCAGACAGACAACCCTATGTACGGTTCGACTGGGTGGGTCCCAGCTATCAGGAAGGTATGGAGGCACTTCCTTTCGTGTGAAGATATAGCTAGTGGGTCCCAGCTGTCAGGAGAAGAATCATATTTTTTTACCCGTAATATGGACGCACTTCCTTGTGTGCGAAGATGTAGCTCGTGGGTCCCAGAAGTCAGGGGGAATTTTTTTTTCGTGAAATACGGTGGCCCTTTCGGTGGGTCCCTTCTGTCAGGTGGAGGAATCATTATTTTACGTGTAATAAGGAGGCACTTCCTTGTTGTGGCCGTGGATCTAGCTGTCAGCCTCTCCACATACAGTCCTCTTCTGATGGAAGTCGTTCCTTGACCACATTAACCACGCTGCACCAAGAGCGCCAAGGCGGTGGACGATGGCGAGGCCTTGGAAGGGGACGATGCGGAGTCGGGGAGGATGCGGCAGTGGATGCCCACACGGAGAGGAGTACGAGGGTTGACTGGTTTGGCTGTGGTGTGAGGCTGCTGTCGCCGCAGAATAACAAGGGTTGTGGGTGAGTAGAGGGATGGCTTGGCCAGAGGTTGGAGTACGATGGGGCGGTGAGGCCTGCGTGGCAGCAGAGCCGGCCACGGGAGGCAGGAGCAGGCAGCACGACCGACACTGGTTTGGGTGGCTGGAGCAAGAACACCAGAGGTTGAATAAGCACTACGGCTGTTGGATGGACATTGTACAATCACTGGAGCTAGAATCGTTCATATTGACTAAGTTGACAAAACCCACCGTCCGCGTCAACTTAGTAGGCCCACAAGTTAGCCTCCCACTATGGTGGGTCCTAGCTAGCAGGGGGATTATTCATTTTTTGTGCATAATAAGGAGGCACTTCCTTGTGTGCGAAGATATAGCTGGTGGGTCCAAGCTGTCAGCAGGGGGAACATTTTTTCGCGAAATACAGAGGCCCTTTCTAAAAGGGTGGAGGAATCATTATTTTGTGCGTAATAAGGAGGCACTTACTTGTGTGCGGCCGTGGACCCAACTGTCAGCCTCTCCACCTACAGTCCTCTTCCGATGGATGTCATTCGTTGACCACGCCGCGCCGAGAGCACCAAGGTGGTGAACGATGGCGAGGCCTAGGAAGGGAACGACACAGAGCCAGGGAAGACTCGGCAGTTGTTTCCCATGCAGAGGGGAGTACCAGGGTTTATTGGTTCGTCTACCGTCGCCGGAGAATAATAATAGGTGTGGGTGAGTAGAGGATGGCCAGGCCAGTGATGGGAGTAGGGTGGGGCGGTGAGACCTACGCGGCAGCACAGCCGACCACGGGAGGAGGGAGCAGGAAGTCCCGCCGGTGCTTGTTTGAGTGGCTGGAGCAGGAAGAGCAGAGATTGAAGAAGCACGACGGCCGTTGGATGGACATCCAATAGTCACTACTCTCGTGTGTTGACTATGTTGACACGGTGTTGCGTGTGCGTCAACCTTTTTTTTAGGAAAGCGTACGCGTCAACCTATAGTAGGCGCACAAGTCAGCCTCAAATATGTGGAAAACAACATACAGCCCATCTGCCATTATTTCTAATCATTTACAGCCCATTTGCTAATTGTTAAGTTTTTTTGGAGGCCATATTCTCTTCGTTAGCATTACAGCCCATATTGTGGCAATGGTTAAAACTATACGAAATTTTGCATATTTTGGTGCGGTCCAAACTGTTTTTAATCCCGAAATTTTGAGTCACATTCAAACTAATTTGAAAAATTAAATTTGTATCAATATAAAATCCAAATAATTGTCCACGCATAAAAATCAATGGAATTTCAAATTTTGAAATAAAAAAGTATTTTGAAACTAATTGCCGGTTTGATGTGTTTTAAAAATGTACATCCCATTTCTCATTACTGATAGCCCATTTTCTGGGCAAGCCGAATGAAGCTCTCCTTGTCTTGAAAGCTTTGAAGCCCAGCAAGGCCGACAAAGCAAGTAGGCCTCGGTTGGGTATTCTGCAAAAGAATAAAAAACTGGACTGGCCATTTTCAGAAAGAAAAAAGCTACTGGGTAGGTCTTGTGGTAAACATAAAAGAAAAGACTGGCTAGATAGGCCAGAGTGCCCCGCACAGCCCAGTTGACACCTTGCTTCCGTCTCAAAAACAAAAATAATTGGGTGAGCTACTGGGTCCCTGGTGTCAGCCGCTCGTTGTGCAATTCTCTCTTTAATTGACTACGTTGACAATGGCATGGGACCCAGACATCAGAAATCCATTAGGAGGAACCATTTTTTTAACTTGAAATAAGGAGGCACTTGCTTGCGTACTACCATGACCCTGGTGGGTCCCTGCTGTCATCCTCTCCATATACAATCATCTCTTGATTATGTACGCATCAATCTAAAGTCAGCCTCTAAACCCGTGGTGGACAAGTACAACCCATTTTTTTAAGAAATAACAACCCATTCCATGCGTTTAAAGGGAAGTTCAACACTCAGAGCAAAGTAGCAGGTCTGATCAAGATATAGAGTACTAAACTTCCATGTTGACAACCATCATAGCCAAGTTAACTATCTACTCCCACTAAT
This sequence comes from Triticum urartu, assembly GCF_056163025.1. Classification (NCBI taxonomy): domain Eukaryota; kingdom Viridiplantae; phylum Streptophyta; class Magnoliopsida; order Poales; family Poaceae; genus Triticum; species Triticum urartu. The sequence continues at coordinate 233,460,781 of NC_141873.1, forward strand.
ACTCTAGTAGTGTATAAGTACTAACTTAATCTTAGCTAATAGACGATGCCGGCCGCCATCTGCGGTACACGCTAAACGCCGGCACTGACGTCCTCCTCCTCGCCTCGGACTTGCAAGAGGTGCGATAGGGTGCATTGCTCGCGGGCGTTGGCCCTTTCCATGCCAGCGTGGCCCACCAAAGCTTCGATTTCTAAGCGGGAAACCCACTTGACCTCTAGGGATATTTGTCAGGCGTTGGGCTCCATGTAGTCGGCCCAATTGCGGGCGCTCCGCTCGTGACTCAGAGCGTCGGTGCGCTGCTGCTCCAGGCCCCGCTGGCGGTGCAAATCGGCGATATGCTACTCCTTCGCCAGGCGGTCGTGCTCCAACAAGTCCTCATACTCCGCATTGCCATCTAAAGATCGATAGAATGCCTCCTCCCTCCGTCTGCCTTCCAGTGAAAAACCGAACACTAGTTCTGGTGGTGACCACCTCTGGTGTCTCCTATTGCCGACAGGCGGGGGCATGACGGACGTGGCGAGAGCAAGGACAAGTGGCAAGCGATGTCGGGCCGATGGGGGCTTATGAGGATAGGGCGAGTTGGGTGATGGTGCCACCGGAGAACATTGGGAACCAGTAATGATACACGGAAGGTAGGTGAACAAGCGTGTCGCGGGAAACGTGACGGTCATCGCGGTCATCGGAATTCAATGCATAAGCAGGCATGGCTTAGCGCGCCACCTTGCCGTGGAAAACTACACAAACTGAAATTATGACTGTGCCATCCCATCCCATCAGTGGTGCATCCCGTCCGTGCTGGGTCACACGTCGGCATGACGGTCAAATGAGTGCGCTCGATTCATCCAGATGAGGTACATGCGTGATTCGCTGGTTATTCGCATAGGATCGAGTCGATCGGATAGTGTATGTGTAGGATCGCAATAGCTGATGAACATTCGCTAGGAAATAAGGCATTTACAAACATTTTTGCTGGCAGTTTCTTCATATTTGCATGGCATTTTCTTCAGAACAACATGTCAGTTTCTTCAGAGGTAGGCATTTTTATTCAAAAAATTCCCACCTTCGGATCTTGCGTCGCAACTAAAACTGCCAGGAGCGTATTAGTAGGTTAGCTAGTGATCGATCAGTAACTTGTAAACACTGAGCGAATAGAAATAAGGAACTGCCAGTAACTTGTAAACACAGAGAACACATAAATAAGGATCATGCTATGCATAGCAGTAAGAGTCGATCCGTTCAAAATGTTCACACGAGACTCACATGCCTGGCATTGTAATATGTTCACATTAGTAGCCCAAATTCACAACCAACTAGTACGATTCCCATACATAAGATGACCATGTTAATGCATCTCAATGATTCACAAATCATATACAAATATGTAGCTCCAAAAGCAAAGATCTAGAAAAAACGTTTGTTCTTCCTACTAACATGGATGCTTCTCCGGGCCAACATTCAGTACAGAGTGGAAGACAAATTTGTTTGTGAAGTCTACAATTCCTCTTGCAAACGTAAGTGGTTTCACCAACAGCTGGAACCATGAGAATGAACCACACATGATGGAGGAACATCCACTGCAATATGATTTGGTCTTCTCTCGATCACACGGCAAAACTAGTTTCGAAATACAAACTTTAACTTAGGTAAAATGATGCCCATTGTATAATCAGACCAAAGCAATGAAGCACCTAGTGTTGGCCAATAAACAGTACAGTACTACTTTTGTGCAGTCCATGAAGTGACTATCCAATCTTTCTGTGTCTATTTTCAAATGGCACTGCATGCAGTGACTATACTATTCTCTTGTGCAGTTCCACCAAAATTGCGGTCATTTTGTTTGTTTGCCAAGTTGCAATGGGAAGGCATCTGTCTGACAAATATCAAGCAGCTAGTAAACATATAGCCCACCTTGTATTTTCAGTTTAAACACGTCTCTTCCGCTTAGCATCTGTCAGGTTTTGCATTGGAAAATTTGATATTGTCATGTTTTGCCCTGGATAATTTTGTATTGAATTGATTTGCTGGTACAGAGCAGAAATATAGCGCCTATTCTTCATCAAAGCAAGGATATCCATGTTCACAGTGATGGAAGAGGTGAAATCAATACAATCGAAATTGAGCGTCCAATCATTGAATCATGTCATGCACCTCCAATGTAGGTCCACCCTGCCAATAAATTCACATGCAAACCACTAATATTACTATCTAATGACAATACAAAAAGAGTAGCAAGATAGTAGCAAACCATGTACCTTTGTAATGAACAGCTCATAGTACCACCAATTGGATATAACGGTTTGGAAGAAAACATGCTCCTAATGTTGAATCATTTGGACTTTTTGTGCAGTTCCACTAAAATCGAGCATCCCTGTTTGCACAGATATTGAAAGTGTGATTACTATAAAAGTGTCAATAGTTGAAGCATAGACTCACAAATATAAGCATTCCAATTTCTTAATGGGAAAACGTAGCAAGATTGCTTCTAACCACCTGTTTAAAGGAATAAATAAGGCAACAGCTGCTGATGTCAGGAAGGCATGCATAGTATTCTCTTAAAAATTGAACCATTTCTGACCTTTCCTCTTCTTTTAAGAATATTTTGTGCAGTTCAACTAAAATAAAATGCCATCACTGCCTTGACAATTCAGTGACACCATATAAAAAGAAATGACTTACCATTACATCATGATGTCAGGTATGTAATCGACAGGCATTAGAGACAAACATACAGACCTCCTCCTATAACATAATGAACATTAATTTTAACAAAGGTGTGACTAGCTTTACCGGGATAATTTGAGTGAACTCTACACCCTCTGTTCCTTAATATAAGACGTTTTCGCAGTTCAATTTAAAGTACCCAAACATCTAGTATTTAGAAAAAGGTAGTAGTTGTCTTGAGCACATATCTGGGAAAGCTTGCCACACTTTATATGTGTCCATACGCTAATGCAACACCATTCAAATAGTACAAATATACACTAATCCAGTTGCTAGTGCAACAGTAGAGTAGTTTTTTATTACAGGGTACACTACAATAGTTTTATGAACAGATTTCCATAAGCTAGCACTGGAAGATTTCTATAAGCATTAACAATACAAAATGTAAAGGTAACAAGTTTCAGCATTGGTATACTAGTTGTGCAACAACATTAAACCAAATACAAAAGTCTGAAGGTAACTAGCATCATTAACTAATGACAGTATAAAAAAATTGCAAACCATGTACCTTCAAGGTAAATATCATTTCAAACTCGAGGGGACTTGAAAATTTGCTATCCCAATCTTGACAATCGATCAAACATAAAAACTTGATCAAACGAATTAAGAAAACAATCAGAGGAGGAGGAGGAGGTGCCCACTCTTGACCTTTCCTCTTCTCTTCATAATTTTTTGTGCAGTTTAACCAAAATAAATTGACATCAGCGTCTTGGCATTTTGGTTACACTGTACAAAAAAATTGGCCTATCTCATGAAAGTGAGATACGTAATTTGTAAGCATTAACAGTGCAAAAATCTGAAGGTAGTAACAAGTTTCATCATTGGTATACTGGTTGTGCAACAACATTAGAATGCCTTAGCTGAAAAATCTTTAATACATCCACAATCAACAGCTAACCCTGAAATAATCCAGTGACATTAAATGGCATTGCTTAAATTTGTCGGTGGCATTAGACTAAGTGCAGCATTAGTTAAATTATATCACTTTAGCAGTAGCATTGCTTGACTTCGCCGCTGGCGTTATACTAACAGCAAAAAAGTGGCAATAAGAGCATGGGAGGCCCATTCGGACAGTGGGCACACCGGTACGATGTACCTCCATGGACGCATAGAGTGGTGAGAGAGGTATGGTTGCCCAGAGCAACAAATATCCAGGCGGCACATGTGGATTATATCCCATTTTTGTTCTCTTTAGCTACCTTTTTTCTATGTGAGGACAACGAACCGATCGACCTGGTCATTCTCTATTGCACTGTCATACCTTTCTACCCTTTTTCAACCAAGAGACATGAGACTCATTCCTTAGCTACCGATTTCCCTCTTTTCAACCTAGATGAGGGTTCAATGCCTAGTCTCTTCGACGGTACTTTCTCCCTTCCTTTCCTTATTCAACCCAGACATGGATTAGTCTGCATGAAGTAGGGTTTCCTTTAATAGTGCAAATTAAGGTTTTCGTCTGCGTGGACAGCAGAGCAGAGGATAGAAAATTGGGAAGATGGTGGAGTGGAAAACGATCCACATGCAGCGACGTGGCAGATGGTGCAATAGAACAAGGGTATGGTTCGAAAAGAGGTACCATACCTGAGGGTTGGTGGGAAGTGGCTTCACTCATGGTCGTCGTCCTCTGTTGATATGTCTTCGTCGTATCCATAATTTTTGATTGTTCCATGCCAATATTAGACAACTTTTATACACTTTTGGCAACATTTTATATGATTTATTTGGACTAACATATTGATCCAATGCCCAGTGCCAGTTCCTATTTGTTCCATGTTTTTTGTTTCACGGAAAATCCATATCAAACAAAGTCCAAACACGATACAAATTTATGGAGAATTTTTTTGGAATATATGTGATTTTTGGGACTTGGAATCAATGCAAACGGGGGCCCACAGTGACCACAACCGACCAGGGCGCGCCGGGCACCCCTGGCGTGCCCAAGTGTCTTATTCCCTCCTCGAAAGTTGGTTGGGGCCCTTCTTCTTGTGCAAGAAAGATAATTTATGAAAAAAAACCGTGTACAAATTTCAGCGCAATCGGAGTTACGGATCTTCGGGAATTTAAGAAACGGTGAAGGGCCAGATCTGGGGAACGCGAAACAGAAGAGAACAGAGAGGGAGATCCAATCTCGGAGGGGCTCCCTCCCTCCACCACCATGGAGGCCATGGACCAGATGGGAAACTCTCCTCCCATCTAGGGGGAGGCCAAGGAAGAAGAAGAAGGAGGGGGCTCTCTCCCCCTCTCTCCCGGTGGCGCCGGAACGCCTCCGGGGCTAGGATCGTGACGGCAATCTACATCAACAATCTTGCTACCGTCAACACCAACTTTCTCCCCACCTATGCAGCGGTGTAACACCTCTTCTCCCTACTGTAATCTCTACTTAAACATGGTGCTCAATTCCATATATTATTTCCCAATGATTTATGGTTATCTTATGATGTTTTAGTAGATCCGTTTTATCCTACGGGTTAATCGTGATCTTGGTTGGTATGATTGTATATTTTATTTATGGTGTTGTCCTATGATGCCCTTCGTGTCGCGCAAATGGAGGGGACCCTGCTATAGGGTGTTGCAATATGTTCATGTTTGCTTATTGTCGGTGTTGCGGGGGTGACAACAGCCTAAACTCAGATAAGTGGGTTATGGCGTATAGGAGTAAAGAGGACTTGATACTTAATGCTATGGTTGGGTTCCATGACCTTAATGATCTTTAGTAGTTGCCGATGCTTTCTAGAGTTCCAATCACAAGTGCATATGATCTAAGTAGAGAAAGTATGTTAGCTCATGCCTCTCCCTCGTGTAAAATTGCAAGAATAATTACCGGTACTTGTTATCGAATGCCTAGGGCCAAATGACTTTCTTGTTGACAAAAGCTATCCAATTTTACTACCTTGCAATTTATTCGTAGTTTTATTCTCGCAAAGTACTCATAGTTTTATTCTTGCAAAATAGTTTCATACTTGTTTTAGGTAAAGCAAACATCAAGTGTGCGTAGAGTGGTATCGGTGGTCGATAGAATTTGAGGGAATATTTGTTCTACCTTTAGCTCCTCGTTGGCTTCGAAACTCTTATTTATCGAAGAAGGCTACAAATAATCCCTTATACTTGTGGGTTATCATCCGCACACACTACGGTAGCGAGCTTGGGAACGGAGGCCATCCCACGCGGGTGCTAGGTCAGAGAGGACGACCTTGTCGTCAGTGTGTGACCTCGCTTGCCGACGACGAGTGCGTCAATGTTGTACGTCCTTTCTTCCCCGGCAGATCTGTGACCATCGGTGAGGAGGGAGAAGAGGGGCACCATCTTCTTTTTTATATCTGGAGAGAGGGTGATAGTGTGAGAAGCAAGTGGGCAGCCCTTAGTAAGCAAGCGCTAAACTCCAGCCTATATATCTTTTTTGATACTAATACTAGAGGTGGAGTAGTGGTAGGGTAGTTTATATTTTCTCTGCATACAGTACCAGTTAGTCGTTCTTCAAAACTGAACGACACACCATTGAAAAAATAAAGTCAGAAATAATGCGGCACCTCGGGCCAACGCGGCTAGATCGCATTTTGTATGAGAAATGACACACCATGTTTCGTTGACATGTGGTCCCGTTCCAACATGTCAGTGAGACGATGGCGAGTCCTTTTGTACAATTCTGGAATGGACGTCTAAGTAGGCCGGGGCGCCTCTTCCTGTACCGTGGCAACCGTCCACCGCCTCTTTGCAGCCCTCTTGATTTGGAACCGTTGTCGCACACTCTTCCTCCCTCCATTTGCCTTCACCCTTCCTTCTGCCATTGTTTGATCATCTTCTTCATGGAGGGAAAAGGTCGTAAACGACCCCGTTATTCTTGCCCCGATCTGAAACGTGGTGGAGGAAGGCATTGATCGGTGCGACGTCATCACCTCAGCTAGCATGGCAGGTTCGTTCAAGACCATTCTCGACCAAATAATAACATCATTACAAAGAACCCAAGGGTCCAGGAGCGGTTTGATATCCGCTATCTTCTTCGACATCTCCTTGCTATCTAGTGCGCGGACTGTCGGGGGTGTCGTGTGACATATGCCAAAGGATGGCTTATCATGGAGGGGGCTAATAAGACGTTGCCAGTGCTAGGAAACGGGATGAGGCGAAGACATGCATGCCGGCGGATCTTACCCAGGTTCGGGGCTCTCCTAGGAGATAGCACCCCTAGTCCTGCTCTGTGGGGTCCCCGCATGATCACTAACTCAACAAGAGTGGCTACAAGATTGCTCCTAGAGCTGTTTCTCTAGAGGAGGAAGAAGAATAAGGCTAGCTCTAGCTCCCTCTCTACGTGTGTGTGTCTCTCTAAGAGTCTGAACCCTTTGCATGGGTGCCCTGGGGGTTTATATAGGCCTACCCCCCATGGGTACAATGGTAAACTAGCCGGGTGTAGGCCCAGGCCATCAGTGTCTCTTGTGGCCGGCTTCTCTGCTGGCCATTGGGGCCCGCTGACTGGTGGGCCCCGCCGGCTGTCTTCTACTTGGCCGACAGGCCGCGCTCGCCACTTGCGGGTCTTGCCGGCTGCTTGCGGGTATTGTCGGATGCTCATCACTGTAGTCGTGCTTCTAATGACGCTTTCTTTGTCGGGGAAGGCGTGGCTACAGTTCCGCCGCCTAGCGGTTGTTAACTGTAGCCATTCCCCATCTCTTCTGGTTGATAGCGCACAAACTCCTATGGAAGGGAAGGGCCGCCTGCTGGAAGCCGGCCCTCCTTCAAGCCGACTGGCTAAGCTTGCCGCCCTTTGGCTTCTCACGAGAAAGTAGGGCAGAAGAGCAACAGTGTCGCGTCGTGCGGGAGATCACCAGCTGGTACGGCGCACTGTGGCCATGACCTTCCCTGGATTCGAGGGTGGCATGCTTCTCTGTAGCCATGCCACGTCTCATCGTATTCATGGGGGCTCAGACTTTGAGGGTGCCTGGGGCCGCCTGCTAGGAGACGGCCTCTCTGGAGACCGCCTGCTAGGAGGCGGCCCAGTTCGTGGTCGTCCTCTGGGTCCACCGTCCTTTGGTAGCCGACTGCTTGCACCGGCCGGCCACAAGAAGGCGGCGATTAATCTTTGACACTTGAGGGGCATAGTCGGCCCCGATGTCTTGAAATGCCATGGGAGGCAGATGATGCTACCCATGGCCAATAACTCCGACAATAGTCCCCGAAGCTGGTGGGTCACCGCGGCTGGCAAAGCGGGGTGCCCCGGCAGCTTCCTACTCCACGAAGTCCTGGTTGCATGTCTTGTCCGTCTTCCGAAATGCCGGTTGCCAGGAGCCGCCCCTGGCCAGGCAAGCCGACTGGTGGAATTTGAACCGTCACGGCAGGAGCCACGCGGCGCGCTAGCTAGGCGCCTAGGCTTGCCGCACGCCGCACGCGCGCCATGTGGCATTAGCTGGCCGGGCCGGCCTGCCAGCCCACGCTCGATGGGACACATCAGAAGGCTGGGCCCGCCACTACCAGGCCTTGTCATGCATGCAGATCCGCTGCGGCCGAGGCGGGCGGTTGGGATCCCTCGCGTTTTTACCACACGTCGTTACTGCACGGTAAGTGTGGGGCCGTGGGGTCTTGGGCGCAGTAAATCACACGATCCCATGCCCCGCCCCCTCGGCTTCGCAGCCAGGGGGCTATAAATAGGGGGGAGAGGGGCAGAGGCACGCGCGCCCTCCTCTCGCCCTTTCTTCTTCTTCACCGCTGCCGCACTCCACGCTTCGCCGTAGTGTTGTCACGGTTTGCTGCCGTCGTCGAGCTTCTTCTTCCCGAGCCCTCTCTCTGTTCCACCGCAGGCACGCGCGCTCGTCGCCGCCCCTTTGCCTTCATCGAGCTGTAGTCGTCATGCAGCGCTCCTGTGACTAGGATGGCTCCAATGTCCATGAGGACCACCTCACGTTCCTTCGCGACACGCGGTGACTACCCTATGCGGACCGCGTCAGGGTGCGCATGCCGCCCGCCAACGAGATCTCGCCGGCGCCGGAGGAAGGTGAGCGCATCATCTTCTGCTCGCACTTCCTCCGTGGCTTTGGCCTGCCGACGAGCGACTTCCTCCACTCTTTCCTTACCTTCTACTGACTCCAGCTGCACCACCTCACACCAAACATGGTGGTGCTGTTGTCGGCCTTCGTCACCCTATGTGAGGGCTATCTTGGCGTCCTCCCCACCATTGAGCTCTAGGGGGCCTTTTTCTACGCCAAGCTCGGCACCGCCGCCAAGGAGGAGGCGGCCCAGTGCGGAGCCTTCATTGGGGTGCGGCGCCCGGGTCTTCTACGTGAAGAACGTCGACCCGGCACATGACTTCATCAACCTGCCGCCTTATGTGGTAGGTCCGCCTGCTGTGCCCCGCGTCAAATGGGGCTTCAAGCCGAAGCCGCTGTCGGAAGACGTCTCCGCCGCCATCGCCAAGGCGTCCGACTTGCTGGTCGCCTTCGTGGTGCACTGAATCCTCCCGCTTCAAGGCTGGCCTCATATGATGAGCCAGATGAACGGGCATCGCGACCCGTGCCAGATGTGCACCAAGGAGATGCCGACTACAGAGGTGGCCCTCCTGGTGAACGAGATCGCGGATCTCAAGCTCGGGGAGGAGGAGTGGCGGTTTGGCAAGGGGCCGTACTCTCGCGTCAATCCGCCGCCTGTGGTAAGTTCTTGATTCTTTTTTCTCCCTCCTGTCGGGTTCTTCTTGCCGATTGACCAGTTTGACCATGATGCAGATCCTCCCTTCCCAGAAGGAGGCCGACATCAACTACCAACCGGACCGGGATGTGAGCGACATGGCGGACCCCGACTTGGGGGCGGCCTCCCTGGAGGACAACGCCACAGGCGGTGGCGGGGCAGGCGGCTCCATAGGAAGAGGCAGCGTGGAGGACTGGCCGGATGATGATGATGATGAGGAGGAGGAGGAGGAGGAGTCGCGCTGTCCGCCACCTTCTAACAAGGCGGGGCCAAGTTCCTCAGGTGCACCGACTACACCAGGCGGTGGGCCTAAACGCCGAAGCGCGCTGCTATTCGCAGCCACCCCAAGAAGCCCAAGCACTCGGCCGCCGCAGCCAAGAATACAACCGCTGCGACCAAGCGGCGTGAGGCCGCCGCGAAAGCGGCCAAGTTCTAAAAAGCCCCCAAGCAGCCTCTGATGGTGTCGGTGTAAGTCCTCAACCTTTCTCGTGTCTTCTTCTATTCCTTTATCTCGAAAACTCCATCTGAATCTCCTTTTTACTTTTTCTTTTGAGCAGGGCCCCACTCTCTCTTGAGCGGTCAACCTCAGCCTCCGTTTTCAGGGCAGCGGAGGTCTCCACCAATATCCGCCGTATAGACCCGGCCGCCGACCTCCGGGAGGCACGGGAACGGAACACACGGGAGGTGCGGGAGAAGAAGGAAGCCGCTACCAAGAAGGCAGAGGCCGACAAGGCGGCCGCGGCCAAGGCAGCGCAAGCGGACGCAGACGTCGCGGCTAAGGCCCAAGCCAACGCTGCGGCGAAGAAGCGGGCAGCGGACACCACGCGTCATCAGGCCCCCCAACTCATCACCCCCCTTCGCTCTGTGTCGCCAGCATCAGAGATCCCGGCGCCAGCTAGAGGAGCCGGCGATGAGCAGCTGGCCATGGAGAGGGATGGCGGCGATGTCGTCTTGCCAGAGAGAGAGGCGCCTCCGCAACCGCCAACTATAGAAGCGCAGGGCGCCCAGCCGGCTGCCCCATTGGAACCACCAGCCGGAGGTGAGTTGGTGGAGGGATCGGCTCCCACGGCGCGCACTCCAATGCGTCGCCCTTGGAGAAAGCGGCATCGGCACCGAGGCCGATGGAGATTGGGAGCGCCATCTCATCGGCTCCTGAAGCCGAAGCCACCAGTGCCGCGCCGACAGAGTGGGTGCGTGGAGGCGGGACGAGCGCCTTGATCAAGGCGGCGCAGGATGTCCAGGCAGATTTCAGAGCTGAAGCCGCCGCCCTCTCGCAATGCATGAAGGCATTTGTGAAGACACGGGCCTCCGTTCGGGTACGTGACTCGCTTCTTGTTTTTGTTTCCTGTAATCTTCGGTGGGGGCGCGCCAGCGCACCCACTGGGTGTAGTCCCTGAGTTCTGGGTGGGCTACTGAGCAGGTGGCCTGTAACTTCATAGTGGGTCCTGAGCTTTTGACTTACTTCCCTTTCTGTTGCCTTGTTGCAGGACTACCACAACATCCGCGTGGCCAGCTTCAATGCCCACGTCCGAGAGCTAGACCGACGGACCGCCGACTTGGCGGAAAGCCGGAGTAATCACTCCATCTTCTTCTCTCTGCGGGGGCGCGTCAGCGCACCCGCGGGCTGTAGTCCCCTAAATGCAGGCCGACTGCTGAGCAGTCGGGACGGATCTTTTGACAAGTACTTCTCTTTTTTTCTTGATTGTTGATATCTTTCCTCTTTTGTTCTTTCAGGAACCAATGCCGCCTTGCAGCAGCAACTAGGTGAAGCCAACACTGTGCTGCGTGCTAAGGAGGACGAGCGCAACAAGGCGGCCCAGGAGCGTGATCGCCTGGTCAAGGAACTGGCGGAACAGGAGAAACATCACAAGGTGGCCCTGAAGCAGGCGGAGGACAACGAAGCCCGTCTCCTGGCCGAGTTCTAGACCGAGCGCTTGGGCTGGGCCGAGACGGAGGCAGCACTGACTGCGGGCTATGGCCAGATCGAAGACATAGTCGATGGTGAGCTTTCTTCTCTTCCCTTCAACTGTTGGCTGTCGAGCGAGCCGGCTTCTAACTTCTGACTTCTGACTTATTGTTTTGCTTGTGCAGACTTCTTCCCTGGCCATTCCGTCGCCGCCAACCAGGCTATTGAGGCTCGCCGTGAGGAACAATGGGCGGGAGGCGCGGAGATTGCTGTCGACGCCCCTCGGACCCATGGCGAGCAGTTCCTTAGCATTCAAGCTCGTCTCCAGCCGGCCCACCGGGTGCTCCGCCGGCTGCAGCGTACTGGGGCTCAGGCGATCGCCGCCCTCTGGCCAGACAGGTAAGCCCCATGCACCCCCAGTCGGATCGCCGACTGGTTGGAAGTGGCCGTCGACCGTCTTGAGGCGTGGAAGGGCTCCGCGGCCCGAGCGGGAGCGCGTCGGGCCTTGTAGTGCGCCAAGGCGTGGTATCCTGGGCTAGATCTAGCCCAGTTGGCCACGTTTCGGCTGGAAGCCGGTGCCGAGCTGTCGGCGGTGGAGCGTGACCCCACCATACGCGCAGCAGCGATCACCGAGTACACCAACACCGGTGACTTCATCCCTGAGCTGAACAAGAACCGCGCTGAAGCGCCACCAGAATGATTCAGTCTGAACCTGGATGATGGCGAAGACTCGGCAGAGGAAATCGCCTCCAGCGACGAGGGGGAAGACGAGGATGATGAAGATGGCGCGTCAGAGGCCGGAGCGGACGGCCAGCCTCAGATCGACCGTTCCTCCAGCACCGAGCTGCGCGCAGGAACGCCGACTGCTACTAAAAGCAGCCAAGACGAGACTCGCCAGCCGGCCACTCCACCAGCTGGCACCCCCGACTCCACCAACCTGCCGGACTCGCCTGCTGCTCCTTTGGTCTAGGCCGCCAATTTATCGTAGCTTTTCCTGCTTAGTAGTCTTCTCCACAAACTTTTGTTAGATTTGCACAATTCCACCCGCGGCATGTATTCAAACTATGTTGAATGTTGGTCGAGGGCCTTTTGGTATGTAAATTATTTCCCCCACAAGTTTTGCTTTGGCCAAGTCCAGACTTTTCTTGCTTTTCTGTTCCTTGGTTTTTTTCTTTACCGCCCTCCCTTGGTACCTACTTGCCAGCCGGACAGCCGCTCTATGGACTGCAGCCTGGTCAAGTACTTCACCATTGTGGGAGGACAAGTACTTTGACCAATTGGAACGTTGCAAGCTAAGTAAGAAGCCGGGCGGCCGGCTGCTTAACAGCCGGGCGGTGAGGCGAAGGGCCGGCTTGTCCTATGTCGATGTTTTGGACCTTAGCCATTTTTTCATGTGAGCATCGTTTCTTGCCTTGACCTCTTGCCAAGCAAACAGCCGCTCTGCGAGCTATGCCTTGTGGCGAGAGAGGGCGTAGGTGCTAACACATTACTTGTCTGACTGTAGGAAGCATCGACATAGTTCAAGGCGGCAAGCCCCCGGGCCGACCGGTCGAACCCGGTTTCAGACGGAGAAATGGAATAACACATTTGTAGGCATAATACTTATCATACAGATAAAAGAGGGGTAGTCAACGAGTGCTCCTCGAGGGACCTGAAGTCTTCATACTTAATACAAAAGGTAGCATGGTACATACTGCATTCAACTGTAAAATCTTTGAAGGAGGTTTGCATTCCATGGGTGCTCTGTTTCCTTGCCAGAGTCGTCCCTCTTGCGTGCCCTGGGCTTCTGAGTGTCGATTAGGTAGTAGGAGTCATTGCCCAAGGCTTTGCTGATAATGAAAGGGCCTTCCCAAGGGGCCGAGAGCTTATACTGGCCGGTTATTCGCTGGATCAGCCGGAGCACAAGGTCTCCCCCTTGGAAGGATCTTTGCTTGACCTTCCGACTGTGGTAGCGGCGTAGACCCTGCTGGTAGATGCCGGACTGGCTGAGTGCCAATAGTCGGCCCTTTTCTAGCAGGTCGACGTCATCTTCACGTGCTTCCTTTGCCTCCGCCTCGGTGTACATGGTGACGCGAGGTGAGTCGAACTCGATGTCAGTTGGGATGACTGCCTCGGCACCATACACGAGGAAGAAGGGGGTGAAGCCGGTTGATTTGTTCGGAATGGTGCGCAGACTCCAGAGGACGGCCGGCAGCTCGTCGATCCAGCAGCCGGCCGAACGCTCCAAAGGCTCGACCAATCGGGGCTTGATTCCGGACAAGATGAGGCCGTTTGCTCACTCGACTTGGCCATTTAACTATGGGTGGGAAATGGACGCGAAGTCCAGTTGGATGCTTGTGTCGCACAGAAACGGGCCAAGGCACCCTTGGCATGCCATTGTTGGTGATGATGCTGTGAGGTACGCCGTACCAAGTGGTGATGTCTGCGATGAAAGTCACAGCAGTCGGACCGTTCAACTTGTTGATTGGCTTTGCTTCTATCCACTTGGTGAATTTGTCCACGGCAGCAAGTAGATGAGTCATGTCGTCGCGTGCTGTCCTGAATGGTCCCACCATGTCCAGTGCCCAAACGGCAAAGGGCCAAGCAAGGGGAATGGTCTCGAGCGCAGAAGCCGGCAAATGTTGCTTGGAACTAAACTTCTGACATCCCTTACATCTCTTGACCAAGTCTTTGGCATCTTCTAG